>NW_025964372.1:8836011-9437181 GCF_023055435.1 Haliotis rufescens
TTTTGGGATTCAAATCTAAATTTTATTTGCTTTACTGCATGCTCTTTGATTACTGCATACTCTTTGGGTCCGTGACGATCCGGGATAGAATAGGTCTTCAGTAACCCATGCTTGCCGTAAAAGGCGACTATGCTTGGCGTAAGAGGCGACTAACCGGATCGCGTGGTCAGGCTCGCTGACTTGGTTGATGCATCTCAATTGCGTTGATCGATGCTCATGATGTCAATCACTGGATTGTCTGGTCTAGATTCGATTATTTACAGACCGCCGTCATATTGATGGGATATTGCTGAATGCGGCGTTAAACAACAAACAAACATGCAACGCATGCTCTTTGTATCATGAAATTCACCAGTTGTGTATAAAAGCCGTTATTGGCCTGTGCCTGCTCTGAAGGTTAACTTCTCTCTCCAAGAGCCAATATTCTTGTTGAAAATATTTGTTGAGTTCTTCACGTTGAAATTATCAATTTGAACGTACAAGTGTTTGTAGAATTGTTATTCAAGTAGGAAAGCATCGGCTGTCGACAAAGCTCAGTGTAGCTGTACAAGACGCCTCTAGGAGATAGATGGCCATGTAGGCCAAAGAATGACATCCTAGTGAACACTAATTGTGCTGCCCCTCCTTGCTGGTCTGTTTTTTTATGCATACATATCCAAATTCCTGCACGGGTTGGCAAAATCAAATCGACTGTGACTAAGACGTTTAACATAAGCATCAGATATGACCATATGTCACAGACAATCATCGGTGAAGTTAGTGACTATATGTCACTGACTTCACCGATGATTGTCATCACTACCCTTTCGTATACATAACTGGCTTCTCCACTCCAGTATAACAATATCTACTCTACTGTATAAACATTGCCTCCTACTTGTATATATACTTGCCAACCACTCTGTGTATATCAATTGCTTGATTTCGGTGTTAGAACCTACACCGAAACGTCGCTCTTAATTTTAATAATCAAGTTCATCCATAAATTCTTATCCTTACGAGTCATAGGGATATGAAAATAGCATATTTGACAAAGTAACGCAAATTGACCTAATCTAGCCTATACTTAATGACACTGTGATTACCCATAAAATGTACTTTTACAGGTAAAATGATGATAAACTTAAAAAACTATTCGTGTGTTGTCATGCATGTCCCGAGGTGATGACCTCACACCGACCCTTGCATTCTCACAGGTGCAAATGTCACCTGCGTTTGGGATGGTCTCAAAATATTTCTGTTGTTATACTTTATTTACATGTGCGTTGATGGGATGACAATAAAGGATATGTACCGCATTACATTTGCTTAGAAAAAAGATGTGAAACGGGATGAGTATTGGAAGGTTGCTGTTTTGGAATCAAGAAGTATTTGTTGTTCTACAGATGATTTCTTCAGGTAGCATCTATCTCCCCAGATGACGAATATGAATCTGTACTATCACCCAAAGGTACGATAACTGGTCCAACAAGGCTGATGTCTAGCAAAGACAGCGTGGATCCTTCCTTTGACATGTGTGAGTTTGAATGTTGTGATATGTCTTGCCACGAACCCTTTACAGTTAGCCAAGATTGGCGCAACAGGGTTGAGCTCACAATGTCTGACTGGCGTACTATGTGACCCTTTTGTGCCGCAAGCACCCAACTCTTGTTGTTTACAAGTTTCTTATTCAGCCGAATTTACTCCTTGATGGCCTGAAGTCGACAATGTCATATATTCCTGAATATGCAACCTTCAGACTATTCATGGTTTGCGCGACAGTATCTGATTCCCGGACGTTACATAAACTGACGTTATCCATGACAATGACACTGAGGTTGTTTAAAATGGACAATAGCTGATGTTCCAACCTCTCTATGAACGCATCACCTCCTGTCATTTCCTTATGAAAATCACCAGTTTTCCTTTTCGACTCGAAAACTAGAACCCATCCATCAATGCGCCCCAGATCACAGGTTGCGGCGTGCAAAACAATGACACGATTACCTTTACCTGATGGTACCATGGGTGCTTTTTGTCCATCTGCCGATAGCCACATGTAGTCAGGGGATTGATTCGTCAAAGTAAATGATCTGGAAGCGCTGACTGCGATGAATTATGCGGAGATTATGTGACCTCATCTACAGGATGGAATATTTTCTCCTGAAAACTGCTCGGTCATCGCCACGCGCAGTGTATCGAAATCGACACTATTTAGTGCAGTCCGGGAAATCTTAATTGTATCTATAATTTCCACCCGAATTTTACAAGTCGGGAGAACCTTCTGCTCATGAAGCGTGTACACTATATGCTTTTACGTCCCGGTTTTGTTTTCGAGACCACCCGTAAACCTCTTTGTTTTATTTATCAATCCTTTGACTTGATGGTATGAATTGAAAACCCCACAGCTTGGGCAGTTCGGTACTTCGCGCTATCTTAACTAAAACATGTTTTCCCTCTATCTCTCTAAAGTGTCAAGAACTTTCCTAAAACCGACTCCATATCGTGTACTATGGCTATGACTGTGCAAGTGTAATGTAACATGCATCATGGGAGCAATGTTGACGAAAGAAAGGCAGCGGCATTTTGTTATTTAAGAATATGCACATCTAGACTTTTCTCAATATGATTTCTTTTGTGTGGATTAGATATTTTACATTATTATTATTATAACGGAGTCACGTGCTCATATTTCTGTAGTCCGTTTTATACTGCCATCATTGGACTTACTGTTTTCGTTCGATTCGTTTTCTCCTGTAAACTTGTCGATATAACTCCTTGTGACTGAAATACTTCCAACGACAAGTAGGTCGATCGGTAGTTACTCGATATTACCATAGCAACAGTCTGTGAAATTGTTATCCTTTTTGAACAGGCAAAAAGCATTTTTCTAGCATTTCCGACAGTACTTTAGTAAAACTTTCAGAACGTTTCATGTTGTGCATTATGTCCGATACAATTCCCTGTTTTAACTTGTACCAGATATCCCCGTGTGTGTGAGGAACAAGCCGTCAGCATTCACACTTCTGCAGAGAGGAACAGAAACTACAGGCTGCAGTGCAGGGATACTTACACATAGACATTTTCTCCACCGCATTGTACTGATGGAAGTTAATACTATTTACATGTGTGAGTCCAACTCATTAAGGGTATCTGCTGGGTAGATTGTGTATTTATTCTGCAACTCGTATTACCGTGTATTGGATGGCTTTAATGGCATATTTCAAATATATATATCGCCGACAACCCGGCAAGACTAGACTAAAGCGAATCGCCAAATGCGATAAAATCCTCAACGATGATACTACACTGGCCGATAAAATTGAAACATTGTTCAGAGAACAGGGGATAACCATTGCCAGTATTTAAACTACATTGGGATTTATTATATCGACTTTGACTCTCGCATTAACCGGTGGAGGTGGGCCACCCACACTACCCATACCACCAAGGCCAAATGGGGTAAAAGAGTGGATAAGAAAAGCATTTAAAAGCATTAGGAGAAGTACTGGGAAAGCTTGCTGGGAAAACCGCATCTGCGCTTCCCGGTATAATAGGGAGTATTGTTTCCTGGCTCTTGAATTTATTAGCTAAGACCGCAACTTGGCTCAGTCAAAACTTGTGGGCTGTGATCGTAGCAATTGCCAGACTGTTGTATGTATCCGCTAAGAACTATTGATCCAAATCATGAGTAAACCAGCCGCGACTCCAACTCCTATAAGCGCTGTTTTTTCATCGATATGTTGTTGATTTTTAGCCGCAATATGTGGCGGCACTTGGTGTGCGTCTGTAGATGGCTGTTTCGGTGTCTGTGGCTTGACTATTCCCTTTCCGCCTGTGTTTGTTTGCGTTATTCATTCGGTGTTAATATCTGAATTAATACCTGGTTTTTGTTGATCGGTATCAATAACAATTTTATTATCATAAGCTATCACTAGACCGATCTTAAGTTCCATTTTACTCGGAGACATGTATAGTCCTGCCCCATAAACGTAGTCTACTTTGGATTGAGCGTACTGTAGTACATCTTGATAACGTTTTATAGACGATGGTATGTCAAATGGTGAATTAATAGCATCCTCTACGTTTGCGACAAACTGTTTTTGTGCATCGAGCGCCGTCCCAGAACCAATTATTCCCGTTCGTGTTTGTGATTGTGCACCAAGAATTGCCCATACATAAGTTCTTATTGATTCATTAACTCTTATAACTCCCGGGTTAGTAAAATTATTTTCTGTTTTATCAAACAGAAATTCATTCCAAGCGTTTGCGGTATCGTTTAGCTGCACAAATGAGGTAACAATGTAAGCTAAACCACTCGTAAAGCTCATAAGATCTCCTCTCCAATTGTTACTTGAAAGTTCCCAGCCATGATTAAGATTATGCATTCTTAAAAAAAGATTGTTTTTTGTAATGTTGATGAGTTTTTTTTAACTAAATCATCACTTTCTTCTTTAACAGTTTTTTGTCCAGTGTACGGAACACTTAGACCATGGTTAATTCCTTTAATACGCCAATCTTTACTCGTAGAAATACCAAATTCCTGACAAATACGCTCATACGCGAACCTATTTTACGGATTATTTGAGGAATTCCATGCTCGATCCTGCGGTAATGGTGCACTAATTTCTTTAAGTATACGTCTAAACTGGTAGTACATGTGAAATGATAAAACAAACTTATTTAGTTCAAATCCGGGGGCATAAATAAATACACCACATCCTGTTGTGGCACACCATATGGCAAAGTTTAACTGGTTCTGCCAACATTGTTGCCGTGACCCTGTATTTTCAAAGATATCAGGGAATAACAAAGCACTTAGCACCAGAGGCTCTAACTAAAATCGACTGATTCGTAATGTAAGTTGATTTCATATTTAAGTTATGATATAGTATCTTTGTATATTTAATATGTATGTTACACTCCCGGGAATAACAAATGGCCAGTCTTTTCAATTGCTTCACGCTATCGATAACTCAGCTGGGAAACTTGAAGTCGCACTCTGCGATGTAACGTATTACCCGCGGTGGACGAATATAAGTGCTGCGAGAAAAATTAATGGGTTAACACTTGTTGATGGTAGGGAACACCACACCATTGATATATCTGATGGGTATTACAGCATATACTCACTCAATGATGAAATTGTTAAGCCTTTGGGAGCTAGTCTCACACAAAATTAGTCGAATTGGATGCTGATTTTAAACACTGGAGAAAAGTATTTCAGTCTTCACACGAACTTAGGAATAAATACACTTGGATTAATAACAGGATATATAATACCCCAAACAAAAGTGCATGGAGTTAATTTACCCGCTTTAGTTCCCTATAAAGAGTTGTGCATCCATCTTGATCAGATCAGTACAACGGATAATATTCAACTCGAAAGTCCTCAACTCTGCTAAGAGCTATTCCAGTCAAAGATGAAAAATACAATAGCGGTAGAACGGAATCTTTCTCATCATTACAATATAAAAGGTTAAAGCGGGGTATTATTTCAGACCTCAAAATTTCTGTATTAGATGTAAAACACCAACCTGTACATATAGGATACTTGAGTGTAACACTCCATATTATAAATAATGGTTGATTCATCAAGGCCTGGAACGCATAACCTTAGACAATGTAATACAATTGCGCTTTCCGATCTTTGAGACACAGAAGAGATTTGGTAAACCCGGTAACGATGGCAAGTTATACGCTTTACCCTAACAAGATAATGTATACAAGCGGAAAGAAGTTCTATTCACAGCTAATCTAGGAGATTTAAGTGATGTCGACGTTAGTAGACTCAATAAAACTACTTCATACAATCTTACTCGCAATGATGATAATAAATGGACTATGGTCGAAGCAAAAATCGAGTGGCTACTGAATATCACCATTGCTCCAGCATATGTGATGATGGGTAATGGACATCATTTAACTAAGATAATGAATAGTGGGATAGTACTCTGGGCTTATATCCCCTCAAAACGAAAAAGTGTGTCAGTTGCTCCCCTGCCAGAAAACCCAGGTCATATGTTATTGAGTCGTCCAGCATTAAAAAATGTTAGTTTAAATTTAGTTACTGAATTCAATGATATAAAACAAAACTTGAATGCTGTGCCATAAGCTGGTTAACATGGGAAATTAACATGTTTACTATTCTAAAATAAATCTATTTTAATGTGAGGTCATGTATTCGTTGTGGGGATGGTGTAACAGATTTCTTTGATTCTCCTTTGGGCCTAAGACAAGACTGTCTTTTGAGTCCGATCTTATTTTCATTTTTCATTAATGAATTATGTTACGAAATAGCTGCCAATGGTAAACATGGTATCAAAATGTTTCCAGGTTTGATAGAAATGTTAATGCTACTTTTTGCAGACGAAGTAATTTTATAGTCAGATAATGTTGTTTGTCTACAAAGGCAATTAAATATTTTAAATACATACACGAAAGAATGGAAATTATCAGTAAATTTGGAAAAAACAAACATTGTGATCTTTAGAAAAGTTGGTCTCATAGCGTCGAAAGAAAGATGGTCATTCGATAGTCAGTTAGTCAATATAGTAGATCACTACTCATATTTAGGAATCTGGCTCTCACACACAATGAATTGGAAAAAAAATGTGCCCTTGACTTGTCCTTGCGTGCAAAGAAAGCTTTAATAAGTGCAATATCTATTGCTCATAAAGTTGGAACGACGTCACCTAATATATTCTTTAAACTTTTTGATACCCAGATACAACCAATTTTATTGTATGGCTCTGAAGTATGGAGATTTCAATGTTTATGACTGTTTAGAGAACCTTCACTTATTAGCATGTAAAAAGTTTCTTTGTGTCGGATCTTACCAAAGTTTATGGTTTATGGTGAATGTGGTAGATACCCATTATATATTAACTCTCAGATTATATGTTTAAAGTACTGGTTTAAAATCCGTCATTTGCATAAACAACGTCTCCCTAAATTAGCTCATAACATGCTTCTACATGTTGATGGGAACGTGGGAAAGAATGCTTGGAAATCTTTTATTTTCGCATGGGTTTGGTTTTGGCTATGTCAGGCAGTTGGGAATGTAAATACGTTTCTTAATGAATTTCGAAATCAATCTATAATTATGTTCTACCAAGAATGGCATTCCATTTTAGAGGATAGTTCACGTTATGAATATTACAAAACTTTCAAGACTTTACTTCAACCAAAAATATATTTAACAGTCCTCACTATGGAAAACTTAAGAAAACGTTTTATTAAATATCGTCTTGGTTTACTAGACCTGTTTGTAAATGAAGGAAGAACACTGTCCATTGAAAAACTGAAAAGAATTTGTCCATTATGTGATCTAGATATAGAAAATGAAATTCATTTTCTGTTTGTCTGTCCATTTTACAATGATCTTCGAAAGACGTATGTAAAAGATTGTTTAATAGCAATGTCACCAATAAACGCCTTTGTAGTTTTCCTGAAGACAAAGTACGAATCTAATATATTAAATCTTTCTCTGTATATTAAGCATCAATTATTCAAAAGAAATGAAGTATATCCCAATGTGTAACATTTATGATTGTATCTACATGCGTAACTCTCTCTGGTATATGGGCCGGAGGCCTTTTGTACAATAAACTTCTTCTTTATTTGAAGTAAATCCTCAATTATCGTCAGGAGGTCTCATGATTATGTCCATCATTACGTGGTTTAGTTACCATTCTTGAAGTATCCAATCAGCCCTCTATCTTTCACGGCTTTAATTTGTTAACGTTGACGGACAGTTAAGTCACGTAAGCCTCCATAACCTTTACTATTGAGTGTTGTTTGAGCTTTCAATACTTCGATCGTGTCATCATATAGCTTATCAAGATATTGTCTTGGAAGACGTTAAAGCTTCAGTCATATAATCATTAATAATTCATTGAGTCGTCTGAGCAATAAAAGCAGCATTCAGATTTCCAGTTAAGGTATTTTCAGTTTGCAAGCTCTAATGTGATGATATGCGTACATGCAAACTGCTTAATGGTATTGAAACTGGATTAAAGTGAAGGCCTCCAGGCTCTATTGCATACAATGCAACCTGATGGACCAAGTAATCAGACATGGTTATTCTAACAGTTGCCATGAGATATGATTAAAGATGGCCCTGTTATCAAACGTCCGTCTTATGTGGGACACATTCCCACGAAATAATAATGACAAGTATAATAAGAGATCCTTAAACTTTGTACACATACACTATCTGGTGTATGTGTGGTACGTATTGTCCTTACGTGTAATCTGTGACCTTTATAGAGAACGCTGTCATGACATGTCAGCGAAATAAAGTAGTTTATGACAACGATCATTGTTTATGGTCATGATCCTATACCAGCTTGATATTGGCTGCACTTACCAAATGCTGGTTTAGGGAGGAAAGTGCAAAGAGCAAGACTGATGATTCGAACACTTTTACGTCACAGAGGCGGTGCCAAGAGAGGGATACTTCCAGTTAGAGAGAGTCCGTGACCTCTTGTGCATAGTTAGGCTATTTGGTAATCGCAGTACTTGTTCTGTGAGATTGTAAGGTGTGCCATTTGGTAGGGGTGTTTTATAGAACAAGTTAGCATTTTGACAACTGTTATTGAGTAGTAGAGATTGTTTAAGTTTATTTGTAGTGATTGTCAGTGATAGCAAATGATGGGAGCGCTGATAAAATGTCGAGCGATGTTAAAGTCGGATTTAAAAGAAAAGTGTTATTAGAGTTATCGCCACTAGTTGTAAACAAACAGCAAGCGTAATCGTTCTAGAGGTTTCGTAAGTTCCTATACATAAGCGACGCGCGGATGATTCGGGGCTTTTTGACTACCTGACTTGTATCTGATAGATATGCCACGTGCGGAGTGGATACCTACATGAACACACCCAGTTCCTGCCAGCTTCAAACAATATTCCGGACTGAAGAACAGAGACTGGCTTGTGTTAAGACATTCGACAGTGAAGTGACTTATATTGTGGGATATGTTACATATTCCTCATGCTATTAATGTAACCCAATTTATTGCCATTTGTAATTGTAAACCTAAAACTGTGTTTCCTTATAATGTGTTAAATATTCATTTATTTTGTGTGGTTATTTACTGATTTCACAATTCAGTCATGTACGAACCGATTTTAGGGTTACCTTTTGCGTACTACCCTGAATGATCTGACCTTAAGTCAAAGGTATATTATCCTGAAGTATTACATACGTTTTACATGTTGCGTAAATGTAATACAATATTCCCGTGATGCACGTTTTATTCGGGAAACTACAACGGATGAAACGAAACACGTGTCTTGATTTGAACATGTTATAATATTTTGAGGTTTTACTTATCGTGCAATCTTTTGGAATGCTGTCTTATCATATAAGTATTATAAACAGTCGTTACTTTCTCAGCACCTGAAAGCATTCATTGACAATGTTGCTGTTGTGGGTGACGCTGTTACCGGCGGTGTTGTCTGTTGAACTCCTCCATGATGCTGACTTTGACGGCACGACCACCTACGGAGGGGACACCAGTGCGGGGTGGTGGTGTGTGCAGTGCGATGCCGTTCCCAGCGTCGACACACACTCAGGGTCGCACAGTGTCAAGGTTACAAACAGGTATATAGTGATCGAAACAATTGCTAACTCATGTCAGTATAATATATGTATGTATGGTCAGATAAGTTTACTAGGTATACAAACGGCCATGTTATTGCTACACCTCTGCATCTATCGTCTTCTCCGCCAAATGGATACAGCAAAGCATGTTAAACTTGACATTGCATTAAGGTAATCGAAACGTGTTCTGTATTGCAGAAAGCAAAATTGGGGCAGTATAACCCAGTCTTTTAAGCCTAAAGGTGGGCACAAGTATTCGTTCAGGGCTTACGTGAAGATTTTGAACTTAGCCAAGGGTAAGGTGTACCACAGCATGCAGACAACGCTGGAGATCAAGGGAAGCAATGGTACGTCAAGAACAATATCCACCAAACAGAAGTCGTTTTGTGTTTGAATGTCATAGAGTTTCATATCTTGTAAAACTAGTTTCCTTTAAAATAAAATAAAAACCTGAAAACGTCTGTATTATTTTGAAGAACTTGCAATGTGATCACACGTCCACATAACATTCCATGAAGATATCATTCTGATAAAGTATAATATTGTGTATTTATTAGTAAGGATTTTGGGCGGTCGGGTAGCCTTGTGGTAAAAGCGTTCGCTCGTCACGTCGAAGACCCGGGTTCGATTCCCGACATGGGTACATTGTGTGAAGCCCATTTCTGGTGTCCCCCCCGTGATTTCGCTGGAATATTGCTAAAAGCGGCGTAAAACCATACTCACTCAGTCACTCTAATAAGGATTCAAGTGTGAATGTGGAATGGGCGGTAGCTGTAAACTGTACCTCTCGTGATGTTACGTCTACACTATATGAAAATTTTGTTATATTTAGGTAATACTAAATATGAACAAATTGGTACAACTCCACATCTGAGACCTGGCTCCTGGCACATTGTGGGCGGGGACTACCATATGCCAAATGGTATGTACACGTTGTATATATTAATTATACTCTCCAGAAAAAGAAAAGAAAAGCAAAAATGATTTTAGATGTATATTTTATATATCATATAAATAATAATCAGATGGTAATCGATTGTTCAAAATTGGCACACAACAGTAGATTTTCAAGGTGAACGTAATCTGTTAATATTTTGTATGGCCACCATTAGGGTCCAAAACTGACTGACTTCGTCGTACCATGGAAACAGAGAGATCCCGAATTGGGGTCTGGGAAATGCTCACCTACTCTGCCTCCAGCGCTTGTGCATATTGTCGGAGGTTCTGATGTTGTTGCTGGCGTGATCGCAGTCGTTGGTCAAGTGCATCCTATAAATGTTCGATTGGGTTAAATCTGGAGACCTGGAGGGCCATGGCAGGACATGGATGTTACGATTCCTGAAAAGACTGTTGTCAGTCTTGCTGTGTGAGGTCGGACGTTGTCTTGTTTAAAAATGATGTTCACTTGTTGCATTATGGGAAGGAAGTGTGACGGAAGAATCTGATCCGTGATCCGGAGATGGCTGCCCACATCATCACACTACCACCACCAAATCTGTCCACTTTCCGTATGCAGTTTCGTGCATAACGTTCCCCGCGACGCCTGTGACTCCGTGACATTGACACCATTGATGTCGCAGCCGACGTCCGTCCGCAGTCGAGGTCCGTCAAAATGACACCTCGAATACTTTCAGCGCGAAAACAGTTCCTCATTGTCTGGGCTGATATCCTACGTAATCCTGGTAATGCCGTCGTTAAAGAGGTGGTCTTGGTGGTTCTTTCACGTAGGTGACATTGCCATATGAATCAGTCCTGTGCGTATGCTGCGATGGGCTTCCGTCAGTCGCGTCAGTCGCGTCATGTTTTCGCTGTTCGCTTGCTGTAAGATTGTGATGGCATGCAAATGAAAACCCAACGTTTTTATGGCCCAACAAGTGATGTTACACGTACATGTCATGCATGTTGGTGTGTTTAGGCCACCAAATTTCTGCAGTACCTCATTCTTTCCACACAAATCAATCCCAATCCATATCCCTGTTCATTTTGGGTATGAATTTTGAATGGATGTCGGCAACACTCTGTCAGACATTTACGATTTTACGACTTTTGCGTGTGTGTTGTTTTGCAGAGTATATATACGGATATATTATTTTGATGTACACTGATCCACGACTACTGTATGGTTGTATTTTCATGGACGGTCAAGTGATACACGTACAAGTTGATGGTGTATAGTTGTGAACTTATGAATAATGAACGTAAATACAATCGCCACGTCGTCTAAGGCGGTCAATTCACCGTGCATACCTATGTCCCAGCAGCGTACCAGCAACTTATGACGGTAATTACGAATCCCACATTTGCTTTGACCTGCTTCACTTCGGTCATTCACTCACTCACTCACCCACTCACTCACTCACTCACTCACTCAGGTGTTCTGAAACTTAGTTATATAAGTCAGAATTATGTCTTTGTCTGGGCTAAAGCAGATGCTATTTCCTGCAGATGTCAAGGAGGTGCGCCTGTACTTCCAGATCGCGGAGCCCCAGGTCAACTACTTACTTGACACGGCCAGCATTGAGGAGATCCCTCAAATTGCCAACCTTAAGTCCGACACCAATAGGAGAATAGACATGCTCCGAAAGAATAATATTGACATCAAGTACGTGGACTTTTCACATGTATTGCCATACCAACAATACAAAGTCGAGCCTTTTCACACGCAACAGTCATTCTGGAGGAAGACAGTTTACTTAAAATCTTAACGAAGTTTGACATATTTGAGCCTTGGACCTGTTGTAAATGACACCCCATATATTGGCTTTAAACTGTGTTTATCTTACGCTTATAAAAATGGAAGATAAAATATTATCTTGAGATTTTGTTTACGTCGAGACAACCTGAATAACAACCTTCACCCTATGTCAACAATAACTTTCATTATGCCCATTATGTATTTACTTGTTTGTAAATATTAGTTCACAATCATGCATATTCATATATATGTATTGTTCCACGGAATCAGAGTAACGAATAGCAACGTGCACGCCTCTGGTCTCACAGTGGAGGTAAGAAACGTTTAAAGATTTCAGCTTTCCTTGATCTGTCATGATAATCTGAACACGGAAACGAATAACGGAGAGTCTTTTCATAAAAATAGTGCGCATGTATCATGACGCGTCGCTTGTTAATTGTCCTCTTTACTGTGACCACCATGGAGCTACATTGGTATCTGAATACCCAGGTCCAGCAAACTAGCAGCGAGTTCGGCTGGGGCTCTGCTGTGGATGCCAATGACATCACAGACTCCCAACACAAGAAATACCAGGACTACTTTTATGACAACTTTGAGTGGGCTGTTCTAGAGAATGCTCTCAAGTGGTACTCAATGGAACAAAACCAGGTCTGTCTCAATGTCATGTAGCTAAATTATATAATTCATAAAACTACTCATAGACAGAAACGGAAATTGATTCACATTTTGTGAAATAGTATATCTAATTAGATCACAATAGCGGTCAATTTTCATCACTTTAATTATTGTCCCTACAAAGACAATTGGTCGTTTCAAATGTTAGGGACATTATTCTTCTCAGCTATAATTGGGAGGTCCCCAGAGTGGTTAGTATTTTGTTAGTGGTCCTTTTCTGAACACTCTCTTTCAGTATCACCACATGCACACGTTGGATTCTATTTCAGGGGCAAGATAACGTAGCACTTCCTGAGAAAGCAGTTGACACTTTGCGGTCAAAGGGGTAAATATAATGTATCAGATAGATAAATATGTCAATATTCATACTTACTTTAATTCAACGCCACTTATATAGGTCTACTTCTTTGTAAGTGTACATCAGTGATATACTGTGTTGTAAAACTATTCGGTGTTTCAACTTCAGAATCGAAAAAAAGGCGGCAGTCGTTATTCCAAGACCCCAGCAATCACAGCAGTCTGAAATATACTAAAGGGAAAAAGTAACTGTGCTCCATATGAAGCGTTGAACATGCTCTGTAATTGAAAATAACAACTTCATTGACAAAACCCATACCTGGTAGCTGGAGACAGAGCGACACGCCCTCAAAGAAGGGAGGTGTTACAACTCAATATCGGCCATGATCACCATTTGATGTCATCCCAAGAACGTACGCAATTCAAATTGCCATTACCAATGATGAGTTGTGTTCTCCCATGAGTTGTGTTCTCCCATGAGTTGTGTTCTCCCATGGGTTGTGTTCTCCCGTGAGTTGTGTTCTCCCATGGGTTGTGTTCTCCCATGGGTTGTCTTCTCCCGTGAGTTGTGTTCTCCCATGGGTTGTGTTCTCCCATGGGTTGTCTTCTCCCGTGAGTTGTGTTCTCCCATGGGTTGTGTTCTCCCATGGGTTGTCTTCTCCCATGGGTTGTGTTCTCCCATGGGTTGTGTTCTCCCATGAGTTGTGTTCTCCCATGGGTTGTGTTCTCCCATGTGATGTGTTCTCCCATGAGTTGTGTTCTCCCATGTGATGTGTTCTCCCATGAGTTGTGTTCTCCCATTGGTTGTGTTCTCCCATGAGTTGTGTTCTCCCATGTGATGTGTTCTCCCATGGGTTGTGTTCTCCCATGAGTTGTGTTCTCCCATGAGTTGTGTTCTCCCATGAGTTGTGTTCTCCCATGAGTTGTGTTCTCCCATGGGTTGTGTTCTCCCGTGAGTTGTGTTCTCCCATGGGTTGTGTTCTCCCATGAGCTGTGTTCTCCCATGAGCTGTGTTCTCCCATGAGTTGTGTTCTCCCATGGGTTGTGTTCTCCCATGTATTGTGTTCTCCCATGGGTTGTGTTCTCCCATGTATCGTGTTCTCCCATGGGTTGTGTTCTCCCATGTATTGTGTTCTCCCGTGGGTTGTGTTCTCCCATGTATTGTGTTCTCCCATGGGTTGTGTTCTCCCATGTATTGTGTTCTCCCATGGGTTGTGTTCTCCCATGTATTGTGTTCTCCCATGGGTTGTGTTCTTCCATGTATTGTGTTCTCCCATGGGTTGTATTGCCAGCCCATACCCATCTCACCCCCAAACTGCCAACGTTGAGTAACGCAAACGTCGCTAAAACGTTCTGATGGACGCATGTAGACCCTTGCACAAACATGAGAGCTGTCCAGATGCAACTGTGAGCAGTATACTGTCCCAGATTGAACCTCAGATGGTGTCTGCACCAAGCTCGTCCTGCCTCACTGTGACGTGGACGCTCCACTGGGCGTATCGCTGGAAGTCGGGGCCGGATGTTGTGCTCCCTCATACGTGTTGCCCTGTTGTAGATAACGTCTCCAAAGAGAGAATTTTGTGTTTCGATGGACGTTAAATGTCTGGAAACGTCGTAATGCGACCTTTCTGTTTACAGCTTACGCACGGCGCGTAGACGTTGGTGATCAGCAAGCCGCTGCATTGCGTTAGCGTCATCTACGGTGAAACAAAAGTGTTTTAATGAGCACTTGATAGCAAAACAACCATACGTGTGTGAGCAAATTGTTCCCAATAAATACGCAACATCCAAATGTGTTCCGTGCATGAACATATGCGTCCAAATTGTGAATCACGGCCTTAAAGTCATATTATTTAATTTCAAAATAAATATTTTTATTGAACTTTATATGAAGCACAATTACTTTTCCCCGTTTCATTAGGTAACCGTAATATCCCAAATCCCACCATCTGTACACATACAACATGAGCCTCTAGATCCTATATATATACATGAGCCTCTAGATGCTATATATATACATGAGCCTCTAGATCCTATATATATATACATGAGCCTCTAGATCCTATATATATACATGAGCCTCTAGATCCTATATATATACATGTTCTGAGGTATAAATGAATCCGCAAGCAAAACTATGTTTGCTATGTCTCTGGCGTGCCTTCAGTGGCGACATGTCAAATACATTTTCAGCATCAAGGTGAGAGGACATAACATCTTCTGGGCAGTAGCTCAGTGGGTGCCAAACTGGCAGAAACAACTGTCCGAGTCAGCTCTCAAGCAAGCAATGGTGAAGAGGGTAGCGGACAGCGTCGGTCACTTCAAGGGAAAGTAAGTGTACAGATTAGTACTCAATACTTTCCAACTGAAATTCATTCACTATTGTCAATGATTTATGTTTTCTCCATCTTTGATCACGCATCAGTTCTGTGGAGGCCCCAAGGAAATTTTGCGAAATATAGTAAAATATATTTATTGTAGTGTATGTATTCAAAGGTTCATGTGTGTGTGACTTGGTGTTGCAGGCTTCCTCACTGGGATGTCAACAACGAGAACGTTCATGGGGATTTCTATGCTCAAAAACTCCATGATCCTGATATCACCGTTTGGATGTTTAACGAAGCCCACAATGCTGACCCTAATTCCCTACTTTTCCTTAATGATTACAACGTCGTCAGTCAAAATGAAGCCACTGTGGTAATTGTTCTGTATTTACTTTCATAAATTCAGGTATGTATCTTAGGTTTCCTGTGTTACTTGACCATAGGGACAACGATGGCCACCACTGTAAGGCGTTAGTCACTGGTTCTAGTTCCTGATTCATCCAAATCCTTGATTTGTGTAACCTAATTATAATCTCGTGGGTTGGTTAGCATGTAGCGCCTCCGTCGCTTGATGTCCCCGCATACACAGACAGAGTGCTGCAATACTGAAATATACAACTGAGATGTTGTTATACCAAAGTTACCAACTCGCTCTATTTGTAGGCATTTGAAGATGAGGCGCAGTACATACTTGGAAAAGGTGCTCCAGTCAAGAGGCTCGGTATCCAGTCCCACTTTGATGGGCAGCCAATCGATTATGACCTTGTCAAGGTACGATGCAATTTATGTATTTACATACACCCATGTATATGTATTGTATGCGTTCAGTGTTAGCATAACTGTAAATACCTTTTTTTTGCCAGCATCGCCTTGACGAAGTTGCCCGTGCAGGGTTAAAGATGTGGATCACTGAGCTGGACATTGATGACTGGAACGAGAACACGAAAGCTGACAAGTATGAGGCGCTGCTCCGACTGTACTTCAGTCACCCAGCTGTGGAGGGGATCATGTTCTGGGGATACTGGGATGGGAGACACTGGCGACCTAACGCTGCTCTAGCTAATGGACAAGATGTGACGGTGAGATAAATCAAAATTGAATCCTATTTTATGTACTAAAAATGTCATTGCTGTTAAAGTTAATTCAGTTAAATTAAACATGGAGTAGAATATACATTTAAGACAAATGCTGCTTCTTCTCGTTGATGTAACTCCAATCTGCTTATGATGTCCGATCAGGGATACACTTGATGTATATCGTTGGATGCCAGTTCATGATATCTCAGTTGATCGCAATGGCTGTCCGTTGAAAATGTCATAACATATTGTCATTGTTGTCATTTTTGGGGGTAAATGAGAAGTAGATACCATTGAAGGCTTCAACATCACACAAGATATACAAACATCACGAATTTATCCTAGATAAAAGTCACCCCGTCGATGCATCTGAAGAAGGTTATGGTTCCGGGTGTACTGTGTTGTTGTCTTATCGCTCCAAGCATACATTGTTAGATTCGTAATAAATGAACAATCTGGACAGATTCTAGGTTAACACATATTACTTTCCTGTTAAGCCGAACGCTGCAGGGCGGAGGGTGAAACAGTTGATCAAGGGGGAGTGGAGGACCAACGAGTCACACCCTGTCAAGGAGGGGCAGAATCTCCGAGTGAGAGGATTCAAAGGAGACTACACGGTGCAGGTCAAACACAACGGAAACGTCATCAAGACCGAGCACTTCACCCTGAGTGACAACGGTGTTGATCTGACTATCAGTCTGTCGGGATCAGGTGGGTATGATCATGACGGATACCAAGCAGTGTGAAGTGATGTAAGGATTGTGATTATGTTGTACTCAGAACTTTATGTCTAATGTTGTTGACATTGAATGTAAATCATTCGCTATATCAAAAACGTGTATATTGATACTGGCATTGTTTACGTGGAACCGCTGTAATATGAATGTGTTTAATTCTTTGGACGCAAGGGATACAATGCAGGTAATGTTTTTCCATCATGTTAGTTATGTCTTCTATTTAAGGTTAAAGTTTACTTTGTAAATTGGAGCTGTGTGATCCAGTGATAAGGATGTAAGAACTGATGCAGCTGTTAAATTGGAGCTGTATGATCCAGTGATAAAGATGTAAGAACTGATGCAGCTGTTAAATTGGAGCTGTTTGATCCAGTGATAAGGATGTAAGAACTGATGCAGCTGTTAAATTGGAGCTGTGTGATCCAGTGATAAGGATGTAAGAACTGATGCAGCTGTTAAATTGGAGCTTTGTGATCCAGTGATAAGGATGTAAGAACTGATGCAGCTGTTAAATTGAAGCTGTATGATCTGTGATAAGGATGTAAGAACTGATGCAGCTGTTAAATTGAAGCTGTATGATCTGTGATAAAGATGTAAGAACTGATGCAGCTGTTAAATAGGAGCTGTATGATCTGTGATAAGGATGTAAGAACTGATGCAGCTGTTAAATTGGAGCTGTGTGATCCAGTGATAAGGATGAAAGAACTGATGCAGCTGTTAAATTGGAGCTTTGTGATCCAGTGATAAGGATGTAAGAACTGATGCAGCTGTTAAATTGGAGCTGTATGATCTGTGATAAGGATGTAAGAACTGATGCAGCTGTTAAATTGGAGCTATTGGATCCAGTGATAAGGATGTAAGAACTGATGCAGCTGTTAAATTGGAGCTTTGTGATCCAGTGATAAGGATGTAAGAACTGATGCAGCTGTTAAATTGGAGCTGTGTGATCCAGTGATAAGGATGTAAGAACATATCAGCTGTTAAATTGGAGCTGTTTGATCCAGTGATAAAGATGTAAGAACTGATGCAGCTGTTAAATTGGAGCTGTGTGATCCAGTGATAAGGATGTAAGAACTGATGCAGCTGTTAAATTGGAGCTTTGTGATCCAGTGATAAGGATGTAAGAACTGATGCAGCTGTTAAATAGGAGCTGTATGATCCAGTGATAAGGATGTAAGAACTGATGCAGCTGTTAAATTGGAGCTGTATGATCTGTGATAAGGATGTAAGAACTGATGCAGCTGTTAAATAGGAGCTGTATGATCTGTGATAAGGATGTAAGAACTGATGCAGCTGTTAAATTGGAGCTGTATGATCTGTGATAAGGATGTAAGAACTGATGCAGCTGTTAAATTGGAGCTGTATGATCTGTGATAAGGATGTAAGAACTGATGCAGCTGTTAAATTGGAGCTGTATGATCTGTGATAAGGATGTAAGAACTGATGCAGTTGTTAAATTGGAGTTGTGTGATCCAGACACAAGGATGTAAGAATTGATACTGCTGGTACACGTCATCAGGTGATGAACTAGTCGCATGACTCGACCTCTTTTGTGTTTCAGGTAGCAACCCGCAGGTGAACCACATACTAATTGGATAGATTTTGCGTGAATAAAACACATATGTTTTGAATCTCGTTGTGCTCTATTTACAATCAGTAGGACCTTTAGCGACCCCGCCATGTTCGTGTTCGTACGTGGGGATGTACATGTATAGTGCGTGATGTACATGCACATTTGAAAGATCCTGTCCTTTGTAGACAGCAGATACGGTATCCATGGAGGTAAAAATGTTGAAGCGGATGCTCATTCTAATAAAATCGATTTTGAGATGATACGTTACGTCATGCATTTGTTAAATATGCCTACCTTATTTATACATCAACTCATGTCAGACGCTGTTTATTGATATGCAGACATAAACCAACAACCATGCTCGGCTGGTTGGAAAAAAGGTGGATACGATTCATGGATTATGTATGCCAGACTATGTCATACGTACTATATGAATGAATCACAACGTACTATATGAATGGATCACAAAATACTATATGAATGAATCACTACGTACCTCATGAATTGATGACAACGTACTATATGTATGGATCACACTGTAGTATATGAATGAATCACGACGAACTGTATGAATGAATCACTACTTACTATATGGGTGAATCACTGCGTACTGTATGAACGGATCACAACGTGCTATATGAATGGATCACAATGTATTATGTGACTGAATCACAACGTACTATATGAATGGACCACACTGTACCAACTGACTGAATCACAACGTACTGTGTGGATGAATCACTACGTACTATATGAATGGACCACAACGTACTGTATGAATGAATCACTACGTGCTATATGGATGATTCACTGCGTACTATATGAATGAATCACAACGTACTATGTGAATGAATCACAATGTACTATATGAATGGATCACAACGTACTTTATGGATGAATCACTACGTACTATATGAATGGATCACAACGTACTGTATGAATGAATCACTACGTGCGATATGGATGATTCACTGCGTACTGTATGAATGGATCACTACGTACTATATGAATGGATTGCAATGTGCCATATGAATGAATCACAACGTGCTATGTGCATGAATCACAATGTACTGTATGGATGATTCACTGCGTACTCTATGATTGGATCATAACGTACTATATGGATGAACCACAACGCAGTATAAAAATTATTCACTGCGTACTATATGAATGAATCACAACGTACTATGTGAATGAATCACAATGTACTATATGAATGGATCACAACGTACTTTATGGATGATTCACTGCGTACTCTATGATTGGATTATAACGTACTATATGGATGAATCACAACGTACTGTATGGATGAATCACAACGTACTGTATGGATGAATCACTACGTACTCTATGATTGGAACATAACGTACAATATGGATGAATCACTACGTACCATATGAATGAATCACAACGTACAATATGAATGAATCACTATGTACTACATGGATGAATCACTAAGTACTATGTGAATGGATCACTACGTACTATATGAATTGATCACTACGTACTATATGAATGGATCACAACTTTCTATATGGATGAATCACTACGTACTGTATGGATGAATCACGACGTACTTTATGGATGATTCACTGCGTACTCTATGATTGGATCATAACGTACAATATGGATGAATCACTACGTACCATATGAATGAATCACAACGTTGGATATGACTGATTAACTGCGTACTATATGAATGAATCACTACGTACTATATGGATGGATCACTACGTACTATATGGATGAATCACAACGTACTGTATGAATGGTCAACGTGCCCCTAAAAATGTATGACGTATTTGCATATGTCAGGCCTTCATAATGTCAGCAACTCTCAGCTGAAACTCGCGTTATATAGTCTCGGAGACATATAACTTCAATGATCCAAGAACACTGTTATATGGACAGTTCCTCCAGGACAGCAAAATAGTCTTGTATATGAACATTGCTCTAAGCGTCAACGGAACCTATACCATTGACGTCCATATATTTTAAGACGCAGACAAACAAGACTCGTGCTTGACGTCTATACTGTACAAGTAAATGTTTCATAACAATTGCGTTAGTGATTGATGTTATGCAAAATATGTAGTATTCAACAAAGACATTAATGATTGACATAATGCAGTCTTTAACTGAGAACGTTTTGTCTAATACGAATGTCGCCATGATGTTGTAACAATGTGTTTCACCAGCCACGGTTTTTCAGTTGGTGTCTCACATGCTATTTGCTTATTCGTCGTAGATGTGTACAATTATGTCAGTGGTTCATTGTGTTTAACGAACCTACATCGTATTTAATGCCTCACGTATTGATAACCTTTACAACAATGTACTGTTCTGGTTCCCCCAAAGATAAAAAAAATAAAGCTACTGTGTATTTTTTAACATCAATGCCATTGAACACTTTCTACTCGCATCTGTTAGCACACGAACCATTCCAGAGGCCATATATATCTAATTATATTATAAATAATAAATCCTTTAAATATTCAATACAATAATAACATCGGGTATATAGCCCATGGATTTCGCCCGGTTTGTGAAAATGAGGATGTCACAATCGTTGCTCCCATACAGCCAATATGTTTGTTTTTCAAGTTATTCTTCTGTAAGGGCATTATGTCATCCAGCATATATTATATCCGTGTGCGTGTACTGACAGTTTAACATGTGTGTGACTTCATACAGCTGCAAAGATTACAGCTATAATTAGACCTAGGACTGTCATGACTTTATCAGTTGTAGTGGACAACCCCTTACACAATGATATCTGCCATGCAACAATCACTCAAGACATATTTGCATTTCAAAATAGATGAACATGTAGTTCTTCACTGTGACTTTCTGAAGCAATTTACATTAATTCGAAGCAATTGGTTCGTAGTGATCGTCATAATTTAGATCTGGAATTTCTTGAAAATATACAGATTTAAATTACCAATTACACGAACAGGGTGCAATAATAGTTAGTTTCTTGCCGGATTTATCTTTTCGGCTGACACAGTCATATTTTCCGAATGATTTGAGATGTTAATCGTTATTCCATACCACTAAGACACTCATGTTTGTCTAAATGTCCGTTTTACAGGTATTTGAGAGCTCAGCTATTATGTATGTATAGATATCTTGTTGTATAACGTTATCCGTTCCAATGTAACCAAATGATATAGGCGCCCAATGTCAATTCATGGAATCATGTAAATTCTGTAATTGTATAATGTATTATGTACCCACAATCATTTTATTAGTACAGTCTCATTCCAGATATGTTAAAGTGATGTTGGGGGCGGTCGGGTAGCCTAGTGGTTAAAGCGTTCGCTCGTCACGCCGAAGGCCCGCGTTCGATTCCCGACATGGGTACAATGTGTGAAGCCAAGTTGTGGTGTCCCCCGCCGTGATATCGCTGGAATATTGTTAAAAACGGCGTAAAACCATACTCACTCACTATAATGATGTTGATCTATTACAAGATGTGTGCTGAACTCGACACAATACTGCGCTTGTTTCTATTCTTCCCATCAAAATATACTGTCCACCAGCAGCTGAATCTTGACAAGCGGTTTCAAAATTTTACCTTTCGGGGCATCTCATGAAGTCCGTTTTTAAGGAGAAATAATAATTAAATGGAAACGAAATAATGAAAGCATTAGTATGAGGTTTGACATTCAAATGATTCACATCCATCACAAGAAAAAAATCCGCTCAGCTTTTTTTCTGCTTTATCGTTTTCATTCGGATAAGACAAGTTCAACACTAACCGCTTAGACCTGGAATTGGCAAAGCGTTTTTCTTATCATACCTTGCTAAAGTACATCGTTCTCCTTATCGACCTGAACTTACCCGCTATTTATATAACAACGGCCAAACCCTAGTCACATACTACAGATTCCGACACGCAATGTTGCTTGTGTTAACACTTCTCCCGGCCTTAGTGCTGGGTGAACAACTGAAGAACGCTGACTTCGACAGCACAACATACACCGCCTCGGCAGGATGGTGGTGCAACAACTGTGCGGCTTCCGGCAGCTCCGACAGGCACTCCGGCTCACACAGTGTCAAGGTCACAAACAGGTACACACGTACAAAGATATTAAACACCGTTGTTACATTTAAGATATATTCTCTCTGTTTAGATTGATTCTGACTGGTGCGAAGTCGATGTAGTTACTGGTGGGCGGTACGGGAGCTTACACTATACTACCTACCTTGACAATAATTGCCTACAGAGACGTTATGAGACGCTGCAAGACGCTGTAAAGCGCTGCGAGACTCTGTAAGGCGCTGTAAGACGCTTTGGGGCCCTGTAAGACGCTGTAAGACGCTGTAAGGCGCTGTAAGGCGCTGTAAGACGCTGTCAGGCGCTGTCAGGGGCCTGGGATTCTGTATCGAGGCAATTTCGTATTTTTTCAAAAGACTGAAGCATTATTGTTTTGTACAAGAATGTTTTTGGACAATATATTTCTTTTGATAAAATCCCAGCCTACCCGACGAAAATCAAATGATCGATGCATTATATTTATCATTCAGACATTTTCAGTTACATGACAGTAGTTACACCAAGGTAAACTGTATTACAATTACATGACAGTAGTTACACTAAGGTAAACTGCATTACAATTACATGGCAGGAGTTACACTAAGGTAAACTGCATTACAATTACATGACAGTAGTTACACTAAGGTAAACTGCATTACAATTACATGGCAGGAGTAACACCAAGGTAAACTGCATTACAATTACATGACAGTAGTTACACTAAGGTAAACTGCATTACAATTACATGGCAGGAGTTACACTAAGGTAAACTGCATTACAATTACATGACAGTAGTTACACCAAGGTAAACTGCATTACAATTACATGACAGTAGTTACACTAAGGTAAACTGCATTACAATTACATGACAGTAGTTACACCAAGGTAAACTGCATTACAATTACATGGCAGGAGTAACACTAAGGTAAACTGCATTACAATTACATGACAGTAGTTACACTAAGGTAAACTGCATTACAATTACATATGGCAGGAGTAACACCAAGGTAAACTGCATTACAATTACATGACAGTAGTTACACTAAGGTAAACTGCATTACAATTACATGACAGGAGTTACACCAAGGTAAACTGTATTACAATTACATGACAGTAGTTACACTAAGGTAAACTGCATTACAATTACATGGCAGGAGTTACACCAAGGTAAACTGCATTACAATTACATGGCAGGAGTTACACTAAGGTAAACTGCATTACAGGCAACATGACTGGGCCGGCATTACGCAGACCTTTCCAGCCCAAGGGGGACACCTCTACCTTTTTCGAGCCTATGTGAAAATCCTTAACTTGGCTCAGGGCAAGATGTACCACAGCATGGACGTGATGCTTGAGATCAAGGATAACGGGGGTAAGCAAAGGAACCCATAGAGTTTGTGCACGAGGAAAATAGTGTGTTTTCAAAGTGCGGGTTTATGAGAAAACATGGATACTTGGTAATTTTAGTCCTGGTCTGTCCAATGGACGTGATCTTCATCCCAATCCAAACGTGCCAGCCAGGGAGACGGAGACTACTAGGCACTGTATGAGTAGAACGGTGAACGCCACTGGCGTTCCGCAGGTCATTTGTGAGTGTGATGTCACCTGTCTTCCCGACGTATGTTGGAACGCTGTCGCTGGGTAGCTTATCCAAATGTCTGGTATCGATTCCATGCCATGTTGAATACACTTTGGCTGACACCAAAGACGTGACGTCCTGCTGACCCAGTCTCAATCATGCTGTGCATCTGTCTAATTCTTTGACGCCGAGGGGGCTTAAGTGCATTCAGTTGTTGCAATCAACAGTAGCAAATTCTGTTGTGCTCTCTGATAATGACGTGCAACGATTCTGTCACGATACATACAAAAACTCCCTGCAAATCATGCCCATGACAGCGTGCCGTTTATCATGAAATTGAGGTACTATAAGGTTTACCCAATTATTGCGTACCGGGACATTTCAATTTTGTTTTTATATCAGCAAAACTTGAGTCGTGTATATGCAAAAGTTGTCAGTACCAATATTATTTAGCTTAGATGCATATGGTTATGAAAATGAGGGACATCAATTTGTAACATATAATTAAACTAAGCGGCAAAACAAAGTTTAGGTTGGCAATTTGTAATTTTCCTAAAAATAGCGATAACTAGTGGAAAGTGGGTATTGGGAATATGACGATTAGAGCACGCCATCAGCCTCCTGTCAACAGACAAGTGGCAACGGATTCCAGTCCACGTCATCAGAAGACTGACGTCATCGATGAGGCAGCGAATCACAGCATGCATTGAGGCAGCTGGAGGTCATACACGCAATTGAAGGCAACTTTGTCGACAATGAACTTGTAGTGTGTCTGACAATTTTTTGGTGACATTTCAGACAACTTTGAAAATGAAATTTCTTACCCCACCATTGTTTACCTTGAGCTTACATTAGCTGTGATGGCACAATTTCATTCAAACTGTGGTTGATCCATCATTTGTTACACCTCCCTAGATTATATTATAATTCACAACAAAATCTCTTCTTGTTATTTTTTTTATCGATCATGGAACTCGAACTATACGTTCTTTTGCCGCCCAGTTTATCTATAGGTTTACAATAATACAGCGTCTGTGCTTCCAAATTAGTTGGTACCGCAATCCCAATATTTATAAGACGGCCACACATCCCTGTTGTCATTGTAGGAAACTTGCAGTACGTTCAGGTTGGCTCAACACCCCATATCAAACCGGGCGACTGGCACGTCGTCGGTGGAGACTACCGCATGCCTGGGAGTAAGTATGCGACTCGTCATACTCGTCTATGTTGCGAATCTCAAACATTTAAAACAAACTGTGTTTCCTTGCATCACATACAACAGGAAACTAGGTCTATCAACGTCGTGAAAGAACCACTCGCGGAACAAACTGAATATATTTATACCTGCTAGAACATGAAACTCGGTCCATGTACATGGACAAACAACCACTCACACAGCAAATTTTGTACCCTTGCATAACCTAGAACTTGAAACTGTGTTGATAGACGAATATACGGGCACAGCGGGAAGTCAGCGCGCGCGCGTGCGTGCGTGCGTGCGTGCGTGCGTGCGTGCGTGCGTATGTGTGTGTGTGTGTGTGTGTGTGTGTGTGTGTGTGTGTGTGTGTGTGTGTGTGTGTGTGTGTGTGTGTGTGTCTGTGTGTTTGTGTTTGTGTGCGTCCGTGCGTGAACTATGAAGGGCAGTCCCAGGTGCAATGTACACTTGCAATAGTGCCTTGGAAATCCTGGTTCATTTTAACAGGTCAGCTGCAGTGACCCTAAAGTCGGAGAGGCAACGATCAACTTAGATAGGTTTCTAACAAACTGAACCCAATCAGTATTGCAGTTAGAAGTGCACTTAGACATTTAATTAATTGGTTCAAATGTCAACGTCATAATAAAATTAAGTAAATCGAGACACACTATTATAGAAAATTAATCCATTAAATACAGCCCCACTTCAGCTCACGTTACGAAGATATAATATTGGCAATAGAAATATGATATCACAGAATGACTACATGCATATTCCACATCTTGCAGGTTTCAAAGAGGCGAGAGTGTATTTCCAAATCCACGAGCCAGAGGTAAATTATCTCGTGGACTCAGCCACCATACAGGAGGTCCCTCACATTTCCAACCTGAAGTCTGAAACCAACGGAAGGATTGACCAGCTACGCAAAGCCAACATCAATATCAAGTAACCGGACATTTGCAGTAGGACCTGGCAATTTTAGTTTTGACAATCGGGCACAGTGAAACCATCCTGTATAATTCAGATTTGAGGAGAAATGGGGTGATTAATAAACAGATCTATGGACTGTTCCATTTATTTTAGAGGTATCTAAATGCAAATGGTTCTAAGTATTCAAAGAGTTTCGTAGTAATGGTTCCTGCAAACTATCACGAGGGGATTACTGTTTGTTGTAATGTATCACCTGGTGTATTGTTGTAACATCTCCTGTTGTCAGGGTAACGGACAACCATGTACATCCGTCTGGTCTAACTGTGGAGGTGAGTGTCATTGGCTCTTATTTTAACACATACCATGTTTATTTTTTCCATTGACCCTATGAAGTAAATAACTTGTTCCATTGTTGGTCCGTGCAGCAAACTTGGGCCTTTTAGACAACACAAACAACTTTCACTTGAGTCCGCTGTTATATTTTCATTACATACGGAAGTCCAGTGAATGCTGTGATTAGTGTCACCGCTTGTCAGGTCCAAAAGAACAAAGTAACATAAAGTGAGACGTCCTTGAAAATAATACCTCAGTTAGTTAAAGCAAATCTTATGTGTTCCAGGTCCAACAAACTAGCAGCGAGTTCGGCTGGGGCTCTGCTGTGGATGCCAATGACATCACAGACTCCCAACACAAGAAATACCAGGACTACTTCTATGACAATTTCGAGTGGGCTGTTCTAGAGAATGCTCTCAAGTGGTACTCAATGGAGCCCCAACAGGTAAAAGCCTACTGCAACCATCATTTTAACTGAGAAAAAATAATTTGGAAGTTCAATTACCGTTACTTATTCTCGATACGATTTCTTCTTTCTTAAATTGACGGAATTACTTTAAATATTGTCTTTTGTTGCAGGGACAAAACAATGTTGCACTGCCGAACAAAGCTGTAAATACGTTGCGATCAAAGGGGTATTTATGCCAAATGTCACTCACGGTCAGTAATTATTAATACGTTGGTCCTTGATACAAAAATCTTGAGGTGTTGCCAATTATTTCCTGGAAACCAGTAAGAAGTTGGAGGAGACTGAGTAGATTTTAATGTCGCTTTGAACTGTATACCAGTTATATCACACGTCTTGTCAGCTCACTATGGGAGGAAAGCTCGAAGTGATGCAAGTTCTGAGACCACATGTTTGCCACATTGGTGAAAACCACGAGCACGGTTATAGTGCTGACAAACCAAGAAACATAATCAGGGCGAATCAGGATTCGAAACCACGACTGGACCAACCGTGCCCCAGTAAGTTGAATTGATTTCGGAGTAATTTTGAAGTGCTGAAAAATATATCGGAAGATGGTTATAAATAATCCAAACCCTAAATCGCAACTCTTGACATCAGGATCAAAGTGAGAGGACACAACATATTTTGGGCAGTACCCAAATGGGCCCCTAGCTGGCAGTCCCAGTTATCTCCATCAGCTCTGAAGAAAGAGATGCAGTACAGGATTGGTGAGAGTGTGGGATACTTCAAAGGAAGGTGAGTTGGATATGAAACCCTCAGTCGATGGAAGGAGAGGATGCTCAGATGTTCCTTAAATCACAAAGGGGGCGACCGGGTATGGAGGTATATAGTGATGGCCAGGTAGGCCGTAGTGTTCCTTAAATCACAAGGGGTGGGGGTGGGGGGTTAGGATGGAAGGTATATAGTGATGGCCAGGTAGGCCGTAGTGTTCCTTAAATCACAAGGGGTGGGGGTGGGGGGTTAGGATGGAAGGAATATAGTGATGGCCAGGTAGGCCGTAGTGTTCCTTAAATCACAAGGGGTGTTGGTGGGGGGTTAGGGAGGAAGGTATATAGGGATGGCCAGGTAGGCCGTAGTGTTCCTTAAATCACAAGGGGTGTTGGTGGGGTGTTAGGAAGGAAGGTATATAGTGATGGCAACGTAGGCCGTGGTGTTCCTTGAATCATGACGAGTGTGGTAGGGGAGGGAGGTATATAGTGATGGCAACGTAGGCCGTAGTGTTCCTTGAATCATGACGAGGGTGGAAGGGGAGGGAGGTATATAGTGATGGCCAGGTAAGCCGTAGTGTTCCTTGAATCATGACGAGGGTGGTAGGGGAGGGAGGTATATAGTGATGGCCAGGTAGGCTGTAGTGTTCCTCGAATCATGACGAGGGTGGTAGGGGAGGGAGGTATATAGCGATGGCCATGTAGGCTGTAGTGTTCCTTGAATCATGACGAGGGTGGTAGGGGAGGGAGGTATATAGTGATGGCCATGTAGGCCGTAGTGTTCTTGAATCACAAAGAGGGTGGTAGGGGAGGGAGGTATATAGTGATGGCCATGTAGGCCGTAGTGTTCCTTGAATCACAAAGAGGATGGTAGGGGAGGGAGGTATATAGTGATGGCCAGGGGGTAGGAAGGGGGTAGGAAGGAAGATATATAGAGGGGCCAGGTAGGCCGTAGTGTTCCTTGAATCACAAGAGGGTAGTAGGGGAGGGTGTATATAGTGATGGACAGGTAGGCCGCAGTGTTCCTTGAATCGCCAGGGGTGTGGTTGGGGGGTTAGGAAGGAAGGTATATAGTGATGGCCAGGTTAGGCCGTAGTGTTCCTTGAATCACAAAGAGGGTGGTAGGGGAGGGAGGTATATAGTGATGGACAGGTAGGCCGCAGTGTTCCTAGAATCACAAGTGGTGGTGGTTGGGGGTAGGAAGGAAGATATATAGAGTGGCCAGGTAGGCCGTAGTGTTCCTTGAATCAAAAGGGGGTGGTAGGGGAGGGTGTATATAGTGATGGACAGGTAGGCCGCAGTGTTCCTTGAATCGCCAGGGGTGTGGTTGGGGGGTTAGGAAGGAAGGTATATAGTGATGGCCAGGTTAGGCCGTAGTGTTCCTTGAATCACAAAGAGGGTGGTAGGGGAGGGAGGTATATAGTGATGGACAGGTAGGCCGCAGTGTTCCTAGAATCACAAGTGGTGGTGGTTGGGGGTAGGAAGGAAGATATATAGAGTGGCCAGGTAGGCCGTAGTGTTCCTTGAATCAAAAGGGGGTGGTAGGGGAGGGAGGTATTTAGTGATGGCCAGGTAGGCCGTAGTGTTCCTTGAATCAAAAGGGGGTGGTAGGGGAGGGAGGTATTTAGTGATGGCCAGGTAGGACGTAGTGTTCCTTGAATCAAAAGGGGGTGGTAGGGGAGGGAGGTATTTAGTGATGGCCAGGTAGGACGTAGTGTTCCTTGAATCACAAAGACGATGGTAGGGGAGGGAGGTATATAGTGATGGACAGGTAGGGCGTAGTGTTCCTTGAATCACAAGTGGTGGGGGTTGGGGGTAGGAAAGAAGATATATAGAGGGGCCAGGTAGGCCGTAGTGTTCCTTGAATCACAAAGAGGATGGTAGGGGAGGGAGGTATATAGTGATGGCCAGGTAGGGCGTAGTGTTCCGTGAATCACAAAGAGGATGGTAGGGGAGGGAGGTATATAGTGATGGCCAGGTAGGGCGTAGTGTTCCTTGAATCGCAAGGGGTGTGGGTGGGGGGTTAGGAAGGAAGGTATATAGTGATGGCCAGGTAGGCCGTAGTGTTCCTTGAATCATGACGAGGGTAGTAGGGGAGGGAGGTATATAGTGATGGCCAGGTAGGCCGTAGTGTTCCTTGAATCATGACGAGGGTAGTAGGGGAGGGAGGTATATAGTGATGGCCAGGTAGGCCGCAGTGGTCCTTGAATCATGACGAGGGTAGTAGGGGAGGGAGGTATATAGTGATGGCCAGGTAGGCCGTAGTGTTCCTTGAATCACAAGTGGTGGGGGTGGGTAGTAGGGGAGGGAGGTATATAGTGATGGCCAGGTAGGCCGCAGTGGTCCTTGAATCATGACGAGGGTAGTAGAGGAGGGAGGTATATAGTGATGGCCAGGTAGGCCATAGTGTTCCTTGAATCATGACGAGGGTAGTAGGGGAGGGAGGTATATAGTGATGTCAACGTAGGCCGCAGTGTTCCTTGAATCATGACGAGGGTAGTAGGGGAGGGAGGTATCTAGTGATGGCCAGGTAGGCCGCAGTGTTCCTTGAATCGCAAGGGGTGGGTGTTGGGGGTAGGAAGGAAGGTATATAGTGATGGCCAGGTAGGCCGTAGTGTTCCTTGAATCACAAAGAGGGAGGAAAGGGAGGGAGGTATATAGTGATGGCCAAGTAGGCCGTAGCGTTCCTTGAATCACAAGGGGTGGGGGTGGGTGGTAGGGGAGGGAGGTATATAGTGATGGATAGGTAAACCGTAGTGTTCCTTGAATCACAAGTGGTTGGGGTGGGGGAGGCAGGCATTTTGTGATGGCCAGGTAGGCCGTAGTGTTCCTTGAATCACAAGGGGTGGGGGTGGGTGGTAGGGGAGGGAGGTATATAGTGATGGCCAGGTAAACCGTAGTGTTCCTTGAATCACAAGGGGGTGTTAGGGGAGGGAGGTATATAGTGATGGCCAGGTAGGCCGTAGCGTTCCTTGAATCACAAGGGGTTGGGGTGGCTGGTAGGGGAGGGAGGTATATAGTGATGGACAGGCAGGACGTAGTGTTCCTTGAATCACAAGGGGGTGGTAGGGAAGGAAGATATATAGTAATGGCCAGGTAGGACGTAGTGTTCCTTGAATCACAAGGGGTCGGTATGGAAGGAAGATATATAGTGATGGCCAGGTAGGACGTAGTGTTCCTTGAAACACAAGGGTAGGGGGTGGGTGGTAGGGGAGGGAGGTATATAGTGATGGCCAGGTAGGCCGTAGTGTTCCTTGAATCAGAAGGGGGTGGTAGAGGAGGGAGGTATATAGTGATGGCGAGGTAAACCGTAGTGTTCCTTGAATCACAAGTGGTGGGGGTGGGGGAGGCAGGCATTTTGTGATGGCCAGGTAGGCCGCAGTGTTCCTGGAATCACAAGGGGTGGGGGTTGGTGGTAGGAGAGGGAGGTATATAGTGATGGCCAGGTAAACCGTAGTGTTCCTTGAATCACAAGGGGTGGGGGTGGGGGAGGCAGGCATTTTGTGATTGCCAGGTAGGCTGTAGTGTTCCTTGAATCACAAGGGGTGGTAGGGAAGGAACGTATATAGTGATGGCCAGGTAGGCCGTAGTGTTCCTTGAATCACAAGGGGGTGGTAGGGGAGGGAGGTATATAATGATGGTCAGGTAGGCCGTAGCGTTCCTTGAATCAGGAGGAGTGGGGGTGGGTGTTAGGGGAGGGAGGTATATAGTGATGGCAAGGTAGGCCGTAGTGTTCTTGAATCACAAAGAGGTGGTAGGAGAGGGAGGTATATAGTGATGGCCAGGCAGGCCGTAGTGTTCCTTGAATCACAAGGGGGTGGTAGGGAAGGAAGATATATAGTGATGGCCAGGTAGGGCGTAGTGTTCCTTGAATCACAAGGGGTGGGGGTGGGTGGTAGGGGAGGGAGGTATATAGTGATGGCCAGGTAGGCCGTAGTGTTCCTTGAATCACAAGGGGTGGGGGTGGGTGGTAGGGGAGGGAGGTATATAGTGATGGTCAGGTAAACCGTAGTGTTCCTTGAATCAGAAGGGGGTGGTAGGGGAGGGAGGTATTTAGTGATGGCCAGGTAGGCCGTAGTGTTCCTTGAATCACAAAGAGGGTGGTAGGGGAGGGAGGTATATAGTGATGGCCATGTAGGCCGTAGTGTTCTTGAATCACAAAGAGGGTGGTAGGGGAGGGAGGTATATAGTGATGGTCAGGTAGGCCGTAGTGTTCCTTGAATCAGAAGGGGGTGGTAGAGGAGGGAGGTATATAGTGATGGCAACGTAGGCCGTAGTGTTCCTTGAATCATTACGAGGGTGGTAGGGGAGGGAGGTATATAGTGATGGCCAGGTAGGCCGTAGTGTTCCTTGAATCATGACGAGGGTGATAGGGGAGGGAGGTATATAGTGATGGTCAGGTAGGCCGTAGTCTTCCTACGATTCTGGTAATGTTTTTTAGCTTCTATTGAAGGGTGGTTCGGGAGAATGGTATACAGTGATGGCCAGGTTGGCCACAACGTACATTTTACTAATACAATTCTTTTGACAAAAATATTTCAAGAGGTAGGTGCACCTTTATGCTAGTTAGAGAATATATGCGTTTCGTGAAAATACCCAACGATACATTTATCTGACTGTTTCATGCAGGACATATATTAGCTTACTTTCGATATTCATGCATATGTCATATATATCACATCTTGTGGTAGAATTGCAGCCATGTTGATTTGGCAGGGTACATATTATTTGTTAATACGAACGTATATAGTGGAGATCGCCTTGGATAGATCGAGGGACATAAAAATCGATGGATATGATCGTTACGGAATTACGGAGGGGAAAATACGTCTGGGGTTGATCTGGAGCAGATGTACGGTGTTTAATACACAACAGTGATCGTGGTGGGGATAGTGCACAATCTTATGAACATGTGTACACTGCATTCCTACCACAGCTTACATAGAGAGGGAGACAGCGCAGGGCATGGTGTCAATGTCGTTGGGGTAGTAGCGGAGGGGATGTTGTTAAAGATATATCATTTGCTTATTTATTATAATAATGTTTCTTTTTGGGGATTGTAGCGGGCGATGCTTTCTTATAGTCCCATGGACAGTTGCGCATGGCGTCATTCAATGGCAGCTTTTCGCAATATTCTATAATTACCGGCTCAATTATGTCTTCACACAATATTCCCACGAGGGGAGTTAAACCAAAGAAGACGGCTTACCAAAATGTCCTTTCAGTGTCAGAGTGATTGAAAATGTGCTTGGTTTAACGCCGCCTTGAACGGTATTTTAGTCATATCAGGGCGTGTCAGCTCAATGCGGGAAGTACCTGACACGTCTCGGGGTCGAAACTCTCCACAGCCGATTGTTTTGTTTGTTGCTTAAACGCCGCACTCAACAATTTTCCATCTGTATGATGGCGGTCCGTAAATAAAAGAGTCTGAACCAGACGATCCAGTGATTAATATTATGAGCAACGATCCACACATTTGGGAAACGCTGACATGCATCAACCGAGTCCGCGAGTCTGACCACCTGATCCCGGAAGTCGCCTTTTACGACAAGCACTTAAGGACAAGCATGGGTTTGCTGAAGACCTATTCTACACCGGATCTTCACAGCCGTTGGAGCGCCCCAGAACTATCAGAAAGGATGTCTCTGTTTTGATGTAATAGATATAAAAAGGTTTGATGTTGCATTAAAATAATGCCCAAGGCTAGATAATCACGACGTTTCATATTCTAGAATTAATCTTCCGCGGAAAGAAAACTGAGTGTGTAAACAGGCAAATTCAAATAACAAACATATTTTTGACAGCAACAAGCTATTTTCGCAAAGTTTTTATTCATCTAGGGCCAGTCCTCGACCCCAGACCGACACACACACACACACACGCACGCACGCACGCGCGCGCGCACACGCACACACGCACACGCACACACGCACACACGCACACACGCACACACACTATCAAAACGCTGTGAAGAGTTCACCAACTTTATCTTTCAGATTGCCTCACTGGGACGTGAATAACGAAAACACACATGGCGATTTCTACGCGCAGCATCTACACGACCCCGACATCACCATGTGGATGTTTAGAGAGGCGCACAAGGCAGACCCGGGTTGTCTTCTCTTCTTAAACGACTATGACATTGTGAGTGGACATGAAGCCACCACGGTAAGCTGTGCTGCTGTATTATGTTAGTTGGCTAAATGTAACAAATCCAAATGACGTAATATGAATGACCACATGTCATCATAGGGTGCGGTCGAATAATTGATTTGTTGAATATGGATGCAGTGGTTGAAATAAGCAATGGAACTCAGTAGATACACACCTTCTCTTTATCATCAAGACATGTATGAAAGGTTGAAACCCTTTTCTTCTTTTAACAGGGATATGAAGACCAAGCTACGTATCTGCGCAGTAAGGGTGTCCCTGTTAACAGAATAGGCATTCAGTCTCACCTCGGTGGAGGAGGAGTTGACATCGATGCAATCAAGGTACGTGTGGTAACGGCGTAAAGCGAACCGATGTTTGAATCTAATTCGGTTAGTTTATGCCACCTTTTAATACAATTTTCATTGCCAGGAATAAACATTAATATGTTTACAGCATCGGCTGGACGAAGTTGCTCGAGCAGGTCTGAAGATGTGGATCACGGAGCTGGATATTAATGATAGTAATGAGAATACAAAGGCTGACAAATATGAGCAGGTGCTCCGACTGTACTTCGGTCATCCTGCTATAGAGGGGATCATGTTCTGGGGATACTGGGATGGCAGACATTGGCTACCAAAAGCTGCTCTTGCTAACGGTCCAAACGTAACAGTGAGTACTTCCTCTTCAACAATGTTATTTAATTTCGACCTTTTCGGACTTTCAAACCAGGTCGTCTAATCGCTAGTATTCATTCTTCTTCCCCTTAATGTACAAATGAGGGAGTATACGTCTAGACCAACTCTTCCAATACTTAACATATGAGGGCGGGTTAAGGTGAGATGGGTTTAAAGTCGCGTTCAAGATTTTTGCACTTATATTGCGACGTATGTGCACGTGTGTATTGCTGCTTGTATGATGCGGGTGTTATAATGCTAGCCCACTGAGATACCATGCTGCAGGTCAGCATGAATACCCCACTCAGACACACTCTACTGACTCCGATCTGACCAGTCCTTGTTGTATCCCCGTCATGCCGAGCGCCAGTCACGGTAACAACAAGTACCTTCCTTTAACGTATTTTTGGTTTGACGCTGCCATAGGATAAAACCATATACTACACGAGTAGCGACCTCATGAGAGATCGAAAAGATGAAATGGAGTCAGTGAGATGATGATAACGTTGTGTCCAAATATTCAGGTTTAAGTTGGTTCATTCACCCATCCTAATATATATGTTCCGGCTCCAGCTTATACTCACTCACTCGGACACCGCGGTCAAACTCCCGTGACCCAGCCACAGCATATTGTACATTCGATATTTACGCTTTCACCACAAACCGTTTATCAAAATCACTTTGTAAATATGTTCATTACGTCCAGATGAGATGTTTACATTGTCTGACATATTGTAAATGTGTATCATTTATGAATAATTTGTCCTATAAAATATCCCTTAGTGCCTTCGCAAATACTGCATAGAGTGTTAACATGCCCACACGGCAAAGATGTAAAGTATAGTCTCTGCACCTAATCACCTATATGAAATGCAATCATCTTATTGTATAGCAGTTAGAAATGATGTAACGTATCCCCAATATCTACTGACATAACGGATAAAGTAAACGTTTGACAAGTCAGGGACTAACCAGACGTAATATATACATAGAAACATATAGGACTGAGGTAGGCCATGATTTATATATTTTATTACCTGTAGGGTTACAAATACTTTAGTTCATAAAACATAAAAGACGTATTGCACTAGTGCAAATATCACTTCACGCCCACCGGTGTATTGTTTACGTCATCCGGACGGCATTGGTGACGTCATTCGAATGTTTTTGTGACGTAAGGTCGGCAAAACAACGTCATAGCTGAAAAATGTTGATGTCATTTCTGACACGTTGGTCGTGATTGGTGAATTTTTATAAATTGGGAGCTCATATTGATTAAGAAATAACGGGTAATAAAGAAAATATTTAACTCGCATATGTTTTTTTTGACACACTTATTCCTAATATAATAATCTCTATTTATTTTCTATTTGGGTACTTCATACTTCACTTGTAAGGAGTAATCGATTAAGAGAGTATTGTAAGAAATATCGAAATATTCGGGATACTGATGAGTTAATTTCATCCTCCAAAATTGTCAATTAGATATTACACTGCGGGTAAAATCAGATATTATGTCACTTAGTGAGATACATGGAAATATGGTTCAACATGTTTTGCACCAAATGATGCATTATCAAACTTTCTCGTGTTCTTATGTCGGTCATGTAGGACATGCCATTCCTCTACCAAGGTCACGCAAGAAGAACAGCATTTGGACTGGCTGAATCTCACGTGTTTGGTTGACGTGTGTGGATTGGTGTATTAAATCGAAGCCTCACGATATGATTTCTTGAATCGGAGTATCAAGTACTGCTGGATAGTAAGCCGTGGCCTCCACGGTGTAATCATGTGTCTCCCATGATTCTGTACAGTAGCAATCTTTATCAGTGTGTTCAATTCCTATTCTGTTTCTCACAGCCAAACGCTGCTGGGCGGAGGGTGAGGCAGTTGATCAAGGGGGAGTGGAGGACCAACGAGTCCCATTCTGTCCAGGAGGGACAGAACCTCCGAGTGAGAGGATTTAAGGGTGGTTACACGGTGCAGGTTAAACATAACGGTAACGTCATCAAGACCGAGCACTTCACTCTGGGTGGCAACGGTGTAGACCTGACTATCAGTCTGTCGGGATCAGGTACGTAGTACATACATCGGGTTAAATCCGGTCAAACTTCCAAAAGGCCTTTTTGTTTATGACAGGTCAAATCATGTAGGTTACTCGTGTCAAAATAGCCGGCTCGTCTGCAGCCTAAAAAGCGGCTTCATCAGTCATACTCACTTCCATTGGCAAGCTCATTGTTCCAGCAGACTCATTCTACAGGTTAGTGTTGAACTATATCAAAGATCGGGGTTGTCATCTTGCTCGTGGAACTTGTCTGAGGCACAAAATGTAAACAAACCACTGTCAGCCATTGACAGTTGTGAGGTGTGATTTCTCCTGATGTCGGTCAAGTTCTGCCACATCCAAGTTCGGGCTTTTGTTTTGATTTCTTTTATTATCTACTGGGGTAATTGCAAACTACCTAATAGAACTTTCTCATGTAAAATAAATAGTAGAATGTTAATTCATAACGTTTTTCTAAGATTGCGGACCTTCGTGTTGTTACGCATTGCAAGAGAGCACCGTTTTCAAAGCGTTGTTGAAATTTGATGTAGTCCCACTCTCTGCTCTGTATCTGCTCGACAGTGGAAGTGTTTCAAAACACAGTAGGTTTTTCTCCTTAACGTCAATGCATTAATCATATTACTAAATGTTTCTTTTGCGCTAAAAATCCCGGAACCTTTGAAACATGACAATGACGATGAAGTATCTTTTATCTTAAGGTTTGGCTATTGCCCATACAACAGTAAAAGACATTAAAGGACTAACGGTGTGGCTGGCAAAGGGAATTAGATTTAAAGCTTCATTATTATCTGAAATCCAGTTCTCAATACCGCACACAATATGTATTATCCATGTACCCCTATATACCCAGTTAACACCGCAGAACGGTGCACAATGATGTATTCTACCTGCTGGGAATGGGAATGTGTTCATCCTTCATACCCAGACTTTCATTACCTTAATGAACATGTACGAAGGTAACACGTAGTGGACATGAAGTGACAAATCTGACGAACATAACTATAACATTCACTATGTTGATACATAAATGGTAATAAATAGCAAACTGACAGCATCGAATGTACACCTCGATGCATATCTGTGACATGTGTCCTATACATGTTCCACTTCGGGCTTTCCTCCCACATTAAGCTGACACGCCATGATATGACTGGACTACTGTTAAAAGCGGCGATAAACCCAACTCACTCACTCACTATACATTTTACGGACCCTCACTTGCATGTAACGTGCTTTTCAATACTCCTTTTTTCCAGGGAACAACCCGCATGTTAACAACATCCTTATCGGATAGGTGCCGAGGTAATAAATGTTGCAACACTCACAGTTTTCTTTTTTTCTTTATAAGCAAATGAACATGAGTTGGTATTGGAAGGAGTTTCAGAAGTACTAGTTTCCGTAACTGCTGGGGAAATGGCAGTGCATGTACACCAGAGTAGCAATGTCCTTTGCTTGACTGAAGGAGGGACTACTTCCGTTACTGCAACATCTCTAATATGCATACAATTTGCGAACAATTTACATGGCGCGTCCTGTGTTACCCAACGATCCTCTGTATCTCCAGGGCCGGCATTTCATTAAACCTTCGTCACTACTTGGACCAATCCACAAGGTTTTCGCGATCTTAAATTACCTGCCCTTGATTTTCATCAACATTTTACCGACCACTCAAACGCCGAGATTAGGGAACAGAAAATGAATAAGGGAGGTAACTCGTACTGCCTACAAACCAAAGCCATCAATGCGACTGGCAGCCATGTTGTTGATATCGCCAACTCACCATTGAGTATGGTTTATCACAAGCATTGCCATTGGTACGATAGACCTTGTAGCGCAGCCAGTCAAATTGGCTGAAGGAAGTCAAGGGCAGGTAATTCAAGATCGCAAAAACCTTGCGGATGGGTCCAGGGATTAGTGTAGGTTTACCGAAATGTGATCCCTGGATATATAGAGGATGTGTGGGGCACTAGACATGTCTGATTGAATCTTAAAACGTATCACAACCGTAGACTACGTGTTACGTATACCAGTCTATTCTGGTACGAAATACACTCAGAGTGCAGAGCGACAACTGTTTACTTTCTTCAACTGATCAATGAAGTCCTCACTTTGTGCGATGATATGACACTAGCAAATCTTTTGGAATTTAAATGAAACGTACCACGTGTCTCCAGTCATGTAAACACCTTGGACCTCGACAACGTTTTACCGAGAAATCCCTTCACTCGAAAATAGATAGACCCAGGTAAACCCCCGACATTGCATAGGTCATTAGCAGTCATTGGTATTAACATTTGTGCATGACTAAGCTTGGTGATATCATAACCAACTTGGATTGTAGTTGCGGTGAGGAGAAACATTGTATTTGATATTCGTTAAGAAATTTAAAAGGAAATTGATAGTCTCGGTACTCATGGTTGTAGGGGGGGGCGGTCGGGTAGCCTAGTGGTTAAAGCGTTCGCTCGTCACGCAGAAGACCCGGGTTCGATTCCCGACATGGGTACAATGTGTGAAGCCCATTTCTGGTGTCCCCCGCCGTGATATTGCTGGAATATTGCTAAAAGCGGCGTAAAACCATATTCACCCACTCACTCACTCATGGTTGTAGGTTTACCACGTGCCAGATACATTTCATGCAAAATTACTTTGTTCTCTACACAAGTACGTTTCCAAGGAACAATAATCATTGAGGATTTTCTGCAAGTTTAATTTTATCGAGTGACATTAGAGATATACTGAACAACAAAAGTGTCTGTGACATTGAATAAAATTAAATGCAAAGTTATGTTTTTTACCAAATCTGAAACAATTTCGGTTTGCAACAGATAAAAGACTCCTGTAAGTGTTCAAATGGTTTAATTTTCCATACTGATTTCAGAAAATGCGTGATTTCATAAAAAACAAGGACATGCCAAAATGTCAAATCAAATTTACAAATCAATAGCGTGTGTGTCCACCTCTGGTTGCGATGCAAGCAACACATCTTCGTCTCATGGAATGAACCAGGCGTTGCACAAAGTCCTGTGGGATATCTGTCCATATCTGCTGGAACATGTTTCGAAGTTCCTGGAGTGTCTGTGGAACACGTGGTTGACGTCAAAGGCGCCGATCCATCTCATCCACATGTGCTCGATTGGTGAGAGATCATGGGGGGGGGGGGGGGGCGGCCAGGGGAAGACATTCACGTTGTTTTGTTGAAGAGAATCCTAAACAAGTCGAGCAATATGAGGCCGGGCGTTGAAAGGTAATGCCTGGACCTGACGTAATGCCTGACGTAACCTTCACCTCGACGTCGGTACACTCCAATCCGTCCATCGCTGTGGCTGAGGTGAAAACGAGGCTCGTCAGTGAATAGAACTTGTCCCCACTGCATGGCCGTCCAGCGTAGACGCTGTCTGCACCACTGTAGACGTGCTTGACGGTTGTTTCCTGTCAAAACTGGACGTCTGGCGGGTCTTCTGGCGACAATCCCTGCACATCTGAGGCGACGACGACGGTTTGTGAAGATATTCGTCGAAGGCCACGGATGATTCTTGCAGTCACTGCTGGCTGGAATCGATTTTGAAGGTGTGTTGTTCGAATCCAGTTGTCTTGTCGATTATTGGTTACGCGTGGCCTGCCTCTTCGAGGATGGTCTCTGACTGCATTCGTCTGTTGCCAACGTTGCCATAAACACCAAATGGTGTTTCTGTGGACGTTAAATTGTCTTGCAATATCACGTTGACTCGATCCTGCTTCAAGCATACCAATGGCTCGCAGACGCTCATTTTCGGTCAGGCTAGGCATTTCGTAATGTTGATTAATTGCGTAAGTTTTTATTTTTTCTTCTGGGTGGTTGTTGTCATCACGATGCTAAACAATGCATCGGGAATCCCATTAACGCACATGCTTTTTATACCCATTTTTGGGTACTGAAATGCATGAGGCTGGCATAAAAACCAACTTTTGCATGGAATGCATGCTTTTCTGCAGAAGTTGCGTTTTTGTGACCTGATTCCATACATGTACTACAATATTGAAAACCAAACTTTACTTGTTTGAAAAATACACCAAAATATTGGTGTCACAGAAACTTTTGTTGTTGAGTATATATTGTCTTGTTACTAATATTAATTTTCTTTTCATGATTGTTAAGCCCACGTTGCTAATTGCAAATATCATTTCGTAAACTTTACATTATTTGTCAAAACATTTGTCCGTTGTTGCTGCACAGGGGTGTTTGTCGTCATCTCATCGTATTTCAAGTGTGATCACTTGGACCCAAGGTTAACTTATGACATGTTGTTGTCCGTTGTCTGTCCGTCATAGCATAGCATAGCATAGCATAGCATAGCATAGCATAGCATAGCATAGCATAGCATACGACACCCCGTCTATCCTCTCCATCTATCCCCTGCGATGCTCCATTTGTCCCCCTCTACTCTCCGTCCATCCCCAACGACGCCCCATCTATCCCCTTTTACTCTCAATCTATCCCCTACGGCACCCAATCTGTCCTACTACTCTCAATCTATCCCCTGCGACGCGCCATCTATCCCCTTCTACTCTCCTTCTGGGGGCCTGGGTGGCCCAGTCGTCTAAGGTGCCGCCAATTGATGTGCAGAGTAGCGTCCCTTAGTCACACCAGAAACCTATGATTGTGGGTTCGAATCCCGGTTCACCCCGATTATGTTTCTCGGTTTGTCAGCACCATACCCGTGCTCGTGGGTTTCACCGAAGTAGGAAACGTCTGAGACCTGCATCACTTCGGGCTTTCCTCCCACATTAAGCTGACACGCCGTGATATAACTGGAAAACTGTTAAAAGCGGTGTTAAACCCAACTCACTCACTCACTCACTAATCTCCATCTATCACCTACGACGCTCGATCTATCCCCTACGACGCTCCATATATCCTCCTACTCTCCATCTATACCCTACGACGCTCCATCTTTCCCCTTCTACTCTCCATCTATCCCCTGCGACATTCCATCTATCCCCTACGACGCTCCATCTATCCCCTACGGCATCCCATCTATCCCCTTCTACTCTCCCTCTATCCCCTGCAACGCTCCATCTATCCCCTTCTACTCTCCATTTGTCCCTTACACACCCCATCGGTCCTACTACTCTCCATCTATCCCCTACGACGCTCCATCTATCCCCTTCTACTCTCCAACTTTCCCTGCGACGCGCCATCTATCCCCTGCGTTGCTCCATATATACCTACGGCACCCCATATATCCCCTTCTACTCTCCATCCATCCCCTACGACGCTCCATGTATCCCCTTCTACTCTCCATCCATCCCCTACGACGCTCCATGTATCCCCTTCTACTCTCCATGTATCCCCTTCTACTCTCCATGTATCCCCTTCTACTCTCCATCTATCCCCTTCTACTCTCCATTTGTCCCTTACACACCCCATCGGTTCTACTATCCCTGCGACGCGCCATCTATCCCCTGCGACGCTCCATCTATCCCCTTCTACTCTCGATCTATCCCCTGCTACGCTCCATATATACCTACGGCACCCCATATATCCCCTTCTTCTCTCCATCTATCCCCTTCTACTCTCCATTTATCCCTTACACACCCCATCGGTTCTACTATCCCTGCGACGCGCAATCTATCCCCTGCGACGCTCCATCTATCCCCTTCTACTCTCGATCTATCCCCTGCTACGCTCCATATATACCTACGGCACCCCATATATCCCCTTCTTCTCTCCATCTGTCCCTTACGACACCCCATCTGTCTTACTATTCTCCATCTATCCCCTTCTACTCTCCATCTTTCCCCTGCGACGCTCCATAAATCCCCTACGGCACCCCATATATCCCCTTCTACTCTCCATCTTTCCCCTACGGCACCCCATCTATTCCCTTCTACTCTCCATCTATCCCCTGCGACGCTCCATAAATCCCCTACGGCACCCTATATATCCCCTTCTTCTCTCCATCTATCCCCTGTCAAGCGCCATCTATCCCCATCTACTCTCCATCTATTCCCTTCTACTCTCCATCTTTCCCCTACGGCACCCCATCTATTCCCTTCTACTCTCCATTTATACCCTGCAACGCTCCATCTATCCTCTTCTACTCTCAATTTGTCCCTTACGGCACCCTATCTGTCCTACTACTCTCCATCTATCCCTGCGACGCTCCATCTATCCCCTACGACGCTCCATCTATCCCTTTCAACTCTCCATATATCCCCTGCCACGCTCGATCTATCCCCTGCCACGCTCCATCTATCCCCTACGACGCTCCATCTATCCCCTTCTACTCTCCATCTATTCCCCTTCTACCCTCCATATATCCCCTACGGCACCCCATCTATCCCCTTCTACTCTCCATCTATCCATGCGACGCTCCATCTATCCCCTACGATGCAACATCTATCCCCTTCTACTCTCCATATATCCCCTACGGCACCCCATCTATCCCCTTCTACTCGCCATCTATCCATGCGACGCTCCATCTATCCCCTACGACGCAACATCTATTCCCTTCTACTCTTCATCTATCCCCTACGGCACCCCATATATCCCCTTCTACTCTCCATCTTTCCCCTACGGCACCCCATCTATTCCCTTCTACTCTCAATCTATCCCCTGCGACGCTCCATAAATCCCCTACGGCACCCATTATATCCCCTTCTCCTCTCCATCTATCCCCTGTCAAGCGCCATCTATACCCGTCTACTCTCCATCTATTCCCTTCTACTCTCCATATATCCCCTACGGCACCCCATCTATCCCCTTCTACTTTCCATCTTTCCCCTACGGCACCCCATATATCCCCTTCTACTCTCCATCCATCCCCTACGGCACCCCATCTATTCCCTTCTACTCTCCATTTATACCCTGCAACGCTCCATCTTTCCCCTTCTACTCTCAATGTGTCCCTTACGGCACCCTATCTGTCCTACTACTCTCCATCTATCCCTGCGACGCTCCATCTATCCCCTACGACGCTCCATTTATCCCCCTCTACTCACCATCTATCCCCTGCAACGCTCCATCTATCCCCTGCGACTCTCCATCTATCCCCTGCGACTCTCCATCTATCCCCTGCGACTCTCAATCTATCCCCTGCGACGCTCCATCTATCCCCTGCGACACTCCATCTATCCCCTGCGACGCTCCATCTATCCCCCTTCTACTCTCCATCTATCCCCTGCCACACTTCATTTATCCCCTTCTACTCTCCATCTATCCCCTACGGCACCCAATCTATCCCCTACTACTCTCCATCGATCCCCTGCCACACTCCATTTATCCCCTTCTACTCTCCATCTATCCCCTACGGCACCCAATCTATCCCCTACTACTCTCCATCTATCCCCTGCCACACTCCATCTATCCCCCCTTCTACCCTCCATCTATGCCCTGCCACACTCTATTTATCCCCTTCTACTCTCCATCTATCCCCTACAGCACCCCATCTATCCCCTTCTACACTCCATCTATCCCCTGCGACGCTCCATATATCCCCTACGGCACCCAATATATCCCCTTCTATTCTCCATCTATCCCCTGCCACACTCCATTCATCCCCTTCTACTCTCCATCTATCACCTACGGCACCCATTCTATCCCCTACTACTCACCATCTACCCCCTGCGACGCTCCATATATACCCTATGGCACCCAATATATCACCTTCTACTTTCCATCTATCCCCTGTCACGCGCCATCTGTCCCCTACGACACACCATCTGCCCCCTACGACCCACCTTCTGCCCCCTACGAACCACCATCTGCCCCCTACGATACACCATCTGCCCACTACGACACACCATCTGCCCCCTAAGACCCACCATCTGTCCCCCTACGACCCACCATCTGCCCCCTACGACACACCATCTGCCCCCTACGATCCACCATCTACCCACTACGACCCACCATCTACCCCTACGAATCATCATCTGCCCCCTACGACACACCATCTGCCCACTACGACACACCATCTGCCCCCTACGACATACCATCTGCCCCCTACGACCCACCATCTGCCCCCTACGACCCACCATCTGCCCCCTACGACCCACCATCTAGCCCTTACAACCCAACATCTGCCCCCTACGACACACCATCTGCCCTCTACGACCCACCATCTACCCCCTACGACCCTACATCTACCCCTTACGACCCACCATCTACCCCGTACGACACACCATCTGCCCCCTACGACACACCATCTACCCCTTACGACACACCATCTGCCCCCTACGACACATCATGTATCCCCTACGACACACCATCTGCCCCCTACGACACACCATCTGCCCCCTACGACACACCATCTGCCCCCTACAACACACCATCTGCCCCCTACAACACACCATGTATCCCCTACAACACACCATCTGCCCCCTACAACACACCACCTGCCCCCTACAACACACCATGTATTCCCTACAACACACCATCTGCCCCCTACGACACATCATGTATCCCCTACAACACACCAGCTGCCCCCTACAACACACCACCTGCCCCCTACAACACACCATGTATCCCCTACGACACACCATCCTCCTCTACGACACACCATCTGCCCCCAACAACACACCATGAATCCCCTACAACACACACCATGTAACCCCTACAACATACCATCTGCCCCCTACGACACACCATCTGCCCCCTACGACACACCATGAATCCCCTACATCACACACCATGTAACCCCTACAACACACCATCTGCCCCAGATGACACACCATCTGCCCCCTACGACACACAATCTACCCCCTACGACCCACCATGTATCCCCTACAACACACCATCTACCCCCTACAACACACCGTCTGCCCCCTACGACACACCATCTCCCCCCTACGACACACCATCTGCCCCCTACGACACACCATCTGCCCCCTACGACACACCATGTATTCCCTACAACACACCATCTGCCCCCTACGACACACCATGTATCCCCTACAACACACCATCTGCCCCCTACAACACACCACCTGCCCCCTACAACACACCATGTATACCCTACAACACACCATCTGCCCCCTACGACACACCATGTATCCCCTACAACACACCAGCTGCCCCCTACAACACACCACCTGCCCCCTACAACACACCATGTATCCCCTACGACACACCATCCTCCTCTACGACACACCATCTGCCCCCTACGACACACCATCTGCCCCCTACGACAAACCATCCTCCTCTACGACACACCATCTGCCCCCTACGACACACCATCCTCCTCTACGACACACCATCTGCCCCCTACAACACACCATCCTCCTCTACGACACACCATCTGCCCCCTACGACACACCATCTGCCCCCTACGACAAACCATCCTCCTCTACGACACACCATCTGCCCCCAACAACACACAATGAATCCCCTACAACACACACCATGTAACCCCTACAACACACCATCTGCCCCCTACGACACACCATCTGCCCCCTACAACACACCATCCTCCTCTACGACACACCATCTGCCCCAAACAACACACCATGAATCCCCTACAACACACACCATGTAACCCCTACAACACACCATCTGCCCCCTACGACACACCATGTATCCCCTAAAACACACCATCTGCCCCCTACGACACACCATCTGCCCCCTACGACAAACCATCCTCCTCTACGACACACCATCTGCCCCCAACAACACACCATGAATCCCCTACAACACACACCATGTAACCCCTACAACACACCATCTGCCCCCTACGACACACCATCTGCCCCCTACAACACACCATCCTCCTCTACGACACACCATCTGCCCCAAACAACACACCATGAATCCCCTACAACACACACCATGTAACCCCTACAACACACCATCTGCCCCCTACGACACACCATGTATCCCCTAAAACACACCATCTGCCCCCTACGACACACCATGTATCCCCTACGACATACCATCTACCCCCTACAACACACCATCTGCCCCCTACAACACACCATGTATTCTCTACAACACACCATTTGCCCCCTACGACACACCATCTGCCCCCTACGACACACAATCTACCCCCTACGACCCACCATGTATCCCCTACAACACACCATCTACCCCCTACAACACACCGTCTGCCCCCTACGACACACCATCTCCCCCCTACGACACACCATATGCCCCCTACGACACACCATCTGCCCCCTACGACACACCATGTATCCCCTACAACACACCATGTATTCCCTACAACACACCATGTATCCCCTACGACCCACCATCTTCCCCCTACGACACACCACCTGCGCCCTACAACACACCATGTATCCCCTAGAACACACCATGTATTCCCTACAACACACCATGTATCCCCTACGACCCACCATCTTCCCCCTACGACACACCATCTGCCCCCTACGACACACCATGTATCCCCTACAACACACCATGTATTCCCTACAACATACCATGTATCCCCTACAACACACCATCTTCCCCCTACGACACACCACCTGCCCCCTACAACACACCATGTATTCCCTACAACACACCATCTGCCCCCTACGACACACCACCTGCCCCCTACAACACACCATGTATTCCCTACAACACACCATCTGCCCCCTACGACACACCATGTATCCCCTACAACACACCAGCTGCCCCCTACAACACACCACCTGCCCCCTACAACACACCATGTATCCCCTACGACACACCATCCTCCTCTACGACACACCATCTGCCCCCTACAACACACCATGAATCCCCTACAACACACACCATGTAACCCCTACAACACACCATCTGCCCCCTACGACACACCATGTATCCCCTAAAACACACCATCTGCCCCCTACGACACACCATGTATCCCCTACGACATACCATCTACCCCCTACAACACACCATCTGCCCCCTACAACACACCATGTATTCTCTACAACACACCATTTGCCCCCTACGACACACCATCTGCCCCCTACGACACACAATCTACCCCCTACGACCCACCATGTATCCCCTACAACACACCATCTACCCCCTACAACACACCGTCTGCCCCCTACGACACACCATCTCCCCCCTACGACACACCATATGCCCCCTACGACACACCATCTGCCCCCTACGACACACCATGTATCCCCTACAACACACCATGTATTCCCTACAACACACCATCTGCCCCCTACAACATACCATCTGCCCCCTACGACACACCATGTATCCCCTACAACACACCAGCTGCCCCCTACAACACACCACCTGCCCCCTACAACACACCACCTGCCCCCTACAACACACCATGTATCCCCTACAACACACCATCTGCCCCCTACGACACATCATGTAACCCCTACAACACACCAGCTGCCCCCTACAACACACCACCTGCCCCCTACAACACACCACCTGCCCCCTACAACACACCATGTATCCCCTACGACACACCATCCTCCTCTACGACACACCATCTGCCCCCAACAACACACCATGAATCCCCTACAACACACACCATGTAACCCCTACAACACACCATCTGCCCCCTACGACACACCATGTATCCCCTACAACACACCATCTGCCCCCTACGACACACCATGTATCCCCTACGACATACCATGTATCCCCTACAACCCACCATCTTCCCCCTACGACACACCATCTGCCCCCTACGACACACCATGTATCCCCTACAACACACCATGTTTCCCCTACAACACACCATCTGCACCCTACAACACACCATCTGCCCCCTACAACACACCATCTGCCCCCTACGACACACCATGTATCCCCTACAACACACCATGTATCCCCTACAACACACCATCTGCCCCCTACGACACACCATGTATCCCCTACAACACACCATGTATCCCCTACAACATACCATCTGCCCCCTACGACACACCATGTATCCCCTACGACACACCATGTATCCCCTACAACACACCATGTATCCCCTACAACACACCATAAAAATGTCTGAGTTCATAGATTTTCCAAGAAATGTCTTTCATTATTCCTGCAACGACTTGTGGCTCAATATTGACGATAAACACGTGCATGATTCACCCAAAGTACTTGATTACTGGTACATTACACATAAATCACAGCGTGACTTCCAGATAAACCCTTTTCAGTGTTTACACACGAAGTAAAGCTGAGTCATTTGCGCCTTCTGTTGCAAAGTTGTCGACCATGACCTGAAACGTTATGCGATCACCCATCCCGTGATCTGGCACATTCCAGAACAACAAAGAACTTGTTGAGCTGCGTATACCGAACGTGTGACTGAATCTTCTTCCTGGTGGCTCGTGTTTCATTTTCTTTTACGATTCCAGGATTTGCAAAGCAGGTGCCCCGACAACTCGGCGTCAACAGATATTTTCATATTGTCTTGCTTTTATTCAAGGTGCACACGTGATTTGATGCACTTCTCGGTGCATCACAATATAGATCTTGATTATCGAGCAGATCGTCATGACTGTGGGCCGCCAATTTGTTTGAACGTAAATGCAAGTGATATAAGAGGTGGAATCTGATTGGTCAATGGGGAAGGCATAGAAGGAATTCCAGCCTAGTTCGGCAAGGGTGGAAACTTGGCTTTTATAGTCAGTTAACTCCCTTGCCTCGGGGAGATGCAAATTTGATAGGTGAAGAAAACGGTTAAATTATTGATTTCTGAGTGTGTTCAAAACGAGTGAAAAGTAAACTTCAAGAGAAAATCTAAGCACCGGCAAGTCCGAGACCCAGAAATGTTGTACCATACGTTTGTTCTACTTTAGCTACATGTTCTGAAGAAAATCGGCTTCATCATATTTAAATATTAGAAAAATACACTTTCTGAAAGACTCTAACATCAACCTTTATGACACATTTTAGATTTATTTGTTGGGGCTGAGTGAAGGTGAAAGTCACATTAGCAGTGTTTAAGTCATTGTTCCACACTAGGAACATACTGTGCATTGATAATAGTATATTCAAAATTGTCAACGATGAACAGGTCACTATAACCACATACCTATTTGTAAAACTAATTTAATAATATTTAGAATAGAAAAATATTGTTGAACAACACAAAACAATATATAAACGGACTAAAGATCGTCGGCAACACATCACACAAGAGACCGCAGGGGCTTACGTCACCTCTGCGACCAACAGGGGGCCTGTCCTCATCTGGCCTACACCTCATATCGCCTACACACCTATCAAAACAAATTTATGGATGAGTGCACATCACACTCGTACCCTTATCCCTTAAGTATAATGAACTCTTCCAACAAGATCACAAAGAATGTAAATGACTTTTGATACTGTAATTTCATTTTGTATATGAGATCATCTTCACAACTCAAATGTTTTCACAACATCAAATATCATAAATACACATGTATTATCATAGCACTGTACATTTATATCCATCATCTTCATGTTTTATAACATTAGCACCACATCATTACTAGCAAAATTACTGTAATTTGATTAAATGTGTGTCGGTAGAGAGCAGCCTGGACACTGCCAAAGGACGGCATCGTGGCAGCAACATCTTCGACAGCTCGGTCGAGTTGGGCGTTGTAGATCTGCTGAACAGAGTTGATGTCTGTCTTCACTTGCTCCTTCATTCTGGCGATGATGCGTATGTGTTCTACATTCTCGGTAGGTGGATGACTGTCAGGCTTGGTTGATGTAATGTGGTCGCCAATGGTGCTGCATCTGCCATTTAGATATTAAGTACGTCTATTGTTAGTGTCGTCGCATTCAAGTCTGATTCAGGTATGGTGGCACATAGTTCCAGGGTACATATCATAACCGAATGGCTATGTAATACACTGGATAATCGAAGGTTTAACGCCTTTAACAGCGCGAGGGCTCGTGTACAAGGTGGAAAGCTTTGGTTATAGAAGGGCCATTGTCAGAATAGCTTTTAAGTTACACAATTTTTGTGGTCATTGTATGTTTTTGTAATGAAGCCTAATCACAGGCAAGGTATTTGAAGGCTGGGGTCCCCCCAAGGGCCAGGTTTTTGTGGTAACCTTCCAATTGTCAGACGGCCCAATTGTCAAGCAGCTTATACTGGGATTAGGTTAGGTTGATTGCACTAGTAACTGTTACCTGTTTATCTTAGCCGAAAGTGAGACTGCCCTATGGGCGGCCATTCGGTCAAAGAAAACAAAATTGAAATAATGGACAAAAGTATGCAATAATAGTTAATTGTTACGAATAAAGAATGAACGATACAAATAAATGTGATTGTTTACATACAAATAATGAATTCAAAATACTAAACGATATCAATGAACAACTCGCAAACAAAAGTCGTCACATGTTACGAAAGAACAATGTGTACTAAAAACGTCAGTGCACAAATAATACACTAAACAGCTAAAGGACAACGTTGAATAAAAGAACGCAAGATGGCACTGCAATTTGTGGAACATTCCGAGTTAAATCGGCTTTTTCTGCTGTGTATATGATAAATGCATGCCAAACTACTCAGTGTTTTACGTCATGACCTCTCCCTCTTTGGGACTTGCTGAACTTATTTAGCGATGTGCATGCACGTGTGCATGTGCGCGTGTGAGTGTGTGCGAATGCACGTATGCGTGTGTATGTGTGTGTCGGTGTCTCTGTGTGTATGTGTGTGCGTTTGTTTCGATGTGTGTGTGTCGGTGTGTGTGTCTGTGTCTGCTTGTATAAGTCCGGACTAATGCCAATTTAATAAAGCTAACCAACTGAGATACATCTACCATGCCGTAGTGAATACCCCACTAAGACAGTTTATTATTCAATTATTATTCAATGCAGTCATTAACAAAAACATGATCTTACATATGTCCAATATACTGTTAGCAGAGCAATCGAATTGCAGAATTGTATATATTGGTCCTCATGGTACCGCCCAATTATTCAGCCATGTCATACATTAACTCACGTACTGGGAATCTGCAAGGGAGGATAGTATGCACAATAACAAGTACAGATGGACGACACTGATTCTACTTGAAACTGGCCCCCGTGAAGATCCGGGTTAGAATTTGACTTCAGCAACCCATGCTTATCGCAGGAGGTGAATAACGGGATCAGGTGAACATGGTCACTCGGGTTTGCTACCCGGAATACGGCCCTTCTGACAACCCGGGTTATGCAGGAGGCTGCTGTGTTGGGGAGTCTTCACATTCTACGAAAGTTCTGGGTGGGTTCGACAAGGCAGTGCTTCCTGGGAGAAGTCCCATTCGCTATCTGGGCTGCATCCCACGTAATTGGGACACGGTGATGTGCATCAACCATGTCAGCGAGCCTGACAACCCGATCCCGTTAGTCGCTTCTTACGACAAGAAGAGTCGACTTTTACGGCGAGCATGGGTTGTTGAAGACCAATTCTAACCCGTAGCTTCACTTGTCTCTCAATATGCAGCAGGTAAACAGCACACATCTTTGTAATGTTACGTCGTTCTATTTACTGTTTTATAAGGATTCTAAAAAACCAACAGTACCATTTGCTTAATTGGTCTGTCACAACGTTATTGTTTCTGTTGTAAATCTCAATACTGTTCTGCAGGGTGAATTCCCTTGATGTCAACAATGGTGCCGGTCGTAACGTATATGACGGTTGCCATTGACGGAATATTACTCACGGGTATAGGTTACATTTCATGCGTCAGGACACTAAAAGCTGTAGGACGCTCATCAATATTTTCTTTAACTGTGTGCATAACACAACAAATGTAACATTAAAAGCAGTTACAAAGTTTAACTGTTTAGTAAGTGTGACTTTTTCGGAACAAGTAAATGTTTTGGCCCGAGAATACGTTGACTCATGCTCGAATGAGGAAATTACCCGATGCATCATTCTGCTGACGGAATATGTGGACATTCATTGACAAGGCAGATGTTCAGTATTTTATGTAGAGTCGACGCCATGTTCTATGACCACTCTCTTTCCCTTATAAAGAGAAGATAACTTTATCTGACAGAAATATATACAAGAGCATATCACTGTAAACATATACAAAATTGAACTATTAAAAAAATGAGCATTTATTTTGTTCAATTAGATCTAACAGACATATTTCTGATGATGTATATCTGTATTTTGACTTGTCCAAGAAATTTGGTTAATACCAATCTCCGTAGAACATGTGTTGCCCAGCTAGTTATATGTAAATGTATAAATAACGAGGGTATTTCGAGGGTATGAGATTACAACTTAAGAAAACGTAAGCTGAAGTGGAAACATTTGACACTGCTCTATGCTGTTGTTTTGTGTTCATCCGGAGCCTCGTTCGCGGATGCTACGTCAAGATGTACCCAACCAGTGAACGGCGTACACGAGGAGCACTGAACCGAGACGTGACTTGCGCTGTTGTAATTCCCGGGCATTTATCGGTGAGGAGAACTGTAGGCTGTGTTCTGCGCCGGGTAAGTATGCCTAATATTGTCAGCATCATGGATGGAAGGAGGTTATTTATTATTGTATCCGCATCCAAGATAAGTGTCCTACATGCCTTGTAAGCTACAATGTTAAGCTTGTTATGCCACAACGGTAATACTAATTTTCAACCTCGTCTCATTGTTTGGCTACGCTTGACAAATCCTTGTGAGGGACTTTATATTTTACCCTCCTTGAAGCGAACATACTACTTTAGGTGGGTCAGTGAGTCCGATGTAACTGCCTGTTCTTGTTTTTTATCTTGTTGCCGAAAGTCGGTGAATACCCGGACTGTCGGGGTGACAGATACACTGTTTCATGCATGGATACCTTTGCGTCATTGCTAGTCAATGTCATGAGTTTATATTCGTTGCCCACATTAAATATTTACTTTAACGAAAATTCTTTATCATACATTAAATATGATTATGTACAAAATCAAATCTAACAAAAATATTCTTGAAAACTTGAAGACCGCTGTTGTAAATGAAGGAATACACAATAGTGCTTGCGAACACGAACAATCTCTATTGACGAGTAAAATGAGAAATGTAAAGCGAAACATTAAAAACTGATATTAACTCCATAAAAGACCACCTGTCAACGTTTTGCCTTGCCAATGTGGAAATAACGTGAAAAAATAGTCAAGAGTTTGTGTTCGGGCTTAACACTTTCGATAAAGGGAGACAATTTAAGGGGAGGTCATTCTTGTACTGCAGTGAAAATATCACTTTTTCTCAACTTCAGAAACCTGAGTCTTTCACACTAAAGTATATAATACTATGCATATCTCTCTCTTATTTTTGCACAGTTTGGTGCAATGCAACTGATGCATTCACTGTATATAAATCATAAAATGTAATGCAAACATTACAGTATTTATTACTGAACAGCTGTGAAATTTTACATTTATATTCTAAGCACCCCATATGAATATATGAACGTGTAGCTGGAATGTATCAGGTGCTTTGCACGAGTCTAATGTTGACTTGCCATTCTACAATGATCACCGATATCTGTCACTCCCTCATATATTACTACAATCTGACATCATTCACTCTCACATAAACTTAGTATTTGTATTTCAATTGATTGAGTTGTGATAACTATATAACTTAGTTTATCATTTTTATGTTGTGTGAACACAGTTCAGTTGTCATCTTATTGCTTCCAAAGGGCTGTTTGACTGAGTGAGTAGTAAAACTCACTGTTAAAACAGACTATAGTCAACAGAGCATTGGACCGAAACCGTTATAGACTACTAATCCTTTCAGAAGATTGAACAATTGGGAACAATTACTGTACTTCAATGTCTTCCCGCAGACAACACGTGCTCAGTACAGGTGTCACCTTCTGGAGCCTCGGTTACACTTCACTTCACTTCACTTTATTCTCCAGAGAACCACGCATGGTGGTATTAGAGTACATTTTACATGTCAATCATTATATACAAGCAGTCAAAATGGCGGCGGACTAAAACAAAATATTGTAGGTAAACAATGGTAGATATAGTAAGCATGTCTATTATCTAAGTTTTGATATTACAGAGAAGATAACATTTATAAACTTTGCTAAGTTTCTTAAAACAGTGAAACCTGATGATGTAAACAACCGTCTATAAGATACCATATTTGAAAATTTGGTTAGTTTTGTTGAAATAAAACTTTTTCTATTTTCATCAAAAGCAGGACAACGAAATATATAATGAAACTCGTCTGCAATTGTCGGAGAGTCACACTATTTACAAGTTCTAAATTCCCTTGGAGTATTATACCAACGCCCTGTCTCAATAGGTAAACAATGATTGGATTTTCTAAATTTTAATATTGGGTAGTAAATATATTTGGGCAATAAGATAAAGGCATCAAGTGATGGTAGGGTCTTAATGTGTTTATAATATTGTCCCTTAGGACTTACTTCTGTTGCATTCCTCCACACTTGGTAAAAGTGATCTTTTAGTGTCGTTTCTACTTTATTAAGCAGCCATGTTCTGTTAAAATTACCTGGGAACATATAAACATTACTTTATGAGTACATGAGTTACAGTACAGTACCGAGGATAACTTGAGGTGAGACAGGGGCGTGTTGAGTTTATACCAATAACTAATAATTCTTTTAGAAACATGGATGCTGATAGGAAATCTTCCAAATTCACCATATAAGAAATAATTCGGTGTGGACGTTCTGAGACCAGAGGCTAATTTTAAAAACTTGGTATGTATATTTTCAAGTATATCTATTTTAACATGTCCCCAAAATTCAGAGCCATATAACATAATGGGTAAAATCATTAAATCGAATGCTTTAAAAACGCAGTCAAGTGGTAAATCATTGCCACTTTCAATAACAAAAACATACATTTCTTAGCTTGTGTGGCTAGAACACTTATACCAAATGTCAATTTTCTAGTGTTGTGAAAGTTAAAACCTAGATATTTATAATTATCAACTATTTCAATTTCTTCTTTGCCATAGTAAAATGATAGCTTATTTACTCTACACTTACCACTTCCAAAAATAACAATTTTAGTTTTATCACTATTTAAAGTTGGTTTCCATTTCTGACAATATACTGTACATGAAAATAACCCAGGGACCTCTGCAGGGCTGACGCTGAAGTAGCAAATAGCACTGTATCGTCTGCATATAACAGAACTAGTAGTTGTAGACAAACTAAATTCAAATCATGTTTGCTGGATATATCCACACCATTACAATCAAATTTTTTTAGCCAGGATTCTAAATCATTTATAAAGATAGAAAACAATAACGGAGAAAGGTTTTCTCCCTGTCGGACCCCCGAAAATCTTGGGAAAAACGCAGATTTTTCATGATTAAGCTCGATACAGGATTTTATATTGGAATACATATTTTGTACTAATGTAAGGAATTTTAAGTTAACATTTTTGACCAAAAACCAACTCTCCAAACGTTTTTAAAAGCTTTAGAAAAGACAATGAATGCACAGTACAATTTCTGTTTGTTGTGTTTTAGGAATTCTATAACTAAATTAAGAACAAACATGTTATCAACTGTTGAGTAACCTTTACGAAAACCGGCTTGGCAAGGGGCTAAAAAAGAGTTAATGTTTATAAATCTGGATAATCTACAGTTAAGTATACTTGCAAAACGTTTTCCCAGACAGATCAAAATTGTAATGGGTCTATACGAACTAGGATCACACGAGTCACCTTTACCTTTATAGATAGGTTTAATGACCCCAATTAACCATGAGTCGGGAACTTCACCTGTGTCAAGTACGACATTAAAAAGTTTCTCTAAAAATGGGAGAAATAAATCTATTGAGTCAATTATATATTCGGTTTCTACAAAGTCTTCACCTGATGCTTTATTTCTTTTCAGTTGTGATACTGATTCACTAATTTCTTGTTATGTTACGGCAACATTAAGAACTGAGAAATCTATGGGTACATGTGTATTATTAATATCTTCAGGAACTGTATCATCATACTCTTGTGCGTTTATATTCTTAAAGTATTCATATAGTTCATTAACACTAGGGGATGAGTCATTATGCGCAGGCTTACGTTTACGCAGTAATTTCCAGTAGTCCCTTGGGTTCTTCTTCTGCCAATCTCTAATTTCAACGGCTAATTTCATATATTTGTTCTTACATTTCTTATACTCCTTAGCTGCATGAATAAAGTAAACTGACGTCCAAAAGAAACTTTACCAGAGTTTGAAATCACTCTTGCTCAAAAACAACAAAACATACATGCATGAAGTAAAGTGTATTGAGAAGATCAATATATCAACATAATCAACACTGAAAATGACAATCATACCGCGACCGAAAATGACGTCAGAGCCCCCCAAAGTTGGGTGTGGTACAAAACTCGAGCTTTCAGAATCATGAACAATAGGCAGAGTACATAAACAATCGCTCACGTTTAATAACAAGTCATTAGTAGCGTGTGTGACCACCCAATGCCTCAATACACGCAAAAACTCTTCGACGCACAGAAAAAGTCAGTCGTCTGATGAGGTCACGTGGGATTTGACGCCATTCTTCTCGGAGGGCCAAGATCAGTTCTTGCCGGTTGGCTGGAGAGTGTGGTCGTTGTCGAACACGACGATCCATCAAGTCCCAGAGGTGTTCTATGGGGGACATGTAGGGTGAGCGTGCAGGCCACGGCAAGGCGTTGACGTTGTTGGCTGCGAGGAAGTTAGTGAAAATTCTGGCTGTATGGCTCTAGCGTTGTCATGCTGATAAATGACACCACGTGGCTGCTGTTGGAGAAATGGTAGGACAACTGGACGAAGAATGTTATCCATGTAACGCTGAGCTGTCAAGTTTCCGTCAACGATGACCAGCGGTGTCCTCTCCTGCCCACAGATCCCTCCCCATACCATGACACTCCCTCCACCATATGGTACGACCTCCTGCACGCAACACGCCGCCGTTCGTTCACCCCTTCGGCGGTAAACACGTTGTCTTCCATCAGCCCTAAACATACAGAATCGACTTTCGTCAGTGAAGACAACCCTCTGCCAGTCACGTCGTTGCCAACGTCGTACAGTCCGGGCCCATCTCAATCGCTGTCCTCTGTATGGTCTAAAAGCCCTAATTCCATGAGCCCTGCGTCTCCTGGCCACTGTCTGTCGACTAACACTGTGACCTAAGGCATTTGTCGCCGATGACGTCACTGTCAGGAAGCTATTTCGGAGGTGCAAGGTACGCAAGTACCGGTCATCATGGGGCGTGGTCACCCTGGGTCTGCCTGTTCTTGGCCTGTCAGCGGTCCGCCCTGTCTGCCTGTTACGTTGGTAACGGCAACTAGGGAGCAACCGAAGGTTCGTGCAATATGGGCGTGGGTGGCTCCCATCTGTACCATACCCGAGGCTCGTTCACGTTGTTCGACTGTGAGTCGTGGCATTTCTTTCGTGTGTTTTTTATCACTGTAGAAGTGTCTGACTTGCCGTTGCAATCGTTTTATACCCTTACCCGCACGTGCATTTGCAGTTGCCCGTGGTGCACGTGTTTTTTTCACTTTTTCGCATGTTTTCTCGCAAACATGTAGCAGACGATGTTTTCAGTTGGTAAAGTTTCTTTTGGACGTCAGTTTAGATATGGTTTTCTTGATTCCTATGTCTTCGATATTTTCTCCTAGCTTTGTGGTAGTGTCTACGTTTCAGAGTACATTCTTTTCCGAACCAAGGTTTGTTAACTTTATGTTTCTTATCATTGCCAGTATAATTATATGAGGGGGAAGAGCGTATGCCAAATGTATTTATCGCTGCATAACAGATAACAGTTGCATTATTTATTAATTCATTTGCCTTCGTAGTGTCATCAACCACTTTATCTAATAATGTGCTTACATCTTGTATCTGCATAACATCAATATTGTTCCTGTATCGGTTTGTTTTTGATGAGTCATATTTTGTGGGTTTTATAGAAATTGTTACAGGTTTACTGGTAGATGATTTAGGTACATTACCATACATTCTGCTATTCATACTTGATAAAGAAAAAGCTATAGGACAATGTACATCTGAGTATAGGGGAGAAAAATCAACAAATTCAAAGCTCTTAAAATATGACAGGCACCTGTTGGAACATATGACATAGTCAACAGTACTTGTATCCTTACAGGTAACCTTTCCGGATTTTGCGTCTTTGTCCATTCTTCCATTGCAAATAAACATATTAATTTTTTTTACAGATATCAATCAATTTGTAACCGTAATTATTAATTTTGTTACTATCGTACGAGTATCGCTGACGTGGAAGTCCGAGTTCAACTAGAACAGATTCAGGATCAAAGTCATCTGACATTTCATCAGTATCAATATCTAATTCCTCTAACAAATGTTTATCTAAACAGACATATTCACACAGTGTCCCAGTACGAGCATTAAAATCTGCTGTAAGGATGACAGTTTCAGTGTGAGAGTACATATATAATAGTGCTTGTTCTAACTGATCAAACATGTCTGTAGTGGCGTACTTAGAACCTTCAGGTGGAAGTGGAAGGTACACAATACCAATTAAAAGGTCATCACTGCTATTGAAAGCTAACTTAGATAGTATTTAATCCGATTCAAAATCTAATAAAGTGACATAGTCAGAGAAACAATGTTTAACTGCAAGGCCTATACCTCCCGAATACCTGTCACCCAGGCCCCTGTGTTTCAAAAACAGTTTAAAGCCATCAATTTCAATATCATCGAGTGGATCTGTTTTGGTTTCCTGAAGAGCAACAAAGTTAAAACTATTTACAAGATCCAAAAACTCTGGATAATTAAGTCGTTTTCTCAGACCGCACACATTTATGTTGATAACATTAATTTGTCCAAGTTTATTAACAAATAATTCTGAATTGTCATTTTCCACTGAGCAACTTTCGCTAAGAGGGCCAGTTTGTGCACAAGCTGGACTAGACTCTCCATCATGTAAACCAAGTGAGCCACGTGGTAGTTCAAGTGCACAACTCGTCGATTTTATAGCAATAAGGGTCTTTACTGTCGAGTTCACCCTGGTTGTTTTTAAAAGGGATATGATGGCTAAAAACATTAGATGAAACATGTTCATAACATACCAGTTTATCTAGAGTTCTGGTTCAAGTGTCACATGGTGTGAGCTCGCTGCGTCCTGGCACAAGTCATTCCCGCCTTGCCATCCCTACACTTCCGGCCTAGTTGCCAGGTTACCACGTGTAAACATCCGGTTTGTATTTGGAGGAGCACGATAGGGGGGAAGCATGCATTTCCTTCCATATTTGCGTTCTTTTCAATAGTGTAACATCCGGATTTTGGTCCCGTATTTTGCTCCATGGCAGTTTTTTCTCTGGCCATTCTGTTTCTTCATTTTACCAAGAATGTAGATCTTGCCCACCAGAACATGGTGTCAACCCATTGTGATCCACAGACAACTTTTGAACACATATCATCAGGGTTCATTTCAGAAGAGTCATGGCACAATTGAGTGGGTATGATAGCACCCAGTAGTTTTCCAACCCTGACATACATGTCCATAGTTGTTTTGAAGGATCTGCTATTACTTCTTATCAAGCATTGTACATTCGACCTGTCTGATCAAAATTTAACGCTGCGTAAAATGAACACGTTTAAGAACTATATGTGTTCGTTTTGTAACACAGTGGAGGCAGTAACGATTCTTTTGTGATTGACTCAGCATTATTGATAAATGCTACTGAGCTTATCATGAAACTCGGATACGATTCCACCAACAGAAACATCGACCCAGTTGTAGTAAATATGAGCATGCAAATGTGCCGCTTATCTGTGTTTTCAGACCCTCAGAGCGATTTTATCATCAGTGTCACAAAATTTCCATATGCTTTTGGCCTTTTTATCATGATGAACCTTCTCATGATTATAGCTCTGTAATATTTAGGATGACCTCATACCACTTGTTGCCTTTATATTTCTCTTGATGTCATGTGCTTTTTCTCCTGCTACAATATGAACTGAATGACTAATACTTGACAATTGTATACACTGATATTCCCGTGGTAACCAGACACTACTGGTAGAATGCAGCGCAGCTTAACATAATAATTATTGATGGTGAATGGACACCTCGTTTATGGTCTGGTGTACACTTACTCTGTATGTATGTGAGAAACTCTGCTCTCTGGTGCATAATCATGTGATAATAACAATCTATTTATTTGGTGACCGTGAACGCCTTTAAAATATGCTTAACGTATCGGACATGCTAATGGGATGTATTAATGAGGTTCTTGCATGCGATGTTTTTATGCCCAACACACACACACACACACACACACACACACACACACACACACACACACACACACACACACACACACACACACACACACACACACACACACACACATGCCTATACACACACTCAAACTGTCAGGGTCACACCCTTCACAGGACGCCTTTCTTTCAGGGGGGACGCGAAGATCCTCTTTGAACGGTAGATGAACCAGGTAGATGAACACACACACACACACATGACATGATCACAAACATTTCAATATGCCATGGACACTCACTTTCTCATACATATGTTCAATATCTAACAATATTCAGAATACGTCAAGTCAGGATGTAGTTGTCCATAATATTTTGTCAAAGCATAAACAAACTCCAATAAGAGTTTATATATTATTGACATATTCGTATATGCCGATAAAAGGTTGTCTCGTAACTTCTTCTAACTATAATTATTCGCAGAAGGGCCTAGTTGTACGCTGACCCTTGTCACTCCGCGACAATACTAGCCAGGTGGCGATTCCCACATTTTCCCGTGGCAAGAGCGTTAACTGACAAAAAAAAGTCCAGTTTCAACCTTGTTGAACTAGGCTGGAATTTCCAAGCTCGATCGTAGCGCCACCAATGGTTATTACGGGTTATGTCCCTTCTATGTCCCTCCTGCGGTCCAATTCCGTCTCCCATGTCACTTGCGTTTGCATCAAACAAAAGTAAGCAGATCAAACATCTGATCGATGATCAAGTTCTGTATTGTAATAAAACGGGTTTAACCCGCATGAAATCACTTGAGCAAATTGATTTAAAATATGAACAGATTTGAAAAGAAGTCTGTCGAAAAGAGTTGACGGTACACATCCTTTGCAAATCCTGCAATCGACCAAAATCTGCACGTTGAAATACATGTTGTTTACGAACTGGATGTCTACTTCGTTACCCGATTTTGCTTTGACTATGCATGGACTCGTTTGTCCGGTCAAAATGTAACTCCAGAAATCCAGCCTGGCTCGGGAAGGGAGGAAATTGGGCTTTCATAATCAGTTAACGCCCTTGCCTAAAAAAGGATGCTTTTCCCATAGTTCATGAAAACATAGTACGTACAGTAAAACCGCTGAACCGAGGGGACATTGGCCAAGCAGGGGCCATACACTATTATATCTTGACCAATGGAACCAGTGGTCGATATGCGTAATATCTGATAACGAATTAAATACACTTTTAACACGAATCATTCTTAAATCATATCTTCAGTGACCCTCAATCCCCGTTCGGGTAATCTGTGAGTACTTAATTGAAAAGAAAGTCTTAGACGCGCCACATCCTAAAACGGATGATAAATCCGAACATTAATATTAAGGGGGGAACCCTAGTTAGTTCTTTATGAAACACAGGTCATCAATATGAACTGGGGTGAATGTGTGAGTTTGGTTCATGTCGCCTTCAGCAGTATATCAGTTGCGGCAGAAAAGCGCATGGGAGAAAAGCTTAAAGAGATGCAGGTCATCGAGGTTTACTTATAACACTGGGGAAACCTATGAGCACGGGTATGGTGATGATACACCAAGACACATGACGATGACTTTGGGATGTAAACGCTCGATGACAGATTTCCTGGCTTGGCGTGTCTTGCAACTGGAATCCAAATTCGCCCTGATTATACTACTTTAGGTTTACCTTCCTCATAAAGGTGACACAGCTTGGTATGACCATTCCAAACCCAACTGACACTCTATTTAAAAAAGAACAACAATATTCAAAGTGTTTCCAACCAAACTCACTGTCGCAAGATCCCCGTGAGTCAACCTCATGTCTATTGGACAGGGAATAGAACTATTAACATTCAGACTTGAGTTGCCCACTTCATCATTCCATTACCTCATACCATTTTCCGATGGACGCACATAGCCAGGATGTTGAGACATCCACATGACACCAAATGGTTTTTGCTACGGTTGCTTCCACCCGGCGATTAATAATTTGTATCGTTTAAGTTTTACTTACACTACAACTGTTATCGTTACAGATGAAAAACACATGATATATTTATTCTTTTTCAGTGCGGGTTGTCCATCAGACTTCATTCAAGGTGCCCGTTTTCCCCGTGGGGATGAAGACCTTCTACTTGGGCGTGGCCACAGTGCTGGCCGGGCTGTGTCTAGCGCTTATGTGTGACGCGGAACCTGACAGCCGTCTCAGGCTGGTAGGTACATCAGGGTGACCTATGCGTGTGGGTTCGAATCCCGACTATGTTTCTAGGTTTGTCAGCCTATATCCTTACTCGTGGGTTTCACCAAAGGAGTAAACGTCTGAAACCTGCATCATTAGGCTCTCCTCCCACATTTAGCTGACACGCCGTGATATAAATAGAATACATGTTCACAGCGGCGTTAAACCCAAATCACTCACTCACTCTATGAAGGTTCATACTGCAATGAACTCACACAAAGTGAAGGTCAATTCTTATAAAAAAATTATCACAATTTCTTACCTCAAAGGACACTGACAGACATACGACAACCAGCTATATCGCGGAGTAAAATAGTTCCTCAAAAAGTGAGGTGACATGGGCGTATGGATGCACAACTTGCTCTTCAGAAATATCTTACGCAGCACGTGTTTAAATCATATCGTCATTAGATGAGAAAGGTCTGTAAAGAACTACCTCAGTAAGTCAGTCACAATGACAGCGCGTCGTAATACATTTACATCAAGTACATGACGTCAAAATGGCCGACACGATAAACGTGAGAGAGATATTTCCGAAGTTGTTAATGAACCTGTGGCGGTTACATGTGTTAGTCATCATTGATCAACTGGCCGATCATTGAAAGGTGAATAAAGATGCGTCAAAAAGACACAAAGGTAAATTCACAGATTGCTGGAGACGGTCAATGTCATTCTAGACACGGGTCGAGTCGATACTACGAAAGGTTAGATGTGCATTTCTTCGTTTGTTCATTAGGATAGGCCGTAGCGAGAATATTCGTGAACAATCATGCAGCCACGCTCTCTGACATTTCTCAATGTATACCGAAATACTGAGACCAAGAATAAAGGTTCTAAATGATCAGAAAGAACGCTTATGTATGTTTTCGTGCTAGGGACGTCAAATTGTGTCGTTCATACACTTCACATCAATTTCGCGGTCATGTGACCGACCTCTCGTCCAATGGAAAAGCCGTATATCGTGTAAGCCTCAAATTTAAAAAAATATATTGAAATGAACACACCACTGCCCATTGTGGTATTCACGATGAATACATAAGGCTTTAAATAAACTGCAGTGATTCAATATTTATCCATATCATAAAAACAATAGGTCGGAAACGCTATGTTGGGAATCGAACCCGGATTTCACCGCAACGAACCAACGCATAACTACTGGGCTACCTATTATCCAAAATTAACTAAAATACAAATTATTTAAACTGTATTAAATACTAGTGCCTTAGTGTCAGGTACTTGTATGCGTGAGAGTCGAAGGTGTGATAACAATGCGCAGAGCAATTCCTAATGGCAGTTTGAGGTGAAAGCGACAGTTGCCTCCATATGTTGCAAAATAAACTTGCTTCTGAACTCAGCAACTGATATTATATCGGATGATACGATTGAATGAGCAGTATTTATTACATCGCGACGTTACACAAACATATTGACTTCATCATGGCGTTACAAAGACAGATCGATCTCAACATGAGGTCACACAGACAGATAAACTGCACCATGGATTACATAATTGTACTGACTAGAACATGACGTTAACAGACGGCACATTAACACATGCCCTACTGCGCTGCGTTACACAGACATATTGACTACGACATGACGTTACATAGACAGATTGACTACAACATGTCGTTACAAAGACTTATTGACTTCAATGTGGCGTTACATAGACTTATTGACTTCGACTTGACCTTACATATGTAAATTGACTATTATTACATGGCATCTCATAGACTAATTGGCTGCAATATGCCATTACATAGACAGATTGATTACAACATGACGTCACATTGACAAATTGGCTACAACATGACGTACCATAGACTTACTGACTACGTCTTGATGTGACAAGGACATACTTGCTTCAACATGACGTCACATAGACTAATTGGCTACAACATGACGTCACATAGACAGACTGACAACAACATGACGTCACACTAACAGATTGACTACAACATGGCATTAGTAGACAGATTGACTGCACCATGGCTTCAACATGACGTTAGATAGATAGATTGGCTTGACGTAACATAGACGAACTAACTACATCTTGATGTGACAAGGACATACTTGCTACAGCATGACAGTACATAGACAGATTTACTGCACCATGGCTAAAACACGACGTTACATAGACATATACATAGCATGATTTTACATAGAAATATTGACTGGACTGATAAAGGCAGTTTGGCTTCTTCGTGACATTACATGGACAAATTAACTACAGGATGACGGTACACTGACATACATTAATACATAATGACGTTAAATAGACAGATTGACAACATCCATCCGTTACATACGTAGTCCAGAGCATTTTGACACTATTAACTTCCAAACTGTAACGCATGATCGCGGATTCAGACACGGCCGCTGTTGGACCAAATAGGAATGTCGTTTTCTTGAATGTACATGTAGATATTGACTTAGATTAGTTATCTACCTACATTTTGTATTTTTTTCCCTTGAATGATTTAGAACAATTAACACTATACTTATTTGTAATTAACATCTGTTAATAATTAACATTTTCCGAGACTTGTAACTGATTCGGCTTTTAAGTAGTATGTAAAATACTGTTTAACTAACTGTAAATGTTTCATGATATTACAGAGAATATCTTCCCGGCGCAATAAACGACAAGCTACCACAAGTAAGTATAGGCCTTTACATCTATCCATTTAAAAGCTCTAGGCATATTAACGAACACATGATCTGTCAAGCTGGGCAAAATAATTTTGTGACGTTTTTCCAATTCCTTGTGTGTGTGGAGTTGTGTTAGTTTAGAATATGGCAAAGACAAAAATACCTAATCATGTTGAATCCAATTGCAATTCGGAGAAGCTTGTCTTTGAAATGTTTTTTAGGAATTACACGAGAACCATATGAGTAACTGCTTTGAGTGGTTCCTAGTCTGGATCGTGGAACATAGATCCTGTAATTTGGCAACAACCAAAAATTAGCATGTTATTCGTCATTCAACTAACAACATGGCGAATGACGAAATATGTTATATATATATAACTTTAAAACACATTCGAATGAAGAATGACGAAATAATTCGTCATTCGAATGTTTTTTAATTTAACATTCGCCATACGAATGTATTTTGATGTTGTAAGATTAAAGAAGAATGAGGAAATAATCCCGTTATATTCTGCTCAAAAGTAAAGTTACTATAATATGTTCATACAATACTTTAATAATATACGCTGTTTTGCCATAGTGTAAATTTACATGTGGTTTCCGAAGTTGAACCATGAAGATAGATCACAAATGACGCCACCTTAAAAAATCCTGTTACTGTTTTAAATTACGTATTACTTTCGGCCATATTTGGGCGGAACACCTATAAGCATTTCACTATGTCCAAACGTTTTGTCGTTTACCTCTCTTTATTTCGCAAGGGCTGAACTTGACTACTACCACTCCATCGTATAACAGTACCACATCCTCGAACTCATCCTGTAAGTAAAAGATACTCTACTTTGCCTTCACAAGCACGTTTTATTCTGCGCAAAATAAAGTTACTGTAATAAGTTCATACAATACTTGTATAATATTACGTTGTTTTGTCATTATGTAAAATACCATGTAGTTTCCGAAGTTGAACCATGAAGATCACAGCGTCCTGTTGCTGTTTTAAATTACGTGTCACTCTGGACAATGTTTGGGCGAAACAACTATAAGCATCTCAATAAAAGTATTAGCAATGTTGACAAGATATAAGTTTACCCAATGGATTTGGATTCCACATATATTACAGAATCTTTTCTTTTTGGAAGACCGTGTCACCGAAATAACCCCCATATCAAGAATCATGTTTCTATTTACATGTGTTGAGATATAGTCTCAGAACACCAGATTTCACATGTTTACCCTATTTGGAAAGTAATATAATTCTATTTCTTCTAACTGATCAAGATCCATCAGCAACGACTGGAAGTGCAAATTGGGTCTCAACCCCCTATAATCCTTGTAAGTAACATTGTATTAATATTTAAAACTCGAGTAGTCATATCAGAATGAGAATGGTGTTTCTATTTGTTTTCATGTGAACTTGCAGGATTTTATGCCCAAACGTTTTGTCGTTTACCTCTCTTTATTTCACAAGGGCTGAACTGGACTACTACTACTCCATCGTATAACAGTACCACATCCTCGAACTCATCCTGTAAGTAAATTATACTCTACTTTGCCTTCACAAGCACGTTTTATTCTGCGCAAAATAAAGTAACTATAATATGTTCATACAATACTTGTACATATTACGTTGTTTTGTCATTATGTAAAATACCATGTAGTTTCCGAAGTTGAACCATGAAGATCACAGCGTCCTGTTGCTGTTTTAAATTACGTGTCACTCTGGACAATGTTTGGGCGAAACAACTATAAGCATCTCAATAAAAGTATTAGCAATGTTGACAAGATATAAGTTTACCCAATGGATTTGGATTCCACATATATTACAGAATCTTTTCTTTTTGGAAGACCGTGTCACCGAAATAACCCCCATATCAAGAATCATGTTTCTATTTACATGTGTTGAGATATAGTCTCAGAACACCAGATTTCACATGTTTACCCTATTTGGAAAGTAATATAATTCTATTTCTTCTAACTGATCAAGATCCATCAGCAACGACTGGAAGTGCAAATTGGGTCTCAACCCCCTATAATCCTTGTAAGTAACATTGTATTAATATTTAAAACTCGAGTAGTCATATCAGAATCAGAATGGTGTTTCTATTTGTTTTCATGTGAACTTGCAGGATTTTATGCCCAAACGTTTTGTCGTTTACCTCTCTTTATTTCACAAGGGCTGAACTGGACTACTACTACTCCATCGTATAACAGTACCACATCCTCGAACTCATCCTGTAAGTAAATTATACTCTACTTTGCCTTCACAAGCACGTTTTATTCTGCGCAAAATAAAGTAACTATAATATGTTCATACAATACTTGTACATATTACGTTGTTTTGTCATTATGTAAAATACCATGTAGTTTCCGAAGTTGAACCATGAAGATCACAGCGTCCTGTTGCTGTTTTAAATTACGTGTCACTCTGGACAATGTTTGGGCGAAACAACTATAAGCATCTCAATAAAAGTATTAGCAATGTTGACAAGATATAAGTTTACCCAATGGATTTGGATTCCACATATATTACAGAATCTTTTCTTTTTGGAAGACCGTGTCACCGAAATAACCCCCATATCAAGAATCATGTTTCTATTTACATGTGTTGAGATATAGTCTCAGAACACCAGATTTCACATGTTTACCCTATTTGGAAAGTAATATAATTCTATTTCTTCTAACTGATCAAGATCCATCAGCAACGACTGGAAGTGCAAATTGGGTCTCAACCCCCTATAATCCTTGTAAGTAACATTGTATTAATATTTAAAACTCGAGTAGTCATATCAGAATGAGAATGGTGTTTCTATTTGTTTTCATGTGAACTTGCAGGATTTTATGCCCAAACGTTTTGTCGTTTACCTCTCTTTATTTCACAAGGGCTGAACTGGACTACTACTACTCCATCGTATAACAGTACCACATCCTCGAACTCATCCTGTAAGTAAATTATACTCTACTTTGCCTTCACAAGCACGTTTTATTCTGCGCAAAATAAAGTAACTATAATATGTTCATACAATACTTGTATATATTACGTTGTTTTGTCATTATGTAAAATACCATGTAGTTTCCGAAGTTGAACCATGAAGATCACAGCGTCCTGTTGCTGTTTTAAATTACGCGTCACTCTGGACAATATTTGGGAACACCTTTAAGTATCTCTCTACCTCTTGCAGCCTGTTCCCAAACTCTATCTGGTACGGAGGGAAGTTTCAGCAGCCCTGGAGCGGGAGAGGGAGCGTCGTACTCTGGCAACCTTGACTGCCTCTACACCATTCCCTCACCACCACCAGGGAGCCTAATTGACATAACATTCATGCTGTTCCAATTGGAAAGCCATTCCTCTTGCGACTATGCCTACGTCCAGTTCTCCTACACCCGCCAGAAGATCTGTGGAATCAGGACCACGCCTCTGTCATTCTCCTGTACGTAGGCAGTCCGCATCTACTACAGGGCCAAATGTGTCATTCGTACTATTTCAGTTCTCTCAAAAAAATCAAAATTGTCATTACATAATGTGGAACATAACAGGCAACTGTCCTTTCTTTCCCTCACATAAATAGTGACCTGCCTTTCACTTACAGTGATATCGCCTCAAATAAAGAGTGACCTTCTTCTCACTTACACTTTTATTCCCTCACATATTCTTTTCACTTATGCTGATATTCCCTTATATAAATAGTGACCTACCTATCACTCACAGTGCTATTGCCTCACATATATCCCCCCACATAGTCACCTTCCTTTCACTCACATTGATATTGCCTTATTTAGATAGTGACATACCTTTCAGTCACAGTGATATTCCTTTTCGAAAATAGTTACGTACCTGGTATACCTTATGTAGATGACATGCAAGAAACAGAAGTATAAACTATAAACACTTCCCATCACGTGTCAGTATTAACACGGAAAGGCCAGGGTTGATTGAAAACCACGTATCGCTAATGATAACCACTGTGTAGTGGTGTGTAGATGTACCTGAGAAAGGCGAGGCGGTGATTCATGAAGGCCTGCGCAACACAGTCTTGATACCCGTGTGTGCACAGAATGCTCGACGTTATGTGGTTTTTCGTAGTTTGTGTGTAGATAGTTAGAATATAGAATATGTCGAATAGGAAAAGACATACTTTATAAATAACCTAATTGATTGTTTTCAGTTACATCCCTGGAGACGGACTTCAAGATATACTTCCACTCTGACGGTTCAGTTCATCATTCTGGTTTTCTTGCAGCATTTAGGATTCGAGAAAGTAAGTAGTCTATTCTTTACAGCTATATATTTATCTGGAAGAAAACTTTGAAAGAAGAAGAACACCCACGACCCAGACAATATATAACTAGATTACACAGATTTCATAATCTATCAAAACATAGACCTCTACTTGGCACTTTGTGACAAATCCATATCCGTATATGCAAGGGCTCTGTGTACGGTTCTGACAACATCAAGTATGTAGCTTGCGGTATTTACTTGTCAAGCATTTACTGTATGACGGTAGATATACAAGAAACTCTATGTGCAAGGTGGGCATATATTGGTATTGGTTGATGTGTTGGTGCATCGGAGCACGTGGCCTAACCCTATCTACGCTAAGGGTAACACCTTCTTCTTTTCGTCTCTGGGCCAAGGCCTACATATCAATGGTAATCTAACACGGATAAATCCACAGTAATAATGACAACAGTAATAATGAGAAGTGACATAGCTGCTCAGCTCATTCAGGATGGCTGACCACACTCATACTTTGGCTTAAAACTATTAATTTATTTGTATTATTGAGTGAGTACTTTTCACGACATAAAACACATACAACCAAACCTAAGGTAAGATGAGGTGAAATTGGTTTTAACCTTTGCTTGTACTAGACAGGACTAATGCTAGATGTATAGTTCCAGTTCACTATGGTACCATGGCACAGTTTAAAATGATTACTGAAACTCAGACACAGTGTATTGACTCCTTGTTTTTCTTGCTAATATGTTCGGTTCCAAATTGGGACAAGTGTAAGGTTATCTGCAGATTACCCGAAATCTCACCTGGTAACATTTACCCCACGAAGTGGGGTGGGGGAATAAAGGAACGGAATTCGTCTATCAAGAACTATATAAGTCAGAGAAATGAAATTTTACAAACTGATGTTACTTGTTATGATCTGAAATGATTTTACAAATTGGTGTACATGCTGCATGAAATGGGGCACACGTTTTCTCAGAAACTACTGAAGTTACATGAATGAAAGTCTGAAGGCTTATCTAAGAGATACTTGTTAAGATTGAGTTCGAGAATTGGTCCGTCAGTTATATTTTAACAGAGTTACTTCCCTTGATCCATGTTATTTTGCGTAGAACACAGTGTGTGCAATAGGGACACGTTTTCGCAGAAACTACTGAAGAAAGCTTACCAAAGAGTTACTTATCAAGACTGAGATTTTTTTCCAAAGAAGGGGCCTTTTGTGTGTATTAATTTCACATTTAATCACGTTTTCTGATGACATAAAGCAGCCCATACTCCTATCTCTTTTAAAGGCTTTATATTACTCTGTTTTAAAGTTTATCTTCACTACTATATGAGCAATCAAAAGTGAAATGTGCCCCATGGCGGTGAATAGAGGGAATGCACATTTCTTGTTAAAAAAATACATTGATTATATTTCTTTTACTGTTTAAGATCCAACACCAACGACTGGTAGTTCTTATCGGAACTCTACAAGCTATAATCCTTGTAAGTAACATTGAATGTATAATTAAATGCATGAGTAGTCAAACTGGAATTGTGTGTTTATTTTTATTCAATAGAACTTGCATTTAATGATGCTTAGACACAAGACACGTTATGTACAAATGTAGGGTGTGTGTACAAATACCTCTCTTATTTTTACAAGGGCTGAACCGGACTACTGTCACTCCATGGTATTACAGGACCACAACCTCTTACAGTAAGTAAAATAAATTTTACGTTTAAGGGGTACATATTCTGACAATTTAAAGTAACTATAATATGTTAATATAGCACTTGTATATTGTATGCTGTTTTGTCGTTATATAAATTATCCTTGTTAAGCATATACATAATATCTCGAATCATGTTTTCATTAACATCTTGATTTCAATATGAAGTCATAGATAATAAGACAAATATGATTATTTTTATGTCATGTTCGCATGAACGAAGGCTGACACCAGATTTCAAACATAAAAAAGCTCGTTTTCACCAAGTTACGTGTGAGGTGAATTGAAATGGAGTTTATAACCTTTGCATGCACGAGACGGGACTAATGCTAGTTGTATAGCTCCAGCTCACTATGATACCATGGCAGAATTTAAAATGATTACTGAAACTCAGACAGTGTATTGACTGCTTGATTTGCCGCTATTATTTTCGGTTCCAAATTGAGACAAGTGTTATGCTATCTTCAGATTACCTTAACCCTCGTCAGGTTACATTTACCGTTTTTTATCCCCGCCAAGAAGTGTTGTTAGCGAATAAAGGAACGGAATTCGTCCTTCAGTCCTTCCGCCCTTTTGTCCGTCTTTCCGCTTCTAAAAGGGGACACAGTTTATCAAAAACTATATAAGTCAGAGAAATGAAATTTTACAAACTGATGTCTCTGGTCATGATCTAAAATGGGTTTGAAAATTGGTTTTTACAGACTTATAGCTTTTGTTCCATTGTTTTCAACTAAGTGCATACTGCTTGAAATGGGAACACGTTTTCTCAGAAACTACTGAGTGAGTGAGTGAGTAAATGAGTGAGTGAGTGAGTGAAAGTTTGCATGTTTATCTAAGAGATACTTGTCAAGACTGTGTTCGAAAATTGGTCCCGTCAATAATATATTGACAGAGTTACTTCCCTTGATCCATGTCATTTGACTAAGTGCAATAGGGACACGTTTTCGCAGATACTACTGAAGTAAGGTCACCAATGAGATACTTATCAAGACTGAGGGACTTTTCCAAGGAAGGGGCCTTTTGTTTGTATTAATATCACTTATAATCACGTTTTCTGATTACATCAAGCTGCCCAAGTGCATATCCCTTTTAAGGCTTTTGTAGGACTCTGTGGTATAGTTTATTTTATCTTCACGACTATATGAACAATCAAAAGTGTAATATGCCCCATGGCGGGGAATAGAGATAACGCAGTTTTCTAGTTGGAAAATACATTGATTATATTTCTTTTTACTGTTTAAGATCCAACACCAACGACTGGTAGTTCTTATCGGAACTCTACAAGCTATAATCCTTGTAAGTAACATTGAATGTATAATTAAATGCATGAGTAGTCACACTGGAATGGTGTGTTTACTTTTATTCAATAGAACTTGCATTTACTAATGCTCTGACACAAGACACGTTATGTACAAATGTAGGATGAGTGTACAAATACCTCTCTTATTTTCACAAGGGCTGAACCGGACTGCAACCACTCCGTGGTATTACAGGACCACAACCTCTTACAGTAAGTAAAATAAATTTTACGTTTAAGGGGTACATATTCTGACAATTTAAAGTAACTATAATATGTTAATATAGCACTTGTATATTGTATGCTGTTTTGTCGTTATATAAATTATCCTTGTTAAGCAGCTCGCCATAGAAAGACAGCCATGTAACCGAAATATACATAATATCTAGAATTATGTTTTCATTAACATCTTGATTACACTATGTAGTCATAGATAATAAGACAAATATGATTAGTTTTATGTCATGTTCGCATGAACGAAGGCTGACACCAGATTTCAAACATAAAAAAGCTCGTTTTCACCAAGTTACGTGTGAGGTGAATTGAAATGGAGTTTATAACCTTTGCATGCACGAGACGGGACTAATGCTAGTTGTATAGCTCCAGCTCACTATGATACCATGGCAGAGTTTAAAATGATTACTGAAACTCAGACAGTGTATTGACTGCTTGATTTGCCGCTATTATTTTCGGTTCCAAATTGAGACAAGTGTTATGCTATCTTCAGATTTCCTTAACCCTCGTCAGGTTACATTTACCGTTTTTTATCCCCGCCAAGAAGTGTTGTTAGCGAATAAAGGAACGGAATTCGTCCTTCAGTCCTTCCGCCCTTTTGTCCGTCTTTCCGCTTCTAAAAGGGGACACAGTTTATCAAAAACTATATAAGTCAGAGAAATGAAATTTTACAAACTGATGTCTCTGGTCATGATCTAAAATGGGTTTGAAAATTGGTTTTTACAGACTTATAGCTTTTGTTCCATTGTTTTCAACTAAGTGCATACTGCTTGAAATGGGAACACGTTTTCTCAGAAACTACTGAGTGAGTGAGTGAGTAAATGAGTGAGTGAGTGAGTGAAAGTTTGCATGTTTATCTAAGAGATACTTGTCAAGACTGTGTTCGAAAATTGGTCCCGTCAATAATATATTGACAGAGTTACTTCCCTTGATCCATGTCATTTGACTAAGTGCAATAGGGACACGTTTTCGCAGATACTACTGAAGTAAGGTCACCAATGAGATACTTATCAAGACTGAGGGACTTTTCCAAGGAAGGGGCCTTTTGTTTGTATTAATATCACTTATAATCACGTTTTCTGATTACATCAAGCTGCCCAAGTGCATATCCCTTTTAAGGCTTTTGTAGGACTCTGTGGTATAGTTTATTTTATCTTCACGACTATATGAACAATCAAAAGTGTAATATGCCCCATGGCGGGGAATAGAGATAACGCAGTTTTCTAGTTGGAAAATACATTGATTATATTTCTTTTTACTGTTTAAGATCCAACACCAACGACTGGTAGTTCTTATCGGAACTCTACAAGCTATAATCCTTGTAAGTAACATTGAATGTATAATTAAATGCATGAGTAGTCACACTGGAATGGTGTGTTTACTTTTATTCAATAGAACTTGCATTTACTAATGCTCTGACACAAGACACGTTATGTACAAATGTAGGATGAGTGTACAAATACCTCTCTTATTTTCACAAGGGCTGAACCGGACTGCAACCACTCCGTGGTATTACAGGACCACAACCTCTTACAGTAAGTAAAATAAATTTTACGTTTAAGGGGTACATATTCTGACAATTTAAAGTAACTATAATATGTTAATATAGCACTTGTATATTGTATGCTGTTTTGTCGTTATATAAATTATCCTTGTTAAGCAGCTCGCCATAGAAAGACAGCCATGTAACCGAAATATACATAATATCTAGAATTATGTTTTCATTAACATCTTGATTACACTATGTAGTCATAGATAATAAGACAAATATGATTAGTTTTATGTCATGTTCGCATGAACGAAGGCTGACACCAGATTTCAAACATAAAAAAGCTCGTTTTCACCAAGTTACGTGTGAGGTGAATTGAAATGGAGTTTATAACCTTTGCATGCACGAGACGGGACTAATGCTAGTTGTATAGCTCCAGCTCACTATGATACCATGGCAGAGTTTAAAATGATTACTGAAACTCAGACAGTGTATTGACTGCTTGATTTGCCGCTATTATTTTCGGTTCCAAATTGAGACAAGTGTTATGCTATCTTCAGATTTCCTTAACCCTCGTCAGGTTACATTTACCGTTTTTTATCCCCGCCAAGAAGTGTTGTTAGCGAATAAAGGAACGGAATTCGTCCTTCAGTCCTTCCGCCCTTTTGTCCGTCTTTCCGCTTCTAAAAGGGGACACAGTTTATCAAAAACTATATAAGTCAGAGAAATGAAATTTTACAAACTGATGTCTCTGGTCATGATCTAAAATGGGTTTGAAAATTGGTTTTTACAGACTTATAGCTTTTGTTCCATTGTTTTCAACTAAGTGCATACTGCTTGAAATGGGAACACGTTTTCTCAGAAACTACTGAGTGAGTGAGTGAGTAAATGAGTGAGTGAGTGAGTGAAAGTTTGCATGTTTATCTAAGAGATACTTGTCAAGACTGTGTTCGAAAATTGGTCCCGTCAATAATATATTGACAGAGTTACTTCCCTTGATCCATGTCATTTGACTAAGTGCAATAGGGACACGTTTTCGCAGATACTACTGAAGTAAGGTCACCAATGAGATACTTATCAAGACTGAGGGACTTTTCCAAGGAAGGGGCCTTTTGTTTGTATTAATATCACTTATAATCACGTTTTCTGATTACATCAAGCTGCCCAAGTGCATATCCCTTTTAAGGCTTTTGTAGGACTCTGTGGTATAGTTTATTTTATCTTCACGACTATATGAACAATCAAAAGTGTAATATGCCCCATGGCGGGGAATAGAGATAACGCAGTTTTCTAGTTGGAAAATACATTGATTATATTTCTTTTTACTGTTTAAGATCCAACACCAACGACTGGTAGTTCTTATCGGAACTCTACAAGCTATAATCCTTGTAAGTAACATTGAATGTATAATTAAATGCATGAGTAGTCACACTGGAATGGTGTGTTTACTTTTATTCAATAGAACTTGCATTTACTAATGCTCTGACACAAGACACGTTATGTACAAATGTAGGATGAGTGTACAAATACCTCTCTTATTTTCACAAGGGCTGAACCGGACTGCAACCACTCCGTGGTATTACAGGACCACAACCTCTTACAGTAAGTAAAATAAATTTTACGTTTAAGGGGTACATATTCTGACAATTTAAAGTAACTATAATATGTTAATATAGCACTTGTATATTGTATGCTGTTTTGTCGTTATATAAATTATCCTTGTTAAGCAGCTCGCCATAGAAAGACAGCCATGTAACCGAAATATACATAATATCTAGAATTATGTTTTCATTAACATCTTGATTACACTATGTAGTCATAGATAATAAGACAAATATGATTAGTTTTATGTCATGTTCGCATGAACGAAGGCTGACACCAGATTTCAAACATAAAAAAGCTCGTTTTCACCAAGTTACGTGTGAGGTGAATTGAAATGGAGTTTATAACCTTTGCATGCACGAGACGGGACTAATGCTAGTTGTATAGCTCCAGCTCACTATGATACCATGGCAGAGTTTAAAATGATTACTGAAACTCAGACAGTGTATTGACTGCTTGATTTGCCGCTATTATTTTCGGTTCCAAATTGAGACAAGTGTTATGCTATCTTCAGATTTCCTTAACCCTCGTCAGGTTACATTTACCGTTTTTTATCCCCGCCAAGAAGTGTTGTTAGCGAATAAAGGAACGGAATTCGTCCTTCAGTCCTTCCGCCCTTTTGTCCGTCTTTCCGCTTCTAAAAGGGGACACAGTTTATCAAAAACTATATAAGTCAGAGAAATGAAATTTTACAAACTGATGTCTCTGGTCATGATCTAAAATGGGTTTGAAAATTGGTTTTTACAGACTTATAGCTTTTGTTCCATTGTTTTCAACTAAGTGCATACTGCTTGAAATGGGAACACGTTTTCTCAGAAACTACTGAGTGAGTGAGTGAGTAAATGAGTGAGTGAGTGAGTGAAAGTTTGCATGTTTATCTAAGAGATACTTGTCAAGACTGTGTTCGAAAATTGGTCCCGTCAATAATATATTGACAGAGTTACTTCCCTTGATCCATGTCATTTGACTAAGTGCAATAGGGACACGTTTTCGCAGATACTACTGAAGTAAGCTCACCAATGAGATACTTATCAAGACTGAGGGACTTTTCCAAGGAAGGGGCCTTTTGTTTGTATTGATATCACTTATAATCACGTTTTCTGATTACATCAAGCTGCCCAAGTGCATATCCCTTTTAAGGCTTTGTAGGACTCTGTGGTATAGTTTATCTTCACGACTATATGAACAATCAAAAGTGTAATATGCCCCATGGCGGGGAATAGAGATAACGCAGTTTTCTAGTTGGAAAATACATTGATTATATTTCTTTTTACTGTTTAATAATCCTTGTAAGTAACATTGAATGTATAATTAAATGCATGAGTAATCACACTGGAATGGTGTGTTTACTTTTATTCAATAGAACTTGCATTTACTAATGCTCTGACACAAGACACGTTATGTACAAATGTAGGATGAGTGTACAAATACCTCTCTTATTTTCACAAGGGCTGAACCGGACTGCAACCACTCCGTGGTATTACAGGACCACAACCTCTTACAGTAAGTAAAATAAATTTTACGTTTAAGGGGTACATATTCTGACAATTTAAAGTAACTATAATATGTTAATATAGCACTTGTATATTGTATGCTGTTTTGTCGTTATATAAATTATCCTTGTTAAGCAGCTCGCCATAGAAAGACAGCCATGTAACCGAAATATACATAATATCTAGAATTATGTTTTCATTAACATCTTGATTACACTATGTAGTCATAGATAATAAGACAAATATGATTATTTTTATGTCATGTTCGCATGAACGAAGGCTGACACCAGATTTCAAACATAAAAAAGCTCGTTTTCACCAAGTTACGTGTGAGGTGAATTGAAATGGAGTTTATAACCTTTGCATGCACGAGACGGGACTAATGCTAGTTGTATAGCTCCAGCTCACTATGATACCATGGCAGAGTTTAAAATGATTACTGAAACTCAGACAGTGTATTGACTGCTTGATTTGCCGCTATTATTTTCGGTTCCAAATTGAGACAAGTGTTATGCTATCTTCAGATTACCTTAACCCTCGTCAGGTTACATTTACCGTTTTTTATCCCCGCCAAGAAGTGTTGTTAGCGAATAAAGGAACGGAATTCGTCCTTCAGTCCTTCCGCCCTTTTGTCCGTCTTTCCGCTTCTAAAAGGGGACACAGTTTATCAAAAACTATATAAGTCAGAGAAATGAAATTTTACAAACTGATGTCTCTGGTCATGATCTAAAATGGGTTTGAAAATTGGTTTTTACAGACTTATAGCTTTTGTTCCATTGTTTTCAACTAAGTGCATACTGCTTGAAATGGGAACACGTTTTCTCAGAAACTACTGAGTGAGTGAGTGAGTAAATGAGTGAGTGAGTGAGTGAAAGTTTGCATGTTTATCTAAGAGATACTTGTCAAGACTGTTTTCGAAAATTGGTCCCGTCAATAATATATTGACAGAGTTACTTCCCTTGATCCATGTCATTTGACTAAGTGCAATAGGGACACGTTTTCGCAGATACTACTGAAGTAAGGTCACCAATGAGAAACTTATCAAGACTGAGGGACTTTTCCAAGGAAGGGGCCTTTTGTTTGTATTGATATCACTTATAATCACGTTTTCTGATTACATCAAGCTGCCCAAGTGCATATCCCTTTTAAGGCTTTGTAGGACTCTGTGGTATAGTTTATCTTCACGACTATATGAACAATCAAAAGTGTAATATGCCCCATGGCGGGGAATAGAGATAACGCAGTTTTCTAGTTGGAAAATACATTGATTATATTTCTTTTTACTGTTTAAGATCCAACACCAACGACTGGTAGTTCTTATCGGAACTCTACAAGCTATAATCCTTGTAAGTAACATTGAATGTATAATTAAATGCATGAGTAGTCACACTGGAATGGTGTGTTTACTTTTATTCAATAGAACTTGCATTTACTAATGCTCTGACACAAGACACGTTATGTACAAATGTAGTATGAGTGTACAAATACCTCTCTTATTTTCACAAGGGCTGAACCGGACTGCAACCACTCCGTGGTATTACAGGACCACAACCTCTTACAGTAAGTAAAATAAATTTTACGTTTAAGGGGTACATATTCTGACAATTTAAAGTAACTATAATATGTTAATATAGCACTTGTATATTGTATGCTGTTTTGTCGTTATATAAATTATCCTTGTTAAGCAGCTCGCCATAGAAAGACAGCCATGTAACCGAAATATACATAATATCTAGAATTATGTTTTCATTAACATCTTGATTACACTATGTAGTCATAGATAATAAGACAAATATGATTATTTTTATGTCATGTTCGCATGAACGAAGGCTGACACCAGATTTCAAACATAAAAAAGCTCGTTTTCACCAAGTTACGTGTGAGGTGAATTGAAATGGAGTTTATAACCTTTGCATGCACGAGACGGGACTAATGCTAGTTGTATAGCTCCAGCTCACTATGATACCATGGCAGAGTTTAAAATGATTACTGAAACTCAGACAGTGTATTGACTGCTTGATTTGCCGCTATTATTTTCGGTTCCAAATTGAGACAAGTGTTATGCTATCTTCAGATTACCTTAACCCTCGTCAGGTTACATTTACCGTTTTTTATCCCCGCCAAGAAGTGTTGTTAGCGAATAAAGGAACGGAATTCGTCCTTCAGTCCTTCCGCCCTTTTGTCCGTCTTTCCGCTTCTAAAAGGGGACACAGTTTATCAAAAACTATATAAGTCAGAGAAATGAAATTTTACAAACTGATGTCTCTGGTCATGATCTAAAATGGGTTTGAAAATTGGTTTTTACAGACTTGTAGCTTTTGTTCCATTGTTTTCAACTAAGTGCATACTGCTTGAAATGGGAACACGTTTTCTCAGAAACTACTGAGTGAGTGAGTGAGTAAATGAGTGAGTGAGTGAGTGAAAGTTTGCATGTTTATCTAAGAGATACTTGTCAAGACTGTGTTCGAAAATTGGTCCCGTCAATAATATATTGACAGAGTTACTTCCCTTGATCCATGTCATTTGACTAAGTGCAATAGGGACACGTTTTCGCAGATACTACTGAAGTAAGCTCACCAATGAGATACTTATCAAGACTGAGGGACTTTTCCAAGGAAGGGGCCTTTTGTTTGTATTGATATCACTTATAATCACGTTTTCTGATTACATCAAGCTGCCCAAGTGCATATCCCTTTTAAGGCTTTGTAGGACTCTGTGGTATAGTTTATCTTCACGACTATATGAACAATCAAAAGTGTAATATGCCCCATGGCGGGGAATAGAGATAACGCAGTTTTCTAGTTGGAAAATACATTGATTATATTTCTTTTTACTGTTTAATAATCCTTGTAAGTAACATTGAATGTATAATTAAATGCATGAGTACTCACACTGGAATGGTGTGTTTACTTTTATTCAATAGAACTTGCATTTACTAATGCTCTGACACAAGACACGTTATGTACAAATGTAGGATGAGTGTACAAATACCTCTCTTATTTTCACAAGGGCTGAACCGGACTGCAACCACTCCGTGGTATTACAGGACCACAACCTCTTACAGTAAGTAAAATAAATTTTACGTTTAAGGGGTACATATTCTGACAATTTAAAGTAACTATAATATGTTAATATAGCACTTGTATATTGTATGCTGTTTTGTCGTTATATAAATTATCTTTGTTAAGCAGCTCGCCATAGAAAGACAGCCATGTAACCGAAATATACATAATATCTAGAATTATGTTTTCATTAACATTTTGATTACACTATGTAGTCATAGATAATAAGACAAATATGATTATTTTTATGTCATGGGCGTATTAAGGAATGTTGACACTAGATTTCAAACATAAGCTCGTTATCACCAAGATACATGTTAGGTTAGGTGAACTGGGGTGTAACGTTGCGCCAAATGCTATTGTGTGTGTGTGTGTGTGTGTGTGTGTGTGTGTGTGTGTGTGTGTGTGTGTGTGTGTGTGTGTGTGTGTGTGTGTGTGTGTGTGTGTGTGTGTGTGTGTGTGTGTGTGTGTGTGTGTGTGTGTGTGTGTGTGTGTGTGTGTGTGTGTGTGTGTGTGTGTGTGTGTGTGTGTGTGTGTGTGTGTGTGTGTGTGTGTGTGTGTGTGTGTGTGTGTGTGTGTGTGTGTGTGTGTGTGTGTGTGTGTGTGTGTGTGTGTGTGTGTGTGTGTGTGTGTGTGTGTGTGTGTGTGTGTGTGTGTGTGTGTGTGTGTGTGTGTGTGTGTGTGTGTGTGTGTGTGTGTGTGTGTGTGTGTGTGTGTGTGTGTGTGTGTGTGTGTGTGTGTGTGTGTGTGTGTGTGTGTGTGTGTGTGTGTGTGTGTGTGTGTGTGTGTGTGTGTGTGTGTGTGTGTGTGTGTGTGTGTGTGTGTGTGTGTGTGTGTGTGTGTGTGTGTGTGTGTGTGTGTGTGTGTGTGTGTGTGTGTGTGTGTGTGTGTGTGTGTGTGTGTGTGTGTGTGTGTGTGTGTGTGTGTGTGTGTGTGTGTGTGTGTGTGTGTGTGTGTGTGTGTGTGTGTGTGTGTGTGTGTGTGTGTGTGTGTGTGTGTGTGTGTGTGTGTGTGTGTGTGTGTGTGTGTGTGTGTGTGTGTGTGTGTGTGTGTGTGTGTGTGTGTGTGTGTGTGTGTGTGTGTGTGTGTGTGTGTGTGTGTGTGTGTGTGTGTGTGCTCTTATACCAGTCCGGACTAATGTCGATTTTTAAGTGCCAGCCCAGTGAGATACCATGTCGCAGTTTAACATAAATACCCCACTCAGACACTATTTACTGACCAGTTTTTAACGGCCCTCCGCTCCCCTGGCGGACGTTCTGCCACTGTCAAACAGTATGCTGTTAAACATAATATCGTAAGCATTTTAGGAGCACATCTTCGTACACATCCTGAAGGAAACAGAAACTCTAGTATGCCTACACATACCCCTTTAGAAGTACATATTCTGCCATAATTAAATACTTCATAACATGTTAAACATATTTCGTCTTAACGAACAAGTGTATTTATAAGCTTTTATCAAAGCATACTGCAGCGCTCAAATGATGCTACGACATACGACATAAAACACATACACTGAAACCCAAGGGAAGGTGATGAGGTGATATGGGGTTTAACTAACCATTGCTTGTATTAGACGGGACTAATGCTAGTTGTACGGTAAAGCATGTGAATATGATAAGAGTCTTGAGACTTTTTCCATTATGAGGAGTCACATGTCGTTAGTTGAAGCTTAGGTGAATATAAGTTTGAACGAACAGCTGAGAATACTCATTATATTTGGAGGCCGAGAGAGGACATCGCTTTCTCGCCAAAGCGCGAGAAAGCGATACACCGATAACAGGAGTCCAGAAAGGGCGATAGCGTGAGCCGAGAAAGCAAAAGCTTTCTCGTTCCGTGTCATCGCTTTCTCGCTGTCCCCTCACTTTCTCACTGTCTCCCCTCGGCCACTATAACTATGCCGCAGTTTAACATGGAACAAATACTCATACACAGAATACTTACTCCTTGTTTCTTCCCGCTCAAGCTCTCGGATCCAAATTAAACTAATAGGTACCTTATCTACAGTTGGAATACCTCAAATTTCAAAACACAGTAGGTTTATCGTCTAAATGTGTTTCAATTATTAATGTCTTTACTCATAACATAAATCACCGGTTTCTCTGGTCCAGACAAGGTTATTTGAAGGACGCCCTCATATAGTTTGAACATTGCTGAGTATGTGAAGTCTCAGACTTCTTCATAGATAACGTACATTTGATATTTGGGAAAAGTACATTTAGGCAGGAAGTAGGAATCCCCTTGGGCACCGATGTGTGCTGTGCTCTCCAACTTGCTGATCTGTTTCTTAACACATGCGAATTAGAATTTCTTCTCGGATTTGTAAAACAAGAGAGGAGTTTTGAGGAATCTCTATGACCTGATATCGTTTAATAATGATTGAATACCCGGGTTTCGTGATTGAATCACTTCCTCTGCAGACAGCTGTTACCACGTCATGACAGACGCTGCAGGGCAGATCCAGGTCCCTGACGATGGCAGCACTACCTACTCACCTAACGTCAACTGTCTGTTCACCATCAGGCCTCCAGCAGGTGGGGCTTGGATTGTTAACATTACACTGGAGGAGTTCGACGTGCAGAGATATTATTCCTCCTACAGTAACAGTTTCTCCACCTCCTGCAGCATGGACTACATACAGATACTCTACGATGGCTACTCCTCCTCCAGGATGTGCGGAACGAGGACATCACCCATATCATACATATGTCAGTACCACATTCAGTACAAAACGGTTCAGTCGTTATCGGCGAGAGATGTAATCTTGCATGAGAATGAATGTACTCTGGTGGCTATAGATATTTGGCGCGAGTTTCCTATATATACGAGCGTACATGTATTTTTTTGTGTATGTAGTGACTGAGATATATGATAATGACTTGATATTTAATCATCAGTATCTTCATTCCAGTACTTGTTACGTTATTCTAGAAGTAAAATATAATAATGCGTAAAAAATAAACAACTTCAAAATATTTAATACACGTGGAGAATATGTACGTTATGAACAATTTGTGTCAGGAAGGAAGAATGCATGTTGCTGCTTGATGGAATATAAAGTGGAAGTATTTACTCCATTGTCTCCAGACAACCTCGTTGAAAGTGACCTGAACATCACCTTTCACAGTGATAGCTCCACTGAGAGGAGTGGATTCAACATAACCTACACGTACATAAACAGTAAGTAGCTTCAAAGTGACAGGACCAATAACCCATGTTTCAGTTAGCTAAAGGCATGTTCTGTTCTGCAGTGCCGGAAAGGTTCACAACTAAACAAACATGGACATAGATTAAGTATAGTGGCTCCGTATTGATCAAGTTCATTTGTTATGTTTTCAGGACACTCGCAAGGGCTAAAACAGAGTAAAACCATATTTAATCCTTGAACGGGGACATGTTGACAGGTACATGTATCCTGAACTGTGTGAAGATTATATTTCTATGTAATATTCCATGACAAATAAACAATCGACATAGTACTGACAAATGTAAATATAAATATATTAACATTTCAGACACCTGTGTGACGGACCTCGACCAGAATACTGGTACAATCCGCAGCCCTGTGACTGAGGGTGGGGTGACCTACCCAACAAACACCTTGTGTATTTACTACCTCGACCTGGGAGATTCCCTCAAGACTGTTACTTTCACAGTCAGGGTCTTTGATGTAAACTGTAGTGATTCCTTCACCGTCCATGATCAGCGTTTCTGTGGAGACAGGATGCACCAGACGTCCTGTGAGTAGTGAACCCATATGGTTTCAGTCGTTGATACAATTGGTGCATATGGTTATAGATACTGACATTATGTAACGGTGGCTCAACAGGTGTTGTCAATGAAACAATGACAAGCTTCAATAAAATAAGGTTTATCTTGTGTAATTGTCAGCTGTATATTAAATGAAACCAAAGAGTGAGATCTATTGAAGAAGATATATTTGATATGCTAAGAAAGTGAGAGCTCATTTGGTAAAACGGGAGCAAAGACTATCATCATTGTTGTATAACATTGTAGATTATTATTGAATGGACAAACGTAATGGGACATCGACAAACCACTGCGTATTGTCTCTTGAAATAAATTCATCTGAATGCATGCATATACTTTAGCCCCGTTAAAAAATGTTTTGAGTGTGGGTTGTTCCATGCCCACGTTAGATCAGACTGTAAAGCATATAAAGTAATAAAAACGATTCCTTGGTTGCTCTTTTTTCTCCGGTTATATCATCAAACCACTTGAACTCTGTTATGAATACCCATGTGGCACTTTCAAGACCAATGATGCGAAGAAAGTTATGAAGGTTTGTTTGCAAACTAGCTGTTTGAAGAAATACGTGTCTGCAAAAAAAGCTACTTATTGAACGTCGATTGTGTCCTATGTATTAGTTCTGTCACATCTTCACATCTTTCTCTGGCTTGAGATGCAGTCTTTTGTAACACAGTTTATTTTATTCTCTTAATAATATTTGTTTAATGATATTATCTGGATATTATTTTCCCTTATATAGTCAACCTGACTGGGAGGATCAACATCACCTTCGTGTCTGATAGTGCTGGGACAGGTCGAGGGGTGGATGTCGACTACCATGTGACTAACTGTAAGTTCTGTAATAATATAGACTAGCGTACTATTGAACAGGATCCCTGTTCACACACACACACACACACACACACACACACACACACACACACACACACACACACACACACACACACACACACACACACACACACACACACACACACACACACACACACACACACACACACACACACACACACACACACACACACACACACGTTGAAGACGTTAACAGCAGGTTAAAGGTTAGCAGAATTCTGTCACATTTATATTGACGTTTGGGTAGAATATTCATGCCTTCCACTTTGAGTCATGATAAACCCGCGTGGTCATTGCAACTTCTGTTGTATTCTGTGATCCTGATGTTGCAGACACTTGTGACAGAGTTTATCATGGAACGTCAGGCAACGTCGACTCATATTACTTGTCGAATATGATTTTGGCCCAAGACTTGGACTGTGAATACATCGTTCGTCCCCCATACTACCCCTTCCTCATGACAATGTACTTCAGTCCATTCTATATGCCGTACAACTTCATGAACAACAACGGCACTTGTTCTGGCAGCTATGTTGAGATCGGTGGCACACAGTACTGCGGAACGGTTTACGGAGAATATAACTGTAAGTACAAAATTGAATGTATCAATATGAAGATAGTACTGCAGTTGGGTGTTGGTCTTAGAGTAGTCCCAGGTTTTGATTCTCTGATTCGTTAAAAGTCAAAGTTCTTAAATCGAATTCTTCTGTTACATTTGTCATAATCGTCTTCCAACTTGTTATTTAAAATTTTCTCACCGTTTTCTTTACATTTTCAATGATATCTCTAGATTGATATACAGGTGATGTATCGGCTTGAACATGAGTTAACGGGGTTAGCTGGATGATTCTTCGCCGCCTTAGCAGTAATTTCCCATTTTTTTATGTATCCGTTTATCTATTTATTTACTTAATTACTTGTAGGGGGTGGGATACTTTTGGCTTTTCATTTGCTCTGTTCAGAGCGTTCGGTGGGAACATGCCCATTACAAGTACCGAGGTGAAAAAATATTTAAGCAGATTCTTTGTTTACGTTTTAAGATATGCATCCATACAATTCCAAATTCAACAATGTTTTCGATATTCTTTACAGACACATCGACGAATCGCGACCTTTCTATGAGGTATCACCACTCTGTAAACTCGCACGCAGGGGGAAGTGAAGGCTTTCACATTTTTTACTACATAAGGCCTGGTAGGTATTGTACACGTTTGTGTTGTCTGTTTCAGAAGACAAGGTTGCACAAACGTAAATAAAGTCACAAAATAAACTTTAATATGTTTGTTAAATATACAATTTCACTTTCTTTCCATTACCCTGCCTTTCTTCTCATGTTATGAGTACATCTCTCACAAATAAATCCTGTTTGGAAATTGCAGTCTCATGTAACATAACGCTGACCGACAATGCCGGCTCCATCAACAGTTACTCTGTCTACGGCAATGAGTCCGTGTATGGACATTCCTACAACCACAGCACTCACTGCATCTTCACCATAACGAAAGAAGCAGATGTGGGTCAGACAATTGTCTTTAATCTCAATCAGTTTCATCTGGAAGACCCTGACAACAGCACATCAGTGTGCAATGACTATGTTGATATGAATGGCGAACAGAGATTGTGTGGATACCAATACGGGACTCGCAGCTGTAAGTACAGACCATCCACCTATTTAGCTTTTAGGGACGTTCTGTTTCATGAACACAACCTTGTGATGGTTGCTGTCCAAGTCCCTGCCTTTGGTCGTAAGATACGTGTTTGAAATGCGCACGATACGATAAAACGGTATCTAACGGGACGAGTATGGTAATTTGTTTTTTCTCATAAACGTGTCAATGTATTTTGTACACATCGAAAGAAGATAATGTTTAATGCAGCATGTTAAAACCGCCAACGATTATATAATGTAGAATCAATTGGAATATTTTTTTAATTAACTTCAGAAAAAGTAGAAGACCAGAGAATATCTATATATAGCATCCCATCCTTCCTTAATTATACTCACTTGTCAGTGACAGTTTTGATTTTAGTTGTCTTCAGGAATATTCATATATCATCAAATATGTCCCAATGTATATGTACCTTTTTAATATTCAAGATCACATGTGTTTACGTGTGTACAAGATGTGATGTTACAACTCGTGTCACTATTTGGTTTTCGTTTCTTTTATAGTCAGCTTTGATGGTACATTTGTCGTGATCTTCATCAGTGACAATAGTCAAACAAACAGGGGCTTTAACATCCGTTACAACATCGTTCCAGGTGACTATTTTAATTGATTTTTGAAATATTGCTAAAAAATAATTTTGTCTTTTTAAAAGTTGAGATCTCAAAAGTAAAGTATGTGAAAAAAAGACTACTTTGTCTATTTGTATGTGAAAACATAATTTGCACATTGTAACAACTGAACATCCAATAGTTTGTTTCAATCGTAATATTATCGTTTTTTTTTGTGAAATTGATTAATTTCAATTGCAGATGGTTGTCTCGTCTCGTACAGCGCGACTGAAGGCAATCTTATCAGCCCTATAACAAGCAGTGGTCTGTACCACAACAACCTTGACTGCCGATACACCATATTAACGCCATATGACCTGACCAAGGTCACAGTCACTGTCAATAATTTTGACCTTGAATCCCCTTCGTACAGTTCGAGCTACTGTTACAACGACTATGTATACTATTCAGACGTGTCCTACAGTACCGGGAGGTATTGTGGTGTCATCGCTGCAGGAACCACGTTTACCTGTGAGGGCCATATGTGTTAAAATATTTGCAATATACATATAATTCTACCTGAATGTCTAGTAATATGAAATATATGAAAACATGGCGATTCGGATGAAAACGTGTAATGTAAGTAAGTCTTAAAAATAGACCTCAACTCAGCTGAATTCTCCATGTCGAAAGAGTTCAATTTATTTTGTTTCAAGTTTATAACAGCATTATTCGAAGGAAATACTTCGCTTATTCTCTCACAATTGTCATAATATAAGTACTTAATATACATCGATCTATGTGGCTAATATGATGTTAATTTCTCAGGGTACACAAATACAAGACAGTTTGACATGGTCTTTCATACGAACAACGAGATCAGTAGGCAAGGGTTCAACGTGTCCTACAGGATTGAGGAAGGTATAATTATCTTTTTTGAGATAGAAATGAAATCCTGTTCACAAAGTAATGTTCTCTTTTTTTTGTTCCAAAATACTTTTTCCGTGAATACAGCATGAATCGCATCTTGATGTTAAGGTATTGACCGTCAAAGGTTTTACTTTCAGATCGTTGTGACCAACTGTTTACCGACTCCAATGGCGAAATAAGGAGTCCCGTCTACAGTACTGGTCTCTACAGAAATAATCTGAACTGCACCTATATCATCAGACCTCCAACACAGGGTCCATACAGGTTCAATCTGACGTACTCTCAGTTTGACGTTCAGAGGACGTACTACAACTCCTCATCTTACAGTCTGAGTACATCATGTGGCTACGACTACGTGGAGACCAGGTTCTCAGGACTCACCGGCACCAGCAGACTGTGTGGCAGAATGAGCTCACCAAGAACGTACTTTTGTAAGTCGTGGTAATTTTTCTTGAACACATCCATCTAGTGGGAAATAACAAGCCTGTTTGGTTTAGAATATGTGCCCGTCATACTATTGTCATAAGCAGTAACTAATTTGGATCGGGCTGGTTATGCTGAGTTACTTTATTGAGACACGGCAGGGTAGAACATGACTTATGATGTCTGACACAGACTCGATTAATTACATATCGCAATGATAAAGCTGGAATATTTCTGACTCAGGTATGAAATAACAAATAAACAATCAACATTAAAGAGCGCTTAGAAAAGTCTTAATTCGCAAAAAGGTGAGCGTATAATGTCCCACCACTGGCACCCTTCACAACCACATGCAAGGGCAAGTCAATTGTTCACCTGAAACAAAACAGGAATATGTGGTAGGGAATTGCATCCATTTTGGTCACTGATGCATCAAATTTTGAATTGTCCCCTACATGTCAACATTATGAAAGCGATTGAAATGTTCACATAAAAAGCATGCATGATTGTACCTCAAACGTTGTTTAAATGTAGACACCAAATGCTGTAGCTGCTGGAATATTGCTCTACATAAAGTTGACTGTTCTAAAGTTGAGCACATCTCTCTTGCCATACAGTCTTGCGGACAGCCTTTGCCAATTTTGAATTTGTATTCATTGATGTAAATATGAAACAGATGAGGCAGTTTGAAGGTATTGCTTCACTATTTCAATTTTTACTGTTTGTTTCCGATGTCCAAGAAAACGTCGCACATAGATTTAAAGTCCAATAAAAGAACATAAACGTGTGTATAGTTGTTTGCAAAAGAGAATAACATCTTAAGATGTTGAAATCCTGTAGAAATTAGATGTTTGAGAGCACAGGGTTTGAGAATGGGAGGTTGAGCCTGCAAACTTAAACCAGGTCAATTACAGTAGAATATTATGTTATACTGCCGAGAAAGGTATGTCCTTCAAACCAAGAAGCATCTATGATATTGTATACAACCTAACAATTTTTCCGACGTTTGTGGCGTTTGTATCTGTGTTGTTCTGTTAAGAAAATAATAAGATAATATTAATATTACCTTGACGTTGATTCTAGGTGTGTCAAATGTCACACATCATTGTTATCTGACAGTGTCGCAGCAAAACTCTATGTTTGTCGATATATAATATGCCACTGATCACACGATTTGAGAATTCATTTGGTTACACCTATTCTAATATTGGCATGCTGCGTGCATTGAAGTACGGACACATGATAAGTTGTTTTGTTTCATATCTCCCCATCGCTTCTTTTCATGAATATATTACACGTATGTATTGTGTAACACTGTAAACTTCAAACCATGCATATGATTTTTTCCTGCATAATCTAGATGAACATATTTGCATCTACATCCTGAAGGGAATTCTTCAAGTTGGAACATATTTCACAAATACTAAACTCCCCAATTTTTTTGTACCAGTTGGTTATCATTCATTTGCATATTTCAGATAACACACTTGGTGGCGATTTTGCCATTCACTTCGTCACTGATAGATCTATCCTACGACGTGGATTTGTGTTGGATTATTCATTTGAAGAAAGTGAGTGTCCATGGCATATTGAAATGTTTGTGATCATGTCGAATCCAAATTATTATGTACAAGAAACACTTTGACATTGAACAACATCCAAGTGCTACTTATATATATGTGTAATGTTATTGCTGAAGTGTTCGTTCAATATTCAAAAACAACTGAGAAATAAACAGTTCATATGTTCATCATATTCAACATGAAGACCTGTCTGATAAAATATCTTATGTTATATAATTGAAACACAACCTGGAGTCGTAATTTGAAGACTAAACCACTTCCTCTGCAGACAGCTGTGTCCAGGTGATAACAGATGCTCAAGGGGAGATCCAGGTCCCTGGCGATGGCAGCGCAACCTACTCACCTAACCTCGACTGTCTGTTCACCATCAGGCCTCCAGCAGGTGGGGCATGGATTGTTAACATTACTCTTGAGGAGTTCGACGTGCAGAGATATTATAACTCCTACAGTAACAGTTTCTCCACCTCCTGCAGCATGGACTACATACAGATACTCTACGATGGCTACTTCTCCTCCAGGATGTGCGGAACGAGGACATCACCCATATCATACATATGTCAGTACCACATTCAGTACAAAACGGTTCAGTCGTTATCGGCGAGAGATGTAATCTTGTATTATAATAATTGTATTCCAGAAGTAAAACATATTAATATTAACGATTAATAAAACTACCATATCACTTATATTAACTACAAAATGTAAATTATTAATACCCGATGTGAGTATGTTCCTTATAGCTTGTTTTTAAAAGGAGCAAAGCATGTTGTCACGTTAAGAGTGTTAAAAAAGAAGTATTTTACTCCATTATTTCAGACAACATCTTTGAAAGTGACCTGAACATCACCTTTCACAGTGATAGTTCCACTGAGAGGAGTGGACTCAAAATAACCTACACGTACATAAACAGTAAGTAGCTTCAAGGTGATGGGACCCATAACCCATGTTCCAGTAAACTAGAGGCATGTTCTGTTCTGCAATGTAGGAAAGGTTCACAAGTATACATGCATAGACATAGATTAAGTATAGTAGCTCAATATTGATCAGGTTCACTTGTTATGTTTTAAGAACATGCGCAAGGGCTAAATCTGAGTAGAACCGTATTAAGTCCAGGAACGGTGACATCTTGACAGGTACATGTATCCTGATTTGTATGAAGATTATATTTTTATGTTATATTCCATGTGAAATAATCAATCGACATAGTACTGACAAATGTAAATATAAATATATTAACATTTCAGATACCTGTGTGACGGACCTCGACCAGAATACTGGTACAATCCGCAGCCCTGTGACTGAGGGTGGGGTGACCTACCCAACAGACACCTTGTGTATTTACTACCTCGACCTGGGAGATTCCCTCAAGACTGTTACTTTCACAGTCAGGGTCTTTGATGTAAACTGTAGTGATTCCTTCACCGTCCATGATCAGCGTTTCTGTGGAGACAGGATGCACCAGACGTCCTGTGAGTAGTGAACCCATATGGTTTCAGTCGTTGATACAATTGGTGCATATGGTTATAGATACTGACATTATGTAAAGGTGGCTCAACAGGTTTGATCAATGAAACAATGACAAGCTTCAATGAAACAAACTAAAGATTTAACTTGTGTAATTGTCCACTGTATATTAAATGAAACCAAAGAGTGAGATCTATTGAAGAAGATATATTTGATATGCTAAGAAAGTTAGAACTCATTTTGGAAAACGGGAGCAAAGATTATCATCATTGTTGTATAACGTTGTAGATTATTTTTGAATGAACAAACGTAATGCTTCATCGACAAACCATTGAGTATTGTCTCTTGAAATAACGTTCATCTGAATGCATGCATATACTTTAGCCCCGTTAAAAAATGTTTTGAGTGTGGGTTGTTCCATGCCCACGTTAGATCAGACTGTAAAGCATATAAAGTAATAAAAACGATTCCTTGGTTGCTCTTTTTTCTCCGGTAATATCATCAAACCACTTGAACTCTGTTATAACAACCCATATGGGACTTTCAAGACCAGTGATGCGAAGAAAGCTCTGAAGGTTTGTTTGCGAACAAGCTGTTTAAAGAAATACGCGTCTGCAAAAAACCCTACTTATTAAACGTCGATTGTAATCATCTGTATTAGTTCTGTCACATCTTCACATCTTACTCTGGCTTGAGATGCAGTCTTTTGTACCACAGTCTATTTTATTCTCTTAATGTGATGTTTGGTGATATTTTCTGGATATTATTTTCCTTTATATAGTCAACCTGACTGGGAGGATCAACATCACCTTCGTGTCTGATAGTGCTGGGACAGGTCGAGGGGTGGATGTCGACTACCATGTGACTAACTGTGAGTTCTGTAAAAATATAGACTTGCGTACCATTGAACAGGATCCATGTCTATGATGACATATAGTCCCTTATATCTATAAATAAATATATAATCGAGCAGGATATACATACGCCTACACGAACATTTATTAAACAACTTAACCAATGTCCCCTTTCACACATGACATAACTCGGTTGCTACCAGTATATTGCCATGGTGTGTTGAATTCAGGGAGTGAACAACCGCATATTCATAGATGATATATTGACATATGTTAAAGACATAATTTGTGAACAGCCACACACATATACCAGTATTTAAAGGGGATATATTGACGAATTTGGAAGACAGGAATTGTGCAACACACACACAAATAAACAAACAAAAACACACACACACACACACACACACACACACACACACACACACACACACACACACACACACACACACACACACACACACACACACACACACACACACACACACACACACACACACACACACACACACACACACACACAGTCTGAGTCTGAAACTGATATAAAGAAGATGATGGCTAAACGTGGACTTTATTATTTTATTTTATTATATATATATATATATATATATATATATATATATATATATATATATATATATATATATATATAATGATGATAATATATATATATAGTAATAATTAAATAAGTGGAGTAAGATTGAACACAGTTTTAATAGGCTAGCGCTTTCAACTCGTACCACGTACGAGTCTCATCAGGCCATAACTGAATAACGGACATGAAGTAGTAACATATAGTTACGTGACGTCATAACATTTAGGAAACTATGACGTCACAATACCAAGGTGACAATGGATAAATAACTTACGCCTTTACATTTAACTTAGGCGCGTATTTATGAATGAAATGTTGCTCTTTTTGAGTGAGTGAGTGAGTGAGTGAGTATGGTTTTACGCCGCTTTTAGCAATATTCCAGCAATATCACGGCGGGGGACACCAGAAATGGGCTTCACACATTGTACCCATGTCGGGAATCGAACCCGGGTCTTCGGCGTGACGAGCGAACGCTTTAACCACTAGGCTACCCGACCGCCCTGCTCTTTTTGAAACAATGTAGGTTCATGATAAGAATTTAGTTATATAGCGGATAAACTAAAAAGTTGCCGTTTCCACATGCTTTTAAATGTTCACTGAGTGGATTCGTGCGGTTGTGTGGCTGCTTTATTTGTGAACGGTGAAGATTCATTCTTCTTTTTAATTTAACTTCTGTCTTTCGGATATACTTTTCATTGCATCCACTACAAACAATCAAGTAAATAACATTTCTAGTATCACAAGTCATATTTTGTTTTACAGTAAATTTAGTGTCCTTGGTAATTTTGCCTGAACAGCCTATAATTATATTGCTGCAAGTTAGGCAACGTTTGTCACCGCACTGAGAAACCTGTGGAGTGATGACAACAGAATCAAATTTAGAACTTGTCAAAATCCTTCTAAGATTTTTGGGTTGTCTTTGGCTGTTGATAATTTTGTATTTGCTCAATATCTTCTCCATTTTAATACTTTGATTCAAAATAGGCATGTATCGTTGAACCATGGATAATGTCTTTTCATGATTAGGGTTGAAGGTAGATACTATAGTTAAATTATTCCCCATATTGTTTTCTTCAGACTTTTCTCTCATTTTTAGTTGCTTAATACTTAGCGCCTTCTGTATGCTATCTTCAATTAGCTTTGCGGGAGTAAATTTTGATGCAGTAGGAAACTCTTAAGTTCAGCAAGGCGAGTAGTTTTAACATCATTCCCGGAAACAATGGTACAAATACGTAAGGGATATTTCGTTTTGTATGATACGGGTGACATGATCCAAAATCCAAATATTGGTGCGTATCAGTAGCTTTATAAAAGATATCAGTTTGTACAAATCTCCCAGATATTAAATTGATTCTTACATCGAGAGAGGTTAAACTGGATTCGCTTTTTTCCATAGTGAAATTGAGTGACGCATTAAGTGAATTTAAAATTTCATGAACAGCGGTGAGTTGACTTTCACTGGTTTTCAATATGATAAAACAGTCGTTAAAAAACCTTTCCATGTCATTGGTAATAACCAACTTCAATGCATCAATGATAAACTCATCCGAAAATCTATTTGATATTTCATGGCGGTATTCTTTCATCCAGTATCTGATAGCTTCAAGTCCGAGCTCAGTTTCAATATTACTATACAAACTAGCAAAACATCAAAACTAACTAACATAGATCCTTCCGGTAGTTATTTCTGTTGAAAATCCCGAAGATTTACCATTTAGACCAATTGTGGGAGGACCCGAGAGCTGTACTCTGCGTCTTAGCAATTTCATAGATATTATTCTTAAGCCTTTATGTAAACATGTAAAAAGTTTTCTCAGAGATGACATTGATTTTTTATGTAAATTACCTACTGAGGAACCGGAAGGATCTATATTAACTATAGTATCTACCTTCAACCCTAATCATGAAAAGACATTATCCATGGTTCAACGATACCTGCCTATTTTGAAACAAAATATTAAAATGGAGAAGATATTGAGCAAATACAAAATTATCAGCAGCCAAAAGACAACCCAAAATTCTTAGAAAGATTTTGACAAGTTCTAAATTTGATTCTGTTGTCATCACTCCACAGGTTTCTCAGTGCGGTGACAAACGTTGCCTAAGTTGCAGCAATATAATTGAAGGCTGATCAGTCCAAATTACCAAGGACACTAAATTTACTGTAAAACAAAATATGACTTGTGATACTAGAAATGTTATTTACTTGATTGTTTGCAGTGGATGCAATGAAAAGTATATCCGAAAGACAGAAGTTAAATTAAAAAGAAGAATGAATCTTCACCGTTCACAAATAAAGCAGCCACACAACCGCACGATTCCACACTGTGAACATTTAGAAGCATGTGGAAACGGCAACTTTTTAGTTTATCCGCTATATAAGCTTAATTTTGATCATGAACCTACATTGTTTCAAAAAGAGCAAAATTTCATTCATAAATACGCGCCTAAGGTAAATGTAAAGGCGTAAGTTATTTGTCCATTGTCACCTTGGTATTGTGACGTCATAGTTTCCTAAATGTTATGACGTCACGTAACTATATGTTACTACTTCATGTCCGTTATTCAGTTATGGCCTGATGAGACTCGTACGTGGTACGAGTTGAAAGCGCTAGCCTACTAAAACTGTGTTCAATCTTACTCCACTTATTTAGGAGATAAACATACTGTGTTTTCAATGTAGAGCTAGGTTACCTGTAGATTTAACCCAGCTAAATTGAATTTGAAACCGAACGCGCAGCGTGAGGTTTCAAATGTTAAATTTAGCACGCTAAATCTACAGGTAACCTAGCTCTACATTGAAAACACAGTATGTTTATCTCCATTCTGCCATGACTAAATAAAACGCGAACTCTTTGGGTGTTAGCAAATATACTGAGTGAAGCGGCATGGGTTGAGTCCAGTGTTATCGATCTGAATTACGGAATCATCGAACAAAATATGGCGCCATGTATACTCAAGCAGTTTGTTTACACCGTAATACTTCACTCGAACATATGACAGGCATTGAAAGCATATAAGCACGGCAACTTGGTAAGCTAACATGAGGTGGGCATCCGTAAAGAAAACAAAGCAAGCTTTGCAAGGCTATCGCTCTACATCGCGCGTCACCATTATGACGTCATATCGCTCATTGTGACGCAAAAGCTATGACGTCACAGTCGTATATAGAAAAGCGCCAAAATTCCAAGCTCTCTGATGTCTCCAAATCCTAAATACATTCCCTTTGTAGATTTCTATCGTGTTTTCTGCACGAAATGCATTGCCACACATCCTTTGAATATTGTAGTAACCGCACCTGTGCATTTTGTAACCTGTAATTGTAGATATAATTATTTAAATATGCCTACCGACAATGACTGACAAAAGTACTATTCTGTGAATATCAGCTTCCGCGGTGATGCTGTTTCTATCAGAGGGGGTTTATTGTGATTTAATAGCCTCTGATTGACCAATCAGAATCGAGTCAATTCCAAATTCATGGTAGAAATATAGAAAACTAAACAAGCTCCCGTGTAAAACCAATTTTATGAAACGAGTGAATAGTTGTGGTATCTGACGAGCGAAAGCGAGTCAGATACCACAACTATTCACGAGTTTATTAAATTGGTTTTACACGGGAGCGAGTTTAGTATTTTATTTATTACTGGCCATTTATAACGTTTTTAGAATTATACTGTTGAGTGTGAATAGGCTGACACCTACACGATCCACGTCATAGTCCAACTGAGTTTAACACAGTAATACTTCAATTACGTCAAAAGTTGAAACGTATGAATTTAATACCATCCAACGGTCCACCTTTAGAATTCAGGCGTCCGTTCCACAAAATTATCGTAGCGTTAAGATTATCGCAACTCATATACTTTAACTTAGACCAACGAATGTCGTTGCGCTACCGTATGATCGCCTTGTGGAACGGGGCCTTGCACCTCAAAGTTTACAATCACGTCACAATACCCGATGACGTCATTTGTGGAATTTTGTTGCAAGATCCTTCGGCGAAACAATGCCATGTGACGTCAACCTAGCAAACAAGGTTGCTGGGGTCATCGCGTGTGCATAAGCTCCTCTCAGTGATCTATCATCTCCACACGCAATGTCGTTGAATAAGCAAAGGGATGTTGAGAGCTTTCAATATTTGTTCGTGAAACGTGTTCCGAGAGTACATAAGCACGCGTTTTGGTATTACACAATGTGTAATACAGCTGTATGTTTATTAAACGGGTGATCTCTTCACGGGCAAGTAATAATTAATTTTTACTATATTGTGCCTGAGAGTTAGAACTTTACTGTGCTTTATATATATATATATATATATATATATATATATATATATATATATATATATATATATATATATATATATATATATATATATATTAAATACAAATGTCCAAAGATGAGCTGTATAATTTACTCAACCGGTTTCACGCATGTGATTTTCAAGAGTACACACACACACACACACATATATATATATATATATATATATATATTTACCTGCGTTGAAGACGTTAACAGCAGGTTAAGGGTAAGCAGAATTCTGCCACATTTATATGGACGTTTGGGTAGAATATTCATGCCTTCCACTTTGAGTCATGATAAACCCGCGTGGTCATTGCAACTTCTGTTGTATTCTGTGATCCTGATGTTGCAGACACTTGTGACAGAGTTTATCATGGAACGTCAGGCAACGTCGACTCATATTACTTGTCGAATATGATTTTGGCCCAAGACTTGGACTGTGAATACATCGTTCGTCCCCCATACTACCCCTTCCTCATGACAATGTACTTCAGTCCATTCTATATGCCGTACAACTTCATGAACAACAACGGCACTTGTTCTGGCAGCTATGTTGAGATCGGTGGCACACAGTACTGCGGAACGGTTTACGGAGAATATAACTGTAAGTACAAAATTGAATGTCTCAATATGAAGATAGTACTGCAGTTGGGTGTTGGTCGTGGAGTAGTCCCGGGCTCTGATTCTCTGATTCGTTAAAAGTCAAAGTTCTTAAATCGAATTCCTCTCTTACATTTGCCATGAACGTCTTTCAACTTGTTATTTAAAATTTTCTCACCGTTTTCTTTACATTTTCAATGATATCACTAGATTGATATACAGGTGATTTATCGGCTTGAACATGAGTTAACTGGGATAGCTGGATGATTCTTCGCTGCAGTAACAATTATTTCCTAATTATTTCTGTATCGATTTATTTATCTATCTATCTATCTATCTATCTATCTATCTATCTATCTATCTATCTATCTATCTATCTATCTATCTATCTATCTTTTTATTTTTTAATTATTTATTTACTTATTTATTTATTTATTTATTTACTCACTTATTTGTAGGGGATGGGATACTTTTGGCTTTTCATTTGCTCTGTACATATCGTTCGGTGGAAACATGCCAATTACAAGTACCAAAGTAAAATATAATATTTAAGCAGATTCTTTGTTTACGCTTTTAAGATATGCATACATGCAATACCAAATTCATCAATGTTTTTGATATTCTTTACAGACACATCGACGAATCGCGACCTCTCTATGAGGTATCACCACTCTGTAAGCTCGGACACAGGGAGAAGTGAAGGCTTTCACATTTTTTACTACATAAGGCCTGGTAGGTATTGTACACGTATGTAGGTGTGTATTCTATTTAAGAAGACAAGGTTGCACAAACGTAAATACTTGAATATGTTTGTAATATATACAATTACAATCTTTCTTTCCATTACCCTGCCTTTCCTCTCATGTTATGAGTACATCTCTCACAAATAAATCCTGTTTGGAAATTGCAGTCTCATGTAACATAACGCTGACCGACAATGCCGGCTCCATCAACAGTTACTCTGTCTACGGCAATGAGTCCGTGTATGGACATTCCTACAACCACAGCACTCACTGCATCTTCACAATAAAGGGGGATGACGATGTGGGTCAGACAATTGTCTTTAGTCTCAATCAGTTCCACCTGGAGGACCCTGACAACATCACATCTGTCTGTAATGACTATGTGGATATAAATGGCGAACAGAGATTGTGTGGATACCAATACGGGACTCGCAGCTGTGAGTACAGACCATCCAACCATTTAGCGTTTCGGGACATTCAGATATAACAGTTTCATGAACACAACCTAATGGAGGTTACTGTCCGAGTCCCTGCCATTGATCGTCAGATACTTGTTTGAAATGCACACGATACGATAAAACGGTATCGTATTTGTTTTATTCTCATAAATGTGACAATGTTTTTATTATAAAACTTATAACATGCAAAGTTGAACATTATCTTCTCGAAAGAAGACAATAGTTAACTTTGCATGTTATAATCGCCAACGATTCCTAAGTTATTAAATATGGGAATAATGAATGTTCCATGCATCAGCTTTAGACAAAACAATTGAATAACATTATATGTCATCCCAATGTTACTTATACATCAAAAGTCATTGGTCCAGGGTTTGGTAGTTTCGAATTTAGCTTAAAAAATAATATTCCGTTAAATGTGCCTCAATATATACTAGTATTTTACTAATTTTTCTTCAATATATACGATCACGTGACATATATATGTTTACGCGATGTAACAACGCCGTTCTGCATTTCTTTTTTAGTCAGCTTTGATGGCACATTTGTCGTGACCTTCATCAGTGACAATAGTCAGACAAACATGGGCTTCAACATCCGTTACAACATCGTTCCAGGTGACTATTTTAATTGATTACAAAAATCTTACAAGACAGAGAATTTTGTCTTTTTTAGAAAACTGAGAACTCTAAGGTAAAGTATGACGATTGTGTTAAATACTTGTCTATCCGTATGTGAAAACCTAACTTGTAAGAAGTGAACATTCAAAAGCTTTTTCGATGTGTAAAGAAAAGTTTGTTTCAATCATAATATTATCTTTTTTGGGTGAAATTGATTAATTTCAATTGCAGATGGTTGTCTGGTGTCGAACACCGCGACTGAAGGCACTCTTATCAGCCCTATAACAAGCAGTGGTCTGTACCACAACAACCTTGACTGCCGATACACCATGTTAACATCCTACACCCAGACTAAGGTCACGGCCACCGTCAACAACTTTGACCTTGAATCTCCATCTTACAGTACGAGGTCGTGTGACAACGACTACATATACTTCACAGACGGGTCCTACACTTCCGGGAGGTACTGTGGTGCCATCGCTGCAGGAACCATGTTTACTTGTGAGGGCTATATATGTTTATCTTTTTACAACATGTAGATACTTTCACCCGAATATCTGGTCACATAAAATATATGAAAACACGACGACTCTGATATAAAATGTAATGTAACGAAGTCTTAAAAATAGAACTCAACTCAGCTGAATTCTCCATGTTTCAAATGTATTACAGCATTAAACGAAGGAAATACTTCGCTCATTCTCTCACGATTGAGTTCTTCTATTGGAACCATTTTCATAACATATGTACTTAATATACAATGATTCCTGTGGCTCATATGATGTTAATTTCCTCAGGGTACACAAACACAAGAGAGATTGACATGGTCTTTCATACAAACAACGAGATCAGTAGGCAAGGGTTCAACGTGTCCTATAGGATTGAGGAAGGTATAATTATCTATTTTGAGATAGAAATGAAATCCTGTTCACAAAGTAATGTTCTCTTTGTTTTGTTCCAAAATACTTTTTCCGTGAATACAGCATGAATCGCATCTTGATGTTAAGGTATTGACCGTCAAAGGTTTTACTTTCAGATCGTTGTGACCAACTGTTTACCGACTCCAATGGCGAAATAAGGAGTCCCGTCTACAGTACTGGTCTCTACAGAAATAATCTGAACTGCACCTATATCATCAGACCTCCAACACAGGGTCCATACAGGTTCAATCTGACGTACTCTCAGTTTGACGTTCAGAGGACGTACTACAACTCCTCATCTTACAGTCTGAGTACATCATGTGGCTACGACTACGTGGAGACCAGGTTCTCAGGACTCACCGGCACCAGCAGACTGTGTGGCAGAATGAGCTCACCAAGAACGTACTTTTGTAAGTCGTGGTAATTTTTCTTGAACACATCCATCTAGTGGGAAATAACAAGCCTGTTTGGTTTAGAATATGTGCCCGTCATACTATTGTCATAAGCAGTAACTAATTTGGATCGGGCTGGTTATGCTGAGTTACTTTATTGAGACACGGCAGGGTAGAACATGACTTATGATGTCTGACACAGACTCGATTAATTACATATCGCAATGATAAAGCTGGAATATTTCTGACTCAGGTATGAAATAACAAATAAACAATCAACATTAAAGAGCGCTTAGAAAAGTCTTAATTCGCAAAAAGGTGAGCGTATAATGTCCCACCACTGGCACCCTTCACAACCACATGCAAGGGCAAGTCAATTGTTCACCTGAAACAAAACAGGAATCTGTGGTAGGGAATTGCATCCATTTTGGTCACTGATGCATCAAATTTTGAATTGTCCCCTACATGTCAACATTATGAAAGCGATTGAAATGTTCACATAAAAAGCATGCATGATTGTACCTCAAACGTTGTTTAAATGTAGACACCAAATGCTGTAGCTGCTGGAATATTGCTCTACATAAAGTTGACTGTTCTAAAGTTGAGCACATCTCTCTTGCCATACAGTCTTGCGGACAGCCTTTGCCAATTTTGAATTTGTATTCATTGATGTAAATATGAAACAGATGAGGCAGTTTGAAGGTATTGCTTCACTATTTCAATTTTTACTGTTTGTTTCCGATGTCCAAGAAAACGTCGCACATAGATTTAAAGTCCAATAAAAGAACATAAACGTGTGTATAGTTGTTTGCAAAAGAGAATAACATCTTAAGATGTTGAAATCCTGTAGAAATTAGATGTTTGAGAGCACAGGGTTTGAGAATGGGAGGTTGAGCCTGCAAACTTAAACCAGGTCAATTACAGTAGAATATTATGTTATACTGCCGAGAAAGGTATGTCCTTCAAACCAAGAAGCATCTATGATATTGTATACAACCTAACAATTTTTCCGACGTTTGTGGCGTTTGTATCTGTGTTGTTCTGTTAAGAAAATAATAAGATAATAATAATATTACCTTGACGTTGATTCTAGGTGTGTCAAATGTCACACATCATTGTTATCTGACAGTGTCGCAGCAAAACTCTATGTTTGTCGATATATAATATGCCACTGATCACACGATTTGAGAATTCATTTGGTTACACCTATTCTAATATTGGCATGCTGCGTGCATTGAAGTACGGACACATGATAAGTTGTTTTGTTTCATATCTCCCCATCGCTTCTTTTCATGAATATATTACACGTATGTATTGTGTAACACTGTAAACTTCAAACCATGCATATGATTTTTTCCTGCATAATCTAGATGAACATATTTGCATCTACATCCTGAAGGGAATTCTTCAAGTTGGAACATATTTCACAAATACTAAACTCCCAAATTTTTTTGTACCAGTTGGTTATCATTCATTTGCATATTTCAGATAACACACTTGGTGGCGATTTTGCCATTCACTTCGTCACTGATAGATCTATCCTACGACGTGGATTTGTGTTGGATTATTCATTTGAAGAAAGTGAGTGTCCATGGCATATTGAAATGTTTGTGATCATGTCGAATCCAAATTATTATGTACAAGAAACACTTTGACATTGAACAACATCCAAGTGCTACTTATATATATGTGTAATGTTATTGCTGAAGTGTTCGTTCAATATTCAAAAACAACTGAGAAATAAACAGTTCATATGTTCATCATATTCAACATGAAGACCTGTCTGATAAAATATCTTATGTTATATAATTGAAACACAACCTGGAGTCGTAATTTGAAGACTAAACCACTTCCTCTGCAGACAGCTGTGTCCAGGTGATAACAGATGCTCAAGGGGAGATCCAGGTCCCTGGCGATGGCAGCGCAACCTACTCACCTAACCTCGACTGTCTGTTCACCATCAGGCCTCCAGCAGGTGGGGCATGGATTGTTAACATTACTCTTGAGGAGTTCGACGTGCAGAGATATTATAACTCCTACAGTAACAGTTTCTCCACCTCCTGCAGCATGGACTACATACAGATACTCTACGATGGCTACTTCTCCTCCAGGATGTGCGGAACGAGGACATCACCCATATCATACATATGTCAGTACCACATTCAGTACAAAACGGTTCAGTCGTTATCGGCGAGAGATGTAATCTTGTATTATAATAATTGTATTCCAGAAGTAAAACATATTAATATTAACGATTAATAAAACTACCATATCACTTATATTAACTACAAAATGTAAATTATTAATACCCGATGTGAGTATGTTCCTTATAGCTTGTTTTTAAAAGGAGCAAAGCATGTTGTCACGTTAAGAGTGTTAAAAAAGAAGTATTTTACTCCATTATTTCAGACAACATCTTTGAAAGTGACCTGAACATCACCTTTCACAGTGATAGTTCCACTGAGAGGAGTGGACTCAAAATAACCTACACGTACATAAACAGTAAGTAGCTTCAAGGTGATGGGACCCATAACCCATGTTCCAGTAAACTAGAGGCATGTTCTGTTCTGCAATGTAGGAAAGGTTCACAAGTATACATGCATAGACATAGATTAAGTATAGTAGCTCAATATTGATCAGGTTCACTTGTTATGTTTTAAGAACATGCGCAAGGGCTAAATCTGAGTAGAACCGTATTAAGTCCAGGAACGGTGACATCTTGACAGGTACATGTATCCTGATTTGTATGAAGATTATATTTTTATGTTATATTCCATGTGAAATAATCAATCGACATAGTACTGACAAATGTAAATATAAATATATTAACATTTCAGATACCTGTGTGACGGACCTCGACCAGAATACTGGTACAATCCGCAGCCCTGTGACTGAGGGTGGGGTGACCTACCCAACAGACACCTTGTGTATTTACTACCTCGACCTGGGAGATTCCCTCAAGACTGTTACTTTCACAGTCAGGGTCTTTGATGTAAACTGTAGTGATTCCTTCACCGTCCATGATCAGCGTTTCTGTGGAGACAGGATGCACCAGACGTCCTGTGAGTAGTGAACCCATATGGTTTCAGTCGTTGATACAATTGGTGCATATGGTTATAGATACTGACATTATGTAAAGGTGGCTCAACAGGTTTGATCAATGAAACAATGACAAGCTTCAATGAAACAAACTAAAGATTTAACTTGTGTAATTGTCCACTGTATATTAAATGAAACCAAAGAGTGAGATCTATTGAAGAAGATATATTTGATATGCTAAGAAAGTTAGAACTCATTTTGGAAAACGGGAGCAAAGATTATCATCATTGTTGTATAACGTTGTAGATTATTTTTGAATGAACAAACGTAATGCTTCATCGACAAACCATTGAGTATTGTCTCTTGAAATAACGTTCATCTGAATGCATGCATATACTTTAGCCCCGTTAAAAAATGTTTTGAGTGTGGGTTGTTCCATGCCCACGTTAGATCAGACTGTAAAGCATATAAAGTAATAAAAACGATTCCTTGGTTGCTCTTTTTTCTCCGGTAATATCATCAAACCACTTGAACTCTGTTATAACAACCCATATGGGACTTTCAAGACCAGTGATGCGAAGAAAGCTATGAAGGTTTGTTTGCGAACAAGCTGTTTAAAGAAATACGCGTCTGCAAAAAACCCTACTTATTAAACGTCGATTGTAATCATCTGTATTAGTTCTGTCACATCTTCACATCATACTCTGGCTTGAGATGCAGTCTTTTGTACCACAGTCTATTTTATTCTCTTAATGTGATGTTTGGTGATATTTTCTGGATATTATTTTCCTTTATATAGTCAACCTGACTGGGAGGATCAACATCACCTTCGTGTCTGATAGTGCTGGGACAGGTCGAGGGGTGGATGTCGACTACCATGTGACTAACTGTGAGTTCTGTAAAAATATAGACTTGCGTACCATTGAACAGGATCCATGTCTATGATGACATATAGTCCCTTATATCTATAAATAAATATATAATCGAGCAGGATATACATACGCCTACACGAACATTTATTAAACAACTTAACCAATGTCCCCTTTCACACATGACATAACTCGGTTGCTACCAGTATATTGCCATGGTGTGTTGAATTCAGGGAGTGAACAACCGCATATTCATAGATGATATATTGACATATGTTAAAGACATAATTTGTGAACAGCCACACACATATACCAGTATTTAAAGGGGATATATTGACGAATTTGGAAGACAGGAATTGTGCAACACACACACAAATAAACAAACAAAAACACACACACACACACACACACACACACACACACACACACACACACACACACACACACACACACACACACACACACACACACACACACACACACACACACAGTCTGAGTCTGAAACTGATATAAAGAAGATGATGGCTAAACGTGGACTTTATTATTTTATTTTATTATATATATATATATATATATATATATATATATATATATATATATATATAATGATGATAATATATATATATAGTAATAATTAAATAAGTGGAGTAAGATTGAACACAGTTTTAATAGGCTAGCGCTTTCAACTCGTACCACGTACGAGTCTCATCAGGCCATAACTGAATAACGGACATGAAGTAGTAACATATAGTTACGTGACGTCATAACATTTAGGAAACTATGACGTCACAATACCAAGGTGACAATGGATAAATAACTTACGCCTTTACATTTAACTTAGGCGCGTATTTATGAATGAAATGTTGCTCTTTTTGAGTGAGTGAGTGAGTGAGTGAGTATGGTTTTACGCCGCTTTTAGCAATATTCCAGCAATATCACGGCGGGGGACACCAGAAATGGGCTTCACACATTGTACCCATGTCGGGAATCGAACCCGGGTCTTCGGCGTGACGAGCGAACGCTTTAACCACTAGGCTACCCGACCGCCCTGCTCTTTTTGAAACAATGTAGGTTCATGATAAGAATTTAGTTATATAGCGGATAAACTAAAAAGTTGCCGTTTCCACATGCTTTTAAATGTTCACTGAGTGGATTCGTGCGGTTGTGTGGCTGCTTTATTTGTGAACGGTGAAGATTCATTCTTCTTTTTAATTTAACTTCTGTCTTTCGGATATACTTTTCATTGCATCCAATACAAACAATCAAGTAAATAACATTTCTAGTATCACAAGTCATATTTTGTTTTACAGTAAATTTAGTGTCCTTGGTAATTTTGCCTGAACAGCCTATAATTATATTGCTGCAAGTTAGGCAACGTTTGTCACCGCACTGAGAAACCTGTGGAGTGATGACAACAGAATCAAATTTAGAACTTGTCAAAATCCTTCTAAGATTTTTGGGTTGTCTTTGGCTGTTGATAATTTTGTATTTGCTCAATATCTTCTCCATTTTAATACTTTGATTCAAAATAGGCATGTATCGTTGAACCATGGATAATGTCTTTTCATGATTAGGGTTGAAGGTAGATACTATAGTTAAATTATTCCCCATATTGTTTTCTTCAGACTTTTCTCTCATTTTTAGTTGCTTAATACTTAGCGCCTTCTGTATGCTATCTTCAATTAGCTTTGCGGGAGTAAATTTTGATGCAGTAGGAAACTCTTAAGTTCAGCAAGGCGAGTAGTTTTAACATCATTCCCGGAAACAATGGTACAAATACGTAAGGGATATTTCGTTTTGTATGATACGGGTGACATGATCCAAAATCCAAATATTGGTGCGTATCAGTAGCTTTATAAAAGATATCAGTTTGTACAAATCTCCCAGATATTAAATTGATTCTTACATCGAGAGAGGTTAAACTGGATTCGCTTTTTTCCATAGTGAAATTGAGTGACGCATTAAGTGAATTTAAAATTTCATGAACAGCGGTGAGTTGACTTTCACTGGTTTTCAATATGATAAAACAGTCGTTAAAAAACCTTTCCATGTCATTGGTAATAACCAACTTCAATGCATCAATGATAAACTCATCCGAAAATCTATTTGATATTTCATGGCGGTATTCTTTCATCCAGTATCTGATAGCTTCAAGTCCGAGCTCAGTTTCAATATTACTATACAAACTAGCAAAACATCAAAACTAACTAACATAGATCCTTCCGGTAGTTATTTCTGTTGAAAATCCCGAAGATTTACCATTTAGACCAATTGTGGGAGGACCCGAGAGCTGTACTCTGCGTCTTAGCAATTTCATAGAAATTATTCTTAAGCCTTTATGTAAACATGTAAAAAGTTTTCTCAGAGATGACATTGATTTTTTATGTAAATTACCTACTGAGGAACCGGAAGGATCTATATTAACTATAGTATCTACCTTCAACCCTAATCATGAAAAGACATTATCCATGGTTCAACGATACCTGCCTATTTTGAAACAAAATATTAAAATGGAGAAGATATTGAGCAAATACAAAATTATCAGCAGCCAAAAGACAACCCAAAATTCTTAGAAAGATTTTGACAAGTTCTAAATTTGATTCTGTTGTCATCACTCCACAGGTTTCTCAGTGCGGTGACAAACGTTGCCTAAGTTGCAGCAATATAATTGAAGGCTGATCAGTCCAAATTACCAAGGACACTAAATTTACTGTAAAACAAAATATGACTTGTGATACTAGAAATGTTATTTACTTGATTGTTTGCAGTGGATGCAATGAAAAGTATATCCGAAAGACAGAAGTTAAATTAAAAAGAAGAATGAATCTTCACCGTTCACAAATAAAGCAGCCACACAACCGCACGATTCCACACTGTGAACATTTAGAAGCATGTGGAAACGGCAACTTTTTAGTTTATCCGCTATATAAGCTAAATTTTGATCATGAACCTACATTGTTTCAAAAAGAGCAAAATTTCATTCATAAATACGCGCCTAAGGTAAATGTAAAGGCGTAAGTTATTTGTCCATTGTCACCTTGGTATTGTGACGTCATAGTTTCCTAAATGTTATGACGTCACGTAACTATATGTTACTACTTCATGTCCGTTATTCAGTTATGGCCTGATGAGACTCGTACGTGGTACGAGTTGAAAGCGCTAGCCTATTAAAACTGTGTTCAATCTTACTCCACTTATTTAGGAGATAAACATACTGTGTTTTCAATGTAGAGCTAGGTTACCTGTAGATTTAACCCAGCTAAATTGAATTTGAAACCGAACGCGCAGCGTGAGGTTTCAAATGTTAAATTTAGCACGCTAAATCTACAGGTAACCTAGCTCTACATTGAAAACACAGTATGTTTATCTCCATTCTGCCATGACTAAATAAAACGCGAACTCTTTGGGTGTTAGCAAATATACTGAGTGAAGCGGCATGGGTTGAGTCCAGTGTTATCGATCTGAATTACGGAATCATCGAACAAAATATGGCGCCATGTATACTCAAGCAGTTTGTTTACACCGTAATACTTCACTCGAACATATGACAGGCATTGAAAGCATATAAGCACGGCAACTTGGTAAGCTAACATGAGGTGGGCATCCGTAAAGAAAACAAAGCAAGCTTTGCAAGGCTATCGCTCTACATCGCGCGTCACCATTATGACGTCATATCGCTCATTGTGACGCAAAAGCTATGACGTCACAGTCGTATATAGAAAAGCGCCAAAATTCCAAGCTCTCTGATGTCTCCAAATCCTAAATACATTCCCTTTGTAGATTTCTATCGTGTTTTCTGCACGAAATGCATTGCCACACATCCTTTGAATATTGTAGTAACCGCACCTGTGCATTTTGTAACCTGTAATTGTAGATATAATTATTTAAATATGCCTACCGACAATGACTGACAAAAGTACTATTCTGTGAATATCAGCTTCCGCGGTGATGCTGTTTCTATCAGAGGGGGTTTATTGTGATTTAATAGCCTCTGATTGACCAATCAGAATCGAGTCAATTCCAAATTCATGGTAGAAATATAGAAAACTAAACAAGCTCCCGTGTAAAACCAATTTTATGAAACGAGTGAATAGTTGTGGTATCTGACGAGCGAAAGCGAGTCAGATACCACAACTATTCACGAGTTTATTAAATTGGTTTTACACGGGAGCGAGTTTAGTATTTTATTTATTACTGGCCATTTATAACGTTTTTAGAATTATACTGTTGAGTGTGAATAGGCTGACACCTACACGATCCACGTCATAGTCCAACTGAGTTTAACACAGTAATACTTCAATTACGTCAAAAGTTGAAACGTATGGATTTAATACCATCCAACGGTCCACCTTTAGAATTCAGGCGTCCGTTCCACAAAATTATCGTAGCGTTAAGATTATCGCAACTCATATACTTTAACTTAGACCAACGAATGTCGTTGCGCTACCGTATGATCGCCTTGTGGAACGGGGCCTTGCACCTCAAAGTTTACAATCACGTCACAATACCCGATGACGTCATTTGTGGAATTTTGTTGCAAGATCCTTCGGCGAAACAATGCCATGTGACGTCAACCTAGCAAACAAGGTTGCTGGGGTCATCGCGTGTGCATAAGCTCCTCTCAGTGATCTATCATCTCCACACGCAATGTCGTTGAATAAGCAAAGGGATGTTGAGAGCTTTCAATATTTGTTCGTGAAACGTGTTCCGAGAGTACATAAGCACGCGTTTTGGTATTACACAATGTGTAATACAGCTGTATGTTTATTAAACGGGTGATCTCTTCACGGGCAAGTAATAATTAATTTTTACTATATTGTGCCTGAGAGTTAGAACTTTACTGTGCTTTATATATATATATATATATATATATATATATATATATATATATATATATATATTAAATACAAATGTCCAAAGATGAGCTGTATAATTTACTCAACCGGTTTCACGCATGTGATTTTCAAGAGTACACACACACACACACACACACACATATATATATATATATATATATATATATATATATATATATATTTACCTGCGTTGAAGACGTTAACAGCAGGTTAAGGGTAAGCAGAATTCTGCCACATTTATATGGACGTTTGGGTAGAATATTCATGCCTTCCACTTTGAGTCATGATAAACCCGCGTGGTCATTGCAACTTCTGTTGTATTCTGTGATCCTGATGTTGCAGACACTTGTGACAGAGTTTATCATGGAACGTCAGGCAACGTCGACTCATATTACTTGTCGAATATGATTTTGGCCCAAGACTTGGACTGTGAATACATCGTTCGTCCCCCATACTACCCCTTCCTCATGACAATGTACTTCAGTCCATTCTATATGCCGTACAACTTCATGAACAACAACGGCACTTGTTCTGGCAGCTATGTTGAGATCGGTGGCACACAGTACTGCGGAACGGTTTACGGAGAATATAACTGTAAGTACAAAATTGAATGTCTCAATATGAAGATAGTACTGCAGTTGGGTGTTGGTCGTGGAATAGTCCCGGGCTCTGATTCTCTGATTCGTTAAAAGTCAAAGTTCTTAAATCGAATTCCTCTCTTACATTTGCCATGAACGTCTTTCAACTTGTTATTTAAAATTTTCTCACCGTTTTCTTTACATTTTCAATGATATCACTAGATTGATATACAGGTGATTTATCGGCTTGAACATGAGTTAACTGGGATAGCTGGATGATTCTTCGCTGCAGTAACAATTATTTCCTAATTATTTCTGTATCGATTTATTTATCTATCTATCTATCTATCTATCTATCTATCTATCTATCTATCTATCTATCTATCTATCTTTTTATTTTTTAATTATTTATTTACTTATTTATTTATTTATTTATTTACTCACTTATTTGTAGGGGATGGGATACTTTTGGCTTTTCATTTGCTCTGTACATATCGTTCGGTGGAAACATGCCAATTACAAGTACCAAAGTAAAATATAATATTTAAGCAGATTCTTTGTTTACGCTTTTAAGATATGCATACATGCAATACCAAATTCATCAATGTTTTTGATATTCTTTACAGACACATCGACGAATCGCGACCTCTCTATGAGGTATCACCACTCTGTAAGCTCGGACACAGGGAGAAGTGAAGGCTTTCACATTTTTTACTACATAAGGCCTGGTAGGTATTGTACACGTATGTAGGTGTGTATTCTATTTAAGAAGACAAGGTTGCACAAACGTAAATACTTGAATATGTTTGTAATATATACAATTACAATCTTTCTTTCCATTACCCTGCCTTTCCTCTCATGTTATGAGTACATCTCTCACAAATAAATCCTGTTTGGAAATTGCAGTCTCATGTAACATAACGCTGACCGACAATGCCGGCTCCATCAACAGTTACTCTGTCTACGGCAATGAGTCCGTGTATGGACATTCCTACAACCACAGCACTCACTGCATCTTCACAATAAAGGGGGATGACGATGTGGGTCAGACAATTGTCTTTAGTCTCAATCAGTTCCACCTGGAGGACCCTGACAACATCACATCTGTCTGTAATGACTATGTGGATATGAATGGCGAACAGAGATTGTGTGGATACCAATACGGGACTCGCAGCTGTGAGTACAGACCATCCAACCATTTAGCGTTTCGGGACATTCAGATATAACAGTTTCATGAACACAACCTAATGGAGGTTACTGTCCGAGTCCCTGCCATTGATCGTCAGATACTTGTTTGAAATGCACACGATACGATAAAACGGTATCGTATTTGTTTTATTCTCATAAATGTGACAATGTTTTTATTATAAAACTTATAACATGCAAAGTTGAACATTATCTTCTCGAAAGAAGACAATAGTTAACTTTGCATGTTATAATCGCCAACGATTCCTAAGTTATTAAATATGGGAATAATGAATGTTCCATGCATCAGCTTTAGACAAAACAATTGAATAACATTATATGTCATCCCAATGTTACTTATACATCAAAAGTCATTGGTCCAGGGTTTGGTAGTTTCGAATTTAGCTTAAAAAATAATATTCCGTTAAATGTGCCTCAATATATACTAGTATTTTACTAATTTTTCTTCAATATATACGATCACGTGACATATATATGTTTACGCGATGTAACAACGCCGTTCTGCATTTCTTTTTTAGTCAGCTTTGATGGCACATTTGTCGTGACCTTCATCAGTGACAATAGTCAGACAAACATGGGCTTCAACATCCGTTACAACATCGTTCCAGGTGACTATTTTAATTGATTACAAAAATCTTACAAGACAGAGAATTTTGTCTTTTTTAGAAAACTGAGAACTCTAAGGTAAAGTATGACGATTGTGTTAAATACTTGTCTATCCGTATGTGAAAACCTAACTTGTAAGAAGTGAACATTCAAAAGCTTTTTCGATGTGTAAAGAAAAGTTTGTTTCAATCATAATATTATCTTTTTTGGGTGAAATTGATTAATTTCAATTGCAGATGGTTGTCTGGTGTCGAACACCGCGACTGAAGGCACTCTTATCAGCCCTATAACAAGCAGTGGTCTGTACCACAACAACCTTGACTGCCGATACACCATGTTAACATCCTACACCCAGACTAAGGTCACGGCCACCGTCAACAACTTTGACCTTGAATCTCCATCTTACAGTACGAGGTCGTGTGACAACGACTACATATACTTCACAGACGGGTCCTACACTTCCGGGAGGTACTGTGGTGCCATCGCTGCAGGAACCATGTTTACTTGTGAGGGCTATATATGTTTATCTTTTTACAACATGTAGATACTTTCACCCGAATATCTGGTCACATAAAATATATGAAAACACGACGACTCTGATATAAAATGTAATGTAACGAAGTCTTAAAAATAGAACTCAACTCAGCTGAATTCTCCATGTTTCAAATGTATTACAGCATTAAACGAAGGAAATACTTCGCTCATTCTCTCACGATTGAGTTCTTCTATTGGAACCATTTTCATAACATATGTACTTAATATACAATGATTCCTGTGGCTCATATGATGTTAATTTCCTCAGGGTACACAAACACAAGAGAGATTGACATGGTCTTTCATACAAACAACGAGATCAGTAGGCAAGGGTTCAACGTGTCCTATAGGATTGAGGAAGGTATAATTATCTATTTTGAGATAGAAATGAAATCCTGTTCACAAAGTAATGTTCTCTTTGTTTTGTTCCAAAATACTTTTTCCGTGAATACAGCATGAATCGCATCTTGATGTTAAGGTATTGACCGTCAAAGGTTTTACTTTCAGATCGTTGTAACCAACTGTTTACCGACTCCAATGGCGAAATAAGGAGTCCCGTCTACAGTACTGGTCTCTACAGAAATAATCTGAACTGCACCTATATCATCAGACCTCCAACACAGGGTCCATACAAGTTCAATCTGAGGTACTCTCAGTTTGACGTTCAGAGGACGTACTACAACTCCTCATCTTACAGTCTGAGTACATCATGTAGTTACGACTACGTGGAGACCAAGTTCTCAGGACTCACCAGCACCAGCAGACTGTGTGGCAGGATGAGCCCACCAAGAACATACTCTTGTAAGTCATGATAATTTCTTTTTAACATATTCATCTAGTGGGAAACAATAACCCCGTTAGGTTTAGAATATGCGCGTGATCATAAGCAGTAACTCATTTAGATCGGGTTTTTAAGGTTGAGTTAATTGTTGAGTCATTACTTGGGACATTACAGATTGGGACATTACTTAAGATGTCCGACCCAGACTCAATTAATTAATTGTTTTGCAGTTTGTTTCTCCACAAGACAAAAGACGTAAATAACTTGAAAGTGAAATAAAAGAATGTAAATTTGTGTCTTATTGTTTACCAAAAAGAATAACATCTTAAGATGTTGAAATCCTGTAGAAATGAGATACACAGGGTTTGAGAATGGGAATTAATAAGTTCTAAATGAATTTTGAAAAATCGACAATATGGTGTTGATGACGTCAGTTTGTCTTCTGGGGGCACTCATGTTAAAAGCTAAATGGGAACTCAGTCCTGCTCTTTTCCTGTCAAAACTGATTCAGGATCATGATTGACACATAAACATGAGATCACCCACAGGCAGGGCTTTGAAAAGGGCGTCGACGTCATACAACTAGGTGTGGCAATGTCACACATCATTGTTATCTGACAGTGTCACAGAGTACAGCAGCATTCAGTTTGGCTACAATTGTTGGATATTGGACGTATGAGTGCGGACATATATCAATTATATCTTTGGGACTGTTTAGTTTCGTATTTCCCTGTCGTTTCTTTTCATGTATATGTCATATACATTTTATTGTGATACAATGTAAAAGTCAAACAATGATTTTGCATGACCTGGATGATAACAGATATATCTACAACCTGATTTTAAAGCTTCCAGTTAGAACATATTTCACAAATACTAAACACTCCCGTTTGTTGTACAAGTTCGTTATGCATTTGCATATAACATATATTTTCAGATAACACACTAGGTGGCGATTTTGCCATTCACTTCGTCACTGATAGATCTATCCTACGACGTGGATTTGTGTTGGATTATTCATTTGAAGAAAGTGAGTGTCCATGGTATATTAAAATGTTTGTGATCATGTCGAATCCAAATTATTATGTACAAGAAACACTTTGACATGTGTGTGTGTGTGTGAGTGTGTGTGTGTGTGTGAGTGTGTGTGTGTGTGTGTGTGTGTGTGTGTGTGTGTGTGTGTGTGTGTGTGTGTGAGTGAGAGAGAGAGAGAGTGTGTGTGTGTGTGTGTGTTCGCGTAATGTTTTTTGTGGAACTGTTCTTTCAATATTCAATAACCTACTAAGATATAAACAGTATATGTTCACCCTATTCAACACAAAACCTGACTGATAAAACATCTTATGTTATATCACTGACACACAAATTCATAATTTGATGAGTAAACCAGTTCTTCTGCCTCTGCAGACAGCTGTGTCCAGGTGATGACAGATGCTCAAGGGGAGATCAAGGTCCCTGGCGATGGCAGCGCAACCTACTCACCTAACCTCGACTGTCTGTTCACCATCAGGCCTCCAGCAGGTAGGGCGTGGGCTGTTAACATTACACTGGAGGAGTTCGACGTACAGAGATATTATTCCTCCTACAGTAACAGTTTCTCCACCTCCTGCAGCATGGACTACATACAGATCCTCTACGACGGGTACTCCTCCTCCAGGATGTGCGGAACGAGGACTTCAACCATTTCGTACATACGTAAGTGATATATTTGTTTGAGATAAATAATTGATGCAAGAAGTGTTTTGAAACGTACATGTGCATGTATCGAAAGAGGAAATGACAATGCAGTGGTAGAGGTATCAACGATGTCCCACTTTGGAGTGAGTTGTAATTTAAGGTCACCAGGGCAGAAATTCATCAATATTGTGATTATATATTATTGTCAATATTATGCCATTAATTCTATGTCATCTTTTTAAATTCGAAATTGCGTACGTAGATTCGAGACTTCGCTAGCTCACAGGCAATCAATGACTATGGAAAGGTATTAAACCTTTAGTAGGTTCATTTCCAGAACGATATCCGTAATATTTTATTGTATTTCTGCCTGCAAACTTAGTTCCTTTGGCAGATTTCAATAAACTGCATATCGTTATTGTCGAGGCTGCAAATGCCTTTTTTGACATAGAATACTATGTGCATAGCATATCCGATTATCCTATAGTAAGCACACGTGTCCATCCTTTTCTAAATAGTTAACTAATTCGGCTTTCCACTTGATCACTAACGACTTTAGAATTTGCTATTGTCGATTCGGCTAACGAGGTACAAGTTGTTAAATGAAACGTTTAAATCCAACTGTATTCAAAATATTAGACATAAGTTGTAAGAGTCTGATTAATGGCAGCAGAGAAATGTATCTTATTAAGCTCATATTTCTCATGGCAGTATTGGAAAAAAATGTACTTAGTGTTTTAGTTTCAAGGTAAGCTTTTCTAGCTTAAATATCTATTAATTATAAATTTGATAATGCATACGTTATCAGCTCTACCATGACATCCCTAAACATCAAAATATAGGTTTCTATTTTGATTGCCATTCATTCATCTCCAGCACATATAAGAGTAGATACAACATGCATCCAGATGACACTCTATTGTTCCAGATAACATCGTTGATGGGGATCTGAACATCACTTTCCACAGTGACAGTTCCACCCAGAAGAGGGGAGTTCGGATCAGATACTCCTACACAGAAAGTGAGTCACATTCCTGGCATTGTCTCAGTCGTATGTTTAATCTTCAGTAGACAACGTGAGCTCCATGTAATGAACATATTTTCTCGCACACAGATATTTGTGACCACGTATTCACCGACAGCCACGGTGTGATCGAGAGTCCAAACGGCGGTAATTACTACTACCACAACAACATGTTCTGCAGTTACACCATTATGGGCGGGAACGACCTCTACACCATTTTCTACAACATCTCCTATTTCGAATTATACTACACAAGAAGTTGTAATGGCGACTACCTTGAATTCCCCGACGGCCAGCGGTACTGCGGGACCTACATGAGAAACATATCATGTGAGTTCCCTTTATGTTTGTTCGCCCTGTTGTACATAAGTATATGACATTCAGATAAGATGCTAAGACATGCAAAATAACAAGCTGGTGACGCAATTGTGACATGCTTAAAGTGTCTGCAGATATGTCAAGCATAAGGCGGCGGACCCTTTCCCTTGCATCGGCTTTTCGGTATGCGTTGCATCTTCTCCTCCATCAGATGTTCCCTTCGTGGTTTATAACACAATGTACGAGTGGCATTGACAAACATTTCTAAAAACTACTTTCTATCATGAACAGCCCACGGATTCTCCACCCAGGTTAACCACATGGAACGTAACACCTAAACCTGTCGCATTCCCTGTATTTCTTTGACAATGACGACTATTCTTTTCAGTTTCAACAGTAGGCAACACCAGTTTGACCTTTCGCTCAGATGCATCTTATGCAAATCGAGGTTTCCGACTTAGCTACAAGGTGCTCCCGTGTAAGTCTATTTATTACGCTTCGAATTTGTTTTGACCTTGAATTTGTTTTTATTAACAAACAAAAGTACCGTGTTTCCATATTTTATTTATATATTGCAGTACAGAGGGGAAACAAAGCAAGTTAATAGTTTTCTCTTGAAATTTTGGAATGAACACTCACTCCACACACGAACCACTGCAAAAGAACTTGCTGTTTCATCTTCACAGTCATCAGAAACAGCGCTATGGAAACGTATTGACCACATATGGCATCTTTGTGTTGTTATTCATAAGACATACGTCAGACACAAGCCTGAAACTTTCAAATGCTTGTTTTCATAGGAGATGGTACCCACGAGACACCATTTTATTGTCTTATAATACCTTATAGCTTTGTATTGTCGTTCTCGTTTTATCATATTTTACCTTATTTTGGAGATATGTATTTTGTCTTTCCAAATCAGTCAACTGCTCCCGGGTTTACACAGAGCAGGGTGGCATGATCTCCGACCCTGACCTTTCTGGCGTGGACTTCAGTGGAGACATCAGATGTGACTACACATTCCTTGTGCCCTTCTACCCTTTCATTGTAACCTTCACCCCCCTCCAGTTTGGGCTCCAGGACGCGGGCACAGACGGCGTGTGCACCACAGAGTATGTCAGTCAGGACGGGGGTCGATTCTGTGGCCAACGCAATGAATCGTGGCAAGGTCAGAACGGTTTTTTTTTAATTTGAACAAGACACCCAACGCTTGATGTAATATTTCGTGCTCTCGATTCTGAGTTCCAACTGTATGACTAATGATTTTGTTCATGTTGTTCTAGCAAATTCAGCAGACAATGCAATGGAACTGCATTACTTCAGCACTGGCGCCGTGAGGGGAAACTACTCCGTGTTATATCACGTGACTCCAGGTAAGTACACGAAACGCACAGCTGGGAATATGAATGACATATATCTCACATAGAGAGAGTGGAGTATCTTTCAGGGATCATTTGTTTCATGCCTGTCCATCCAAGTGGAGCCTTGGAGCCTATTGTATGTTTCTCTTTCATGGTGCTTGTGATTTATGCCTATGCATTCGAGGGGTGCCTTAAGCGTGGTATGTTTCTCTCACACTCTGCTTGTGATTCATGCCTGTGTATGTGAGGGGAGCCTTCAGTGTGGTGTGTTTCTCTCTCATGGTGCTTGTGATTCATGTCTGTGTATGTGAGGGGTGCCTTCAGTGATGTATGTTTCACTCTCATAGTGCTCGTGATTCATCCCTGTGTATTCGTGGGGTGCTTTCAGTGTAGTATGTTTCTCTATCATGGTGCTTGTGTTTCATGCTTGTGTATTCGAGGGGTGCATTCAGTGCTGCATGTTTCTCTCTCATGGTGCTTGTGTTTCATGCCTGTGTATTCGGGGGGTGCCTTCAGTGTGGTATATTTCTCTCTAATAGTGCTTGTGTTTCATGCCTGTGTATGTGATGAGTGCCTTCATCGTGGTATGTTTCTCTCTCATGGTGCTTGTGTTTCATGCCTGTGTATTCGAGGGGTGCCTTCAGTGTGGTTTGTTTCTCTCTCGTGGTGCTTGTGATTCATGTCTGTGTATGTGAGGGGTGCATTCACTCTTGTATGTTTCTCTCTCATGGTGCTTGTGATTCATGTCTGTGTATGTGAGGGGTGCCTTTAGCGTGGTATGTTTCTCCCTCATGGTGTTTGTGATTCATGCCTGTGTATGTGAGGGTTGCCTTCATCGTGGTATGTTTCTCTCTCATGGTGCTTGTGATTCATGTCTGTGTATGTGAGGGGTGCCTTCAGTGATGTATGTTTCTCTTTCATGGTGCTTGTGATCATGCCTGTATATGTGAGGGGTGCCTTCAGTGTGGTATGTTTCTCCCTCATGGTGCTTGTGATTCATGCCTGTGTATGTGAGGGGTGCCTTCAGCGTGGTTTGTTTCTCTCTCATGGTGTTTGTGATTCATACCTGTGTATGTGAGGGCTGCATTCAGTGATGTATGTTTCTCTCTCCTTGTGCTTGTGATTCATGCCTGTGTATGTGAGGGGTGCCTTCAGCGTGGTTTGTTTCTCTCTCGTTGTGCTTGTGATTCATGTCTGTGTATGTGAGGGGTGCCTTCAGCGTTTTTTGTTTCTTTCTCATGCTGCTTGTGATTCATACCTGTGTATGTGAGGGGTGCATTCAGTGATGTATGTGTCTCTCTCATTGTGCTTGTGATTCATGCCTGTGTATGTGAGGGGTGCCTTCACTGTGGTATGTTTCTCTCTCCTTGTGTTTGTTATTCATGCCTGTGTATGTGAGGGGTGCCTTCAGTGTGGTTTGTTTCTCTCTCATGGTGCTTGTGATTCATGCCTATGTATGTGAGGGGTGCCTTCAGCGAGGTTTGTTTCTCTCTCATGGTGCTTGTGATTCATGCCTGTGTATGTGAGGGGTGCCTTCAGCGAGGTTTGTTTCTCTCTCATGGTGCTTGTGATTCATGTCTGTGTATGTGAGGTGTGCCTTCAGCGTGGTTTGCTTCTCTCTGATGGTGCTTGTGATTCATGTCTGTGTATGTGAGGGGTGTATTCAGTGATGTATGTTTCTCTCTCATTGTGCTTGTGATTCATGCCTGTGTATGTGAGGTGTGCCTTCAGCGTGGTTTGTTTCTCTCTCATGGTGCTTGTGATTCATGCCTGTATATGTGAGGGGTGCATTCAGTGATGTATGTTCCTCTCTCATGGTTCTTGTGATTCATGCCTGTGTATGTGAGGGGTGCCTTCAGCGCGTTTTGTTTCTCTTTCATTGTGCTTGTGATTCATGTCTGTGTATGTGAGGGGTGTATTCAGTGATGTTGTGTATGTGAGGGGTGTATTCAGTGATGTATGTTTCTCTCTCATGGTGCTTGTGATTCATGCCTGTGTATGTGAGGGGTGCCTTCACTGTGGTATGTTTCTCCCTCATGGTGCTTGTGATTCATGCCTGTGTATGTGAGGGGTGCCTTCAGTGTGGTATGTTTCTCCCTCATGGTGCTTGTGATTCATGCCTGTGTGTGAGGGGTGTATTCAGTGATGTATGTTTCTCTCTCATGGTGCTTGTGTTTCATGCCTGTGTATGTGAGGGGTGCCTTCAGTGTGGTATGTTTCTCCCTCATGGTGCTTGTGATTCATGCCTGTGTGTGAGGGGTGTATTCAGTGATGTATGTTTCTCTCTCATGGTGCTTGTGTTTCATGCCTGTGTATTCGAGGTGTGCCTTCATCGTGGTATGTTTCTCCCTCATGGTGCTTGTGATTCATGCCTGTGTATTCGAGGGGTGCCTTCAGTGTGGTTTGTTTCTCTCTCATGGTGCTTATGATTCATGCCTGTATATGTGAGAGGTGCCTTCAGTGTGGTTCGTTTTTCTTTCAGGAATGTGCAACATGACCTACACGGGCCGATCTGGTAGCATCAGTGGCAATATGTCCAGCGATAGCAGCAACTCATCATGTTACTACAGGATACAGAACAATATGGCATCATCACAGATACACATCCGATTGGTCTCTCAATCAAGCAGTGACTCGCATGCTGAATGTAACTACTTCGACTTTGACGGCCTTGACAGGAGATGTGGCTACAATGGAACAAGTGGCACCGAGATAACATGTACGTTGTGGTCTCAGAAGCGTCATACATAATTTACAGTTTAAAATAGTGGTTTATGTGAAGTTTTGCCATCAGTGTTGTGTGATATAACTTCCAGTGACATAACTTTTAAACTACTAAGCCAAAAATATAGTATATGAATTACCCATGTATGCAGAAAAAAATATTTTCTATGTAAGAGGGTGGCTGAAAAGATCTGATATCTTAACTGCAATTGATACACATTTAATAGTGTGCATGTATTCAGTACAATAATTACCATGCTAACAGGCTGCATTTTAACCAAATGCACAACCAGGCAGCCTATTTCTGCAGGCAGCAAATTAAAGTGACTAGGTATTCTTTGAAAATGAACCTAATTGTCTAGCGGCTTCCACGCGGACATGGTGTCCAATTTAGGGGATGATGCTCCTTCCTTTACGATTGTGATGAACTGGATATGAAAAAGGTTTCAGCATGCTGGCTTCCAAGGCTTTTGGCGCCTAGTCAGGTTCAGGTTCCAGGTTCATCATCTCTCGTGTGAGAATTTACGTCGTTTCGACCATCGATGAGCCTTGGGGTTGCCACTGTCAGACAGATACTACAACACCCAGAGTAGTGGAAACGTATTCTAGTTTCCAAGAAAGCAAATTATTCTGTTCCATTAGCTAACAAGGTCAATAATGTGCTTATCTGCTTAGGCAACTGCGTGAGAATATCAAGGTAAACGTTCCATCAGAACAGTGCACTGTGCAAAAGTCTGTTGTTTCCATGGTTTGAATGCATGACTGTGACTCTCAACTCATTCAACGTCCTCCATATTCACCAGATTCCCACCTCTTCCAAAACTTGACAAATCAATGTCTGGCAAGCATTATGCAAATGAAGCTGATGCTAGGGATTAATTTCTACAGCACAAGGGAAAACACTTGTGCGGTCTAGGAACTGCAGCATCGTTGGCATATGTGTCGGTACCACAAAGGGGATTGTTAAAAAAATCATAAGCAACTCACTCCATCAATGGAGTCCATCGTGGTAAGGCCCAGGACTTTTCAGCCACCATCAAACATCATCTTGATTTTGCAAATACCTTTGACAGAAAACCGACCACAACGCGCAGTGTATCTGCACAAATGGGTTTCCAGTATCAAAACGAGACTGTCCTTCAGTTATATGCACATGTGCGTTATAGACATTTATAATTGATCATTGAAGCGATAGGATGTCACCCTGCTTCACTTCACTTAGGGTAGTGCCATGTGACGTCATCCGTTGTTATGAAGTCACAAATTTATAACATTACGTCATCTGAGCAGAATTACGTCAATGGCTCGGGACGAACATAATTTATTCACCCGCGACAGATTATCTGTAATTCCTCGTAACTCACTGGTTATTCTTTACATAAATATCATTATTACTTTCTTGTGCAGGAAAAAAGGTCATTTGTCGTAGTAGATGCACATCAACATTCCGTCTTCGTAAGTTAATGTTGAAAGTACTCCAAGTCGTGGTTCATGAGGAATTGATTTTGAACAATATTTTGATATGGAGCCTTTCACTTTCCATCAGATGCCTATGATGGCGACTTCCAGATAACTCTGTTCCACGCGGCTGACATGGAGCCACCGTCGTTCTTCTTGTACTACACTATTGTACCGGGTAAGTGACATATGTGTTCATTTGACAGAAGTATAATTTTCAAATGTATAATTTTCAAATGTATCATTATGTTCTATCATGATAACACGTGGCACGAATGTTAAACAATGATGACGCTAACTTCGTCAACATAGTACAATATATAATGGCTCCGCGTTTTTCAACAGAACATTAGACTATAAACTACACAGTACACAGAATGATCCATGTTATACAATCCTCACTTACCCATAGAAAACTGCATCCAGCAATTTACATCGGACACGGGAACATTTGCGAGTCCAGCTGATGTTGACGGAAACTACGTGAACGACTTGGCGTGCACCTACACCATCAGTGGCGGTAGTTCCCCCTACATCCTCCGCCTCAACTTCGTCTCTCTCGACCTTCAATACTCCTACAACTGCAACAACGACTACGTCCGATTCAGCTACAGAGGATCCTCTGGTTACACTACCACCACTTCAAGATACTGTACAGGGCCTCGCTCACTCAGGTGTAAGTCTTTACTTGTGACACTTGAACATAACACGTTGTAGATATACAGGTGTAAGTCTTTACTTGTGACACTTGAACAAAACACGTTGTAGATATACAGGTGTAAGTCTTTACTTGTGACACCTGGACATAGCACGTTGTAGATATACAGGTGTAAGTCTTTACTTATGACACTTGAAAAAAACACATTGTAGATATAAGGGTGTAAGTCTTTACTTGTGACACTTGGACATAACACGTTGTAGATATACAGCTTCACACTGACACAGGTGTGTGTATTTACTTATGACACTTGGACAAAACACATTGTAGATATACAGGTGTAAGTCTTTACTGGTGACACTTGGACATAACACACTGAAGAAATACAGGGTCTTTCTCACTCAGATGCGAGTCTTTACTTGTGACACTTGGACATAACACATTGCGGATATACAGGGCCTTGCTGACACAGATGTGAGTCTTACTTGTGACACTTGGACATAACACATTGCGCATATACAGGGCCTTGCTGACACAGATGTGAGTCTTACTTGTGACACTTGGACATAACACATTGTAGATATACAGGTTCACACTGACACAGGTGTGTGTATTTACTTATGACACTTGAAAAAAACACATTGTAGATATACGGGTGTAAGTCTTTACTTGTGACACTTTGACACAACACATTGTAGATATACAGATGTAAGTCTTTACTTGTGACACATGGACATAATACATTGCAGATATACAGGTGTAAGTCTTTACTTGTGACACTTTGACATAACACATTGTAGATATACATGGCCTCGCTCACTAAGATGTTAGTTTTACTGGTCAGATACGTTGCAGAGGACCTCGCTCACGTAGATGTAAGCTTTACTAGTCAGATACGTTGTGGGTACATAGGACCTCGCTCACTTAGATGTAAGTTTTACTTGTCAGATACATTATAGATACATAGGACCTCGATCACTTAGATGTAAGCTTTACTAGTCAGATACGTTGCAGAGGACCTCGCTCACTTAAATGTAAGTTTTACTAGTCAGATACGTTGCAGAGGACCTCGCTCACTTAGATGTTAGTTTAACTAGTCAGATACATTGCATATACATATAGGACCTCGCTCACTTAGATGTTAGTTTTACTAGTCAGATATGTTGTGGATACATAGGACCTCGCTCACTGAGATGTAAATTTTACTAGTCAGATACGTTACAAGATTCATAGGACCTCGCTCACTGAGATGTTAGTTTTACTAGTCAGATACGTTGCGGATACATAGTACCTCGCTCACTTAGATGTAAGTTTTACTAGTAAGATATGTTGTGGATACATAGGACCTCGCTCACTTAGATGTTAGTTTTACTAGTCAGATACGTTACAAGATACATAGTACCTCGCTCACTTAGATGTAAGTTTTACTAGTCAGATATGTTGTGGATACATAGGACCTCGCTCACTTAGATCTTAGTTTTACTAGTCAGATACATTTCAAGATACATAGTACCTCGCTCACTTAGATGTAAGCTTTACTACTCAGATACATTGCAGATACATATAGGACCTCGCTCACTTAGATGTAAATTTTACTAGTCAGATACGTTGCAGATACATAGGACCTCGCTCACTGAGATGTAAATTTTACTAGTCAGATACGTTGCAGAGGACCTCGCTCACTTAGATGTAAGTTTTACTAGTCAGATACGTTGTGGATACATATGACCTCGCTCACTTAGATGTAAGTTTTACTAGTCAGATACATTGCAGATACATAGGACCTCGCTCACCTAGATGTAAGTTTTACTTGTCAGATACGTTGCAGATACATAGGACCTCGCTCACCTAGATGTAAGCTTTACTAGTCAGATATGTTGCAGAGAACCTCGCTCACTTAGATGTTAGTTTTACTTGTCAGATACGTTGTCGAAAAATAGGACCTCGCTCATTTAGATGTTAGTTTTACTAGTCAGATACATTGCAGATACATAGGACCTCGCTCACTTAGATGTAAGTTTTACTAGTCAGATACATTGCAGATACATAGGACCTCGCTCACTTAGATGTAAATTTTACTAGTCAGATATGTTGCAGAGAACCTCGCTCACCTAGATGTAAGCTTTACTAGTCAGATACGTTACAGATACATAGGACCTCGCTCACTTAGATGTAAGTATTACTAGTCAGATATGTTGCAGAGAACCTCGCTCACCTAGATTTTAGTTTTACTAGTCAGATACGTTACAGATACATAGGAACTCGCTCACTTAGATGTAAGTTTTACTAGTCAGATACATTGCAGATACATAGGACCTCGCTCACTTAGATGTAAATTTTACTAGTCAGATATGTTGCAGATACATAGGACCTCGCTCACTTAGATGTAAATTTTACTAGTCAGATATGTTGCAGAGAACGTCGCTCATTTAGATGTAAGTTTTACTAGTCAGATACGTTGTGGAAACATAGGACCTCGCTCACTGAGATGTAAGTTTTACTAGTCAGATACGTTGTGGATACATATGACCTCGCTCACTTAGATGTAAGTTTTACTAGTCAGATACATTGCAGATACATAGGACCTCGCTCACCTAGATGTAAGTTTTACTTGTCAGATACGTTGCAGATACATAGGACCTCGCTCACCTAGATGTAAGCTTTACTAGTCAGATATGTTGCAGAGAACCTCGCTCACTTAGATGTTAGTTTTACTTGTCAGATACGTTGTCGAAAAATAGGACCTCGCTCATTTAGATGTTAGTTTTACTAGTCAGATACATTGCAGATACATAGGACCTCGCTCACTTAGATGTAAGTTTTACTAGTCAGATACATTGCAGATACATAGGACCTCGCTCACTTAGATGTAAATTTTACTAGTCAGATATGTTGCAGAGAACCTCGCTCACCTAGATGTAAGCTTTACTAGTCAGATACGTTACAGATACATAGGACCTCGCTCACTTAGATGTAAGTGTTACTAGTCAGATATGTTGCAGAGAACCTCGCTCACCTAGATTTTAGTTTTACTAGTCAGATACGTTACAGATACATAGGAACTCGCTCACTTAGATGTAAGTTTTACTAGTCGGATACATTGCAGATACATAGGACCTCGCTCACTTAGATGTAAATTTTACTAGTCAGATATGTTGCAGATACATAGGACCTCGCTCACTTAGATGTAAATTTTACTAGTCAGATATGTTGCAGAGAACGTCGCTCACTGAGATGTAAGTTTTACTAGTCAGATACGTTGTGGAAACATAGGACCTCGCTCACTTAGATGTTAGTTTTACTTGTCAGATACGTTGTTGAAACATAGGACCTCGGTCATTTAGATGTAAGTTTAACTTGTCAGATACGTTGTGGATACATAGGACCTCGCTCATTTAGATGTAAGATTTACTAGTCAGATACGTTGTAGATACATCGTACCTCGCTCACTGAAATGCATATACATTTAAATTGTCAAATTGTCTTGACATGATGAGTATATTACTGATAGATCCATTTGTATTGAACGTCGTGCTGTGGCTGAGAGCCTTTGAGACGTAAAGCTACCTCGCTCACTTAGATATAAGTTTTACTAGTCAGAAACGTTGTGGATACATAGCCCCTCGCTCACTTAGATGTAAGTTTTACTAGTCAGATACACTGTAGATACATAGGACCTCGCTCACTTAGATGTTAGTTTTGCTAGCCAGATACGTTGTGGATACATAGCCCCTCGCTCACTTAGATGTAAGCTTCACAAGTCAGATACACTGTAGATACATAGGACCTCGCTCACTTAGATGTAAGCCTTTACTTGTCGCGCTGCACACGTCATTGCCACAGCAGAATTTTACTGTTATATGCCAGTACATATACACGTTGAATGGTACAAGACAAGAGAAGTGGAAGTTGTAATAAATCAGATATACATGTCAAATATTTAGGGACAACATTATTATGGCGGGAATTATTTACAAACTTGTCATGCATCTATTACCTGCAATCACTTTAAGGTGAAGCATCATATATTTAGATTTTAACCTGTTTTCTGGGAGTATTGCCATTGCCTGCAACGCGTTGATGGGGTGAAAGACTCATAAAACTCCTATTTAGAGACATGGAACAATCAGTTATATTTCCAAGACATCCGGTGATATTCGCAAATTCTACAAAACTTCTCCACGGATCACTGGCAATGTTACTGCAGAACACAATGACACAAACATTTGACTCAGAAAAGATTGGGCAACGAACGTGCGCGCTGTAAAGTGATGTCTGGGATCTGGTCCTCGGGGGTAATTAGTCGAATGTCGGTACTCAAATGTATGTACTCGTATTTGTCTTCAAGATACTGATTTGATATCAGGATCCCCTATCTCTCGTAAACAGTTCAAAACACCCAAACATTTTATGATCTATATCTTCTGATTTCAGATTCTGTGTCGAGTGGGGATTTCAAGGTATCTTTTGTAACGGACTCTCGTGAAGTAAGGAGTGGATTCAATGTAACATACGTCAAAACACCAGGTAGGCGCAATGTAGGATACATCAGGACACTGCAAGCTCCTTACACTCTGTCTAATGTTGAGGAAGCACGGCTTCAGTTAACTTGCTGTTGGGAAATTTCTTTGCCACATTTCTTCACACAAAAAACATTCTATGAAAATAACTTTGAACAATAACAGATGTTATGTGATATATACATTTTATATCATTCATCACAATTCCCTTACGCTGTATTTGCTGTCAATGTTCTGCATGTGTCTAGTCAGCTGTAACCTGACCCACACGGCCGACGAGGGCACTATAGAGAGCACCCCTGGAGATGGCTCCTACTACCCTAACAACGCCTACTGTACGTACACTGTACAGGGGAACTCCAGCCTGCAGACTCTGCAGCTCACTGTACAGACCTTCTCCCTGGAGTATCAGTCCAGCTGCTACTACGACTCGCTCCAGTTCGGCTCAACTTCCAGCAGGAAATACTGCGGGAGCTCTCTGTACGCCGGCAGGGTTCTCACGTGTGAGAATAACATTATGCATTGTTGTTAACTTTGATAGGACCGGTTTCCGTTTTAATTAACTACCACACATAGACGCGCTGCAGCGTATAGTATAACTGCGGTGAAGATTTCCTTGTCTGAGTTCATATTTTCGCCGCTGACTTTGTCAAATGCTGTTTGAAAATTAAGATATTTGGATTCTCAAAGGATTTAATAATCTGATGCATGTGTATACGAAAGTCAAACCTCGTTGTCTTATAAAATTCGTATCATCGTTGATACAGTCCACATGTAGCACGCTGATTTAATACATGAATGTGCTGTAAATGGCGTTCGTTATTTGCTTACTGTCTGTATTCAGTATTCATTTCGACTAAGTTCATGGTCGCGCTGATGTTTCGTTCACAGATACATTCACGAACACCTTCACCTTATACTTCAAGACAGACTACAGCGTTACTAGGAGAGGATTCTCCATTAATTACAGGACGGTGCCATGTGAGTGTTTGCCAGATATCTCTAGGGAACACACTGAGGTAAACTAACATTTGCACTAGTATATCGCGAAATATGACGTACATATAATGAATGAGTGAGTGAGTGAGTTGGGTTTATGGCCGCTTTTAACATTATTCCAGTTGTATCGCGGCGTGTCAGCTTAATGTGGGAGGAAAGCCCAAAGTGATGCAGGTCTCAGACGTTTACCACTTTGGTGAAACCCACGAGCACGGGTATGTTGCTGAAAAACCTTGAAACATTACCGGGGCGAACCGGGATTCAAACCCGCATTTTTCTGGGGTGCCCAAGGAACGCAAGATGACTGCGCCACTCGTGCCCCCTCTAATGAATGACATGTGTGAGTGAGTGAATTGGGTTTAACGCCGCATTTAACAGTATTCCGGTTATATCGCGGCGTGTCAGCTTAATGTGGGAGGAAAGCCCGAAGTAATGTAGGTCTCAGACGTTTACCGAATGACATAGTGATTGTGTTGCATGATGCTGTGGTGGAACCTGAATACTTCTTAAACAGAATTATGACAGAAAATGCATTCAATAGAGTGCAAAAGATGTTCAGTGGTATTGAAGTTTATTGAAACTCTTTATCTTGAGGTTGAATATAATTACATTCAGCCATAAACAGCAAAATGCGGCTATTGACATGCCAACACAAATCCTTCAACTGTAATATTTATTCTGCCTTTTGTCTATGTTTACATCGTAAACTCCGCCAACCACCACGCGCTTGTGACGTATCCGCCACGTCACAGCCCTCACTACGTCAAATCCTTCACTCTCACACGCTATCGGGCAAAAACCGCAATGGTAGCGCTTTTACGCTGGTTGCCTGCTACACAGCGGGGCCCATTTATCAAGCCTGTAGATCGTCAGCGGGTGGATGCCATGGCATAGCCTTAATAAACTCTTGTCTGCTCAGGGTCTAGCAGAGAGAGTGGTAAGCTCGACTGATTCGGATACAGCGGGGAGCTGATTTATTTAGAAGCTGCACTATACTAACACCACAGGAGTTATCTCCCTTTAGGCGTTGTGCCCGCCTCATCCATCTACAACTCGGCCTTTTCTCCCCGCAAATTTATTCAGTCATTCAGTGTATATTTTGTTTCAATGGTCGTTTACGTCACACCAGTAATCTCTCAATCATACAAATTGAATGTATTCGTGTCAAAGCCACAGGTCTGTCAATAATAATGAAAAGAAATGTTGTGGTGGGCATATAAAAGGTAGGACACCGATAGTGTGAAGAAGTTACATTTGATACTGAACTCATGCATGTAGGTTAAAATGTGATGATGTCGATGCTACCAACAACACCCAGATTCCTTGAACGTTACACAATTTGATAATGCCTTGCTGGTTATGTCTTTTCAGATGTCCCCACAACCACTACAACAACTACAACAACTACAACAACAACAGCACCGCCAACACGTACGTATGCATGACATTACCCTTTATGTGACACACCGTCGACTCCCCTTGGGCAGGTCTTGATTCTGACGATGTTTGTTCATTGAAGATACACACTTCAGTATACGAGTTTGAAATGGCATTGAAACATTACCATATGCTTGTGATATCGTTGCTCATACTCCCGACCACTGGTTTGGTGGTCCAGACTGGATTAGCTACTCCTATAGTTGGAACTCTGCAAACATGCAAACAATATCCATTCACCCGAACATGGAGAGTCTATCCTCATGTAGACTTATGTAACCACGTGACAGGCTTGTATTTGTTGGCTTACACGTGTCCGCTTAATGAACATTTAAGCGATGGATGGTGTATCATCTAGTCAGCGGGGTGATTTAAGGCCGTCTTTAAAAACAGTGTTTTGGTTATATCACGGCGTGTCAGCTATACATGGGCGGAACCCGGGATCACAGGTTTCTGGCCGGCCTAAGGTACGCAACTCTGCACAACAATGCATTAGACGACTGTGCCACTCGTTCCCCTTCATGTCATCGGTTAATGTGGCAGTTGCATCGTAATACAAAATCATGATAACAATAGTGTGATGTGCTTAAAGACATTTAGTTTGTTGATCTGTTATAGCGATAGTTACAGTGCGTCATTTGAGATATGACATGCAGTTTCATATAAACGTTGGTATATTTGGATGTTATATGTTCCTTAAATTCCTAAACTATGCAAAGAAAGTCGGGGATATTTTGTTTTGAGGGGAAACTACAGTAAAATACACTAATGTCTGGTAAAGAAAATAAGTGATTTACATGGCAAGAACATACTCTAAGAAATCAAGCTCCCAAACACAACATTGTGACATGCATGAGGCATGTGACCTCAGATAGCACGTGGAAGAGGTGGCATGCCAGATTTAACATTGTCACTCGGTAGTGAACAAACGCATATCGTTTTCTTTGAACCAAACGCTCCGGGACAGTTGATTAAATACATTTAATCATTAAAGAAGCAACGGGATTGATCATGCGATGTTTGCAACGTGTCATAGGCTTATTGCAGATGGGCACATGTCAGAATATTGTTGCCCAAATGTTGCATGATTCTTGATCTGTCATCAGTAGAGTGTGGTTCCGATACCAACAAACACATAGCGTCGATAATCGACGCCACCCTGGACGCCCAACGGCATCAACTTCAGCCCAGGACAGATTAGTCAGAACGATGGCATAACGAAATAAGTTGCAAACTGTCATTCAGAAAGGGGGCCGGTTGCACAAGGCAACTGGTGTAAGAGTACATCATTTGCAAGTCATTTGACGACCTCTTTTATGACCTAGTGTGTCAACACTTCATCACGCCAAGCATTAGAACTCATTAGATATGATCGCCTACTCCCAAGCAGATATGATCACATTTCATCATTTCCATTTGCCAATGCCATGTAGATCAGAAGATACGTCTTGATGGTTCTCAGTATCCCGTACCTTTTGTGGCATAGTCGATATGTGCCTTCGTTATGTGTTTCATACGCTAATGGCGAACGTGTAACGGTATCTGGTGCTCTTCATGATGTACAATTGTCTCTCTGTTTCTCAGCCAACTGTAATGAGACGTTCACCGCATCCAACGGCCAGCTTCGTAGTCCAAACTCCCCCTACCACTACCCCAACAACATCTACTGCCGCTACACGTTTGTGGGAAGTGGACAGACACAGTCTATAACACTGGATTTCACCAGCTTCGCTGTGGAAAACCATGCCAGCTGTAGATGGGATTGGGTCATCATCAGTGGCGGGAACAAGAGGTGTGGCTTCACGGAATTCAGCAGTACATGTACGTATTGTGACGAGCAGACAGACAGTGGGGGTTGTAGCTACTTTAGAGGTAGCGTCAATCAGTCTCACACTAGTCGTCATGGCCTTTGACATTTTCAGTCATTAAGCTATTTTATTGATAATCTTTTAAGAACAATATATTCTATCTATTTACAAGTTTTGTAGTCAACAAAGTTAGCAAGGGTTCATTCAAGATTAATTATTGTCATCGTATATATGCACGGGTGCAGGCTAAAACGGCACCTCCGCAAAACGTCACCGATTTCTCTGGCGAAAACGGCACCGCATTTGGCGAAAACGGCTACTATGTGTCGGGCGAAAACGGCACCTCTATTTTTAATAACGATAACAACGATTTTTGTAGTCACAAAGGATACAGCATGTTGATTTTTTTTCTGACATTCTTCTCGCATGCAACACATCGATAGGCCATTGTGAATAATTGTGACCTGACAGCACCATGTTAGGTCTCTTAAATCAGTTTCAGCTTAAATTGAGTAAAGGTACTTAAAACTTCAAAGCGTATAGTGAATAAAAGTCGGTGAGTAAATTGGAGTAGGGGGCTAATTTCTTATTTGTTTTATTTCACAATTATTTGTGTTTGTAACAGACGATGTGAGTTTAATTTCTATTATCTTTCGTCAAAGCATGTTATGTTTTCACCATAAGTTGAGTTGCGTATAAGCTAAGTTGGATTATAGTTGGAGCAGAGGCTAATTTCTAATGTAAACTTGTTTAAACATCTCACAATTATTGGCCTTTGCAAGTTACAATGTAAGTTTAATATCATTTATTTGACCAAGGTAAAAAAAAAAAATAAGGTGCCGTTTTCGCTCGAGTCGAGGTGCCGTTTTCGCTTGAGTCGAGGTGCCGTTTTCGCCAATCGGTGACGTTTTCGCCCGGTGACGTTTTGCTGAGGTGCCGTTTTCGCTATAACCCTATATGCACTATATGAGTACTTGGCTCATATACATATTGTTGATATTTTACAGATACATTTGTTGGGAACTTTACGGTGGAATTCCGTACAGATGGAAGTGTCACCTACAGTGGATTTGTGGCCAACTACGTTGTTAGTGACGGTATGTACAGAGTGAGTGAGTGAGTGAGTATGGTTTTACGCCGCTTTTAGCAATATTCCAGCAATATCACGGCGGGGGACACCAGAACGGTATGTACAGAGGCTCTACCTGGTGTAAAGAGTTCATGGCTTCACTCAACGTTCTTACTCCACTATGTCGTATAAATAGTTTGATCAAGACGTACAGTCAACTCTCGAAATATCTCAGGTACGAGAACTCGTGGGAAACTGTGTGATCGTGACAGAATGATTATTTGAACAGGATGATGGGCACACATTCTGATACAAGGCATTATGTATTTCAGCTGTGAACGCCACCACGCCCACTCCCGGCAGTACAGGTAAGTTCATTCTTCAATGATACAATGATGCTTCATAATCCTTGCATCCAACTTAACCCCTGCGTATTAAGTAAATATAAGTAAATATTTTATTCATTCTTCACATAGTTATTTGTTGTTCCAGCGACATGCACGGCTACCTTGTCATCATTATCTGGCAGCATCATGAGCGCCCCAGGTGACGGCAGCAACTACTTGGACAACACCCGGTGCTACTACACCTTCACAGCGACATCCTACCCGAGAACCATTACCTTCACCTTCACAACCTTCGAGCTGGAGAGTCATTCCTCCTGCAGATATGACTACCTCCAGTTTAACGGTGGCGTGAAGAAATGTGGAACTATCTCTAATCTCGTGTGTAAGTGTTAGGGATTACAATAATAAAGAAGTTAAGATCAGTTTTTTTTAGATTTTGGTTAATTTCATTGTGAATATCCAAAATGAGTTTTGGAACCAATAATATGTCATTTGTGCTTGGGCAAAACATAGTATTCCTCAATGTCTTTACTTGTCAGTGATCCATTCATATAATTGTCACCGATATTTTGCCTTTTACACACAATGGAATCTGTTTTGTGGGTCAATTGAGACTGAAATTTTATATTTCCGTGAATATACATTAGATAATTGAGAAAATTTGGAATGACAGCTAAAGTTCCTGGAGCCCGTATTCGTAAGGCGATCGAAGGGCTACTGTCGCTATGTTGAAAGGGCCCGTCGTCCTTATTACGATGATTACGTCATCTGACGTCGAAACTAAAACCTGACATCTTTGTTCCAACTAAAAATGACTTTTATCAATAGGATCGGATGTGACTTTCGCGAGGGCCGTCACGGAAGTCACATTAAAAACCTATTTGTGACCATTTTTCGAAACAAAAATAATGAAATTTGGCATGCCTCTGGTAAGTTATGGGGACTCAACATTTATGTTTTACGATATCTTAACTAATGCTCTTGATATGACTATACCCTTCAATTCGCCCAACATTCATTCTGTGCTCTCTGTGAAGATCTCTGAAATTGCTGGACAAAAGATAGTTGACATTCATTTTTTCTTAGAAGCCGTCATGATTCGTTCCATTCGTTGTGATTTTATTGTTTTAAATGTTTGTGAAAATGTTTAACAAAATCAACTTATCGTGGCAGGGACCTTGCTTTAAAAAATGTTTTGGTAAATATATCAGTCATATTTTATTGACAGGATCTAAAGCATTGATTCACTTCCAGCCTTTAAACTGAGAACCATGCATGCGAAAAACGTCAGACGTCAGATTATCAAAGGTCGAGGTACAATTTATTCAGACGTATTAAAAGCGGGTCTTTCACTCTCTGGAGATTATTCCAGATCTTGATGTAGAAAGGTGTCAAATCAAAATATAAGATCTGAATTTAATTATACTGATAATTATCATAACGGTCATCATGTCAGTCCAGCTACTTATGGGTTCTCTCCTGCTACTGTGTACATGCTTAAGACTTTGGTAGTTAGCACAAGGCCATGTCAATGAGGTGAACAACAGGGTCCGAGTGCTCAACGTTTTACTTGTGTCGTGTGCATGAGTTTATATATTACATTTGAACCGTATTACAAAGTTGTTTTTAAACAATTGACTTCAATATCTTTTGTGCGTTAATGGAGTTGTAAACGTTACAACCGGTGCGCATGCGGTGATTTATGCAGAGTGTGCATACCGGCTTTTCAGTTTCAACTCCATGAACGCAAAATGTATTGAAATCAATTCTTATGAATAGACACATCAACAATGATAACTTCACAGACTGATTATTGTGTCATTAACACGCAAAACGCTGTTGACAACAATAGTGAGTGAGTATGGTTTTACGCCGCTTTTAGCAATATTCCAGCAATATCACGGCGGGGGACACCAGAAATGGGCTTCACACATTGTCCCCATGTCGGGAATCGAACCCGGGTCTTCGGCGTGACGATCGAACACTCTCACTACTAGGCTACCCGACCGCCCCTGACAACAGTAGGAAGTCAGTGACATCGTTCAGCGCAATAATGAAACAAGAAGCCAGCTCATTCTATTTTCAGAATTTGTTGGTGGGAGTGGCCAACACATAAAAGCAAAGACATTGTTTGGCTATCCAATCAACTGTCAAGCAATCATTATTTTTAGCAATATTTCATGTTTCTTTCTTCGATGCAGGTGAAGAAACATATCTGACATTTAGTTACTTTTATCATATTTTTGGTCATATATCCAATTCTATTTGTACAGGAACTATTTCAATATCCCACCTAATCGAAACAGTTTGTTACCAATTGAAACTGTAGACTACATATCCAGGTGAGCTACCATCTTTTTATTGTACTATTGCTTTCGTTATGTATCCTGGGTGTGTGTCTGTCTCCAGATACTGATACGATGAACGGCCAGTACCGTGTCACCTTCTACACTGACTCATCAGTCACACGCCGTGGCTTCGTGGCCACCTACCAGATCAGCGACGGTAGGTATCACGCATTGTTATGCATTTATTGTATTCTGCAACCACTCTGCATTTAAACCCATTACACCGGCTTTCCATTAGATCTACATCTGTCAGTAAATGCTTCTGGTCAGCTCGCTTTGCATTGTGCAAACGTGAAGTCATATATCAAGTGCTTTTTCACATTACAGCCTTTTTGTTCGCCATGTTTTACATTAAATTGGGTCTTTTGAACATATCAGCTGGGGCACATTCTTCTATGTATTATTGTCGCAAAATATATCTCTGATCGTGACAGACGACATCCATGGGTAAGTGGAGATGGCTGTGTTTCAGCGAGCAGCTGAAGAGGCTATACATTACACAAGATCTACTCCATGTGAGTTTTCTGTCATAAAAATGACGGCGCTTTGTTTTGTCCTCCGTCATCTACTTTGAAATGTTTCGAATATCCTGTTAAACTGCAAGGTCCATGACGGTCTATGATTCTACAACTATTGGGCCGAAGACGGGATTTGTGTCACCAGCTGCGATAATGGAAACAAAACACTTATGGAATCACAAATTGTAATGGTTTGACAGTTTGTCCCTTTCAATTCGGAAATGGACAATATTGTAGCCCTTTTTTACTTTTGGTTCTGAAGATGAAGATAGACCCTCTGAATGTTGCAAATTAATCTACATTATGTCTGTAATATGCACCAACGATGAACAGTTGAGACACACGGTAATATAATGTTGCTTGGTATGATTTGTGAATCATGAGACTCGTGGTATCTATTGAAAATGTTTTTCAACATTTTGACTTAAGCTTTAGGATTTTCATTATACTTTCGAACCAGTTGCCAAAATGCTGACCTTCTGCAACGACGTCATCAATGGTGATGATATCTATGTTCTACGAAATGATTCAGTTTTTCTTCTCTGACTTTGTTTAGTTTCGGATTTAAGTTTTTGACATATTAAAGTCAGTTGTCAAAACACTGAGTAAAATTCTCAGAATCAGCAGCCTTCAGTCATGGCCAGGAAAATATAAATTTAGAAAAGTAAACACTGAAGGGTTCCAGGGTCGTAAACTTGGAAATCTCATTAACTTGTATCTGTAGTGTATGTAATACGAACTGATTTTAAAAAAAATCATCAACTGTAGATCTAAATATGTCCACACCGAACCGAACACCCGTGATAAATGTGTCCACTACCACTATTTGTAGAAAAATCATGAACGAAACTTTGGTGTTTAGCTTACGATTGATGTGGATGAGATATTCAACGTCCTAATCCCAAAATAGACTCGGATTAATCATATTGATTAATAGAATAAAACATAAATAGGCGTGAACTAAGTAAATGTGATAACAATTTATACTTTGCCTCACGTCAAGGAGATAACACTGGTATTATTCAATAATGTACATTCTCCAAGATGTTGTCGTTGGGATTTGGTAAAACTGCATTGCCAACTTGCATCTATTCAGTATTAATAATAACGGATATGTTTTCACAATTGACGATAGTATGATCATTCAACAAAACTGATTTGAGTTGTCACATAGGTTGACAGTTTAGATCGATTTAGCCTTTCCAAAATGCATCATTTTAACAAGCACCACCAACATGTGTTAATTTATATTAACATTATTCCGAAACCTTATGTCAAGTATGATGGAGTTCTCCGTCTCATGTGTAAATACTAAGCATCTGGGTAATACGCTCAATTTGGTTTGAAGCCCTGATACGCATAAACGAATCTTAAGTTTAGTCTAGGTAAATACAACAAAATGTGGTTATGTGGTTGAGTTGAGTAAAAGTAAAAAGTGTTCATTTCAATTTCAGTTATTGACGCAGCAACCACCAGTCTTCCCGCCGGGGTACTTTCAAACAACGGTGAGTGATAAACTCCCGAGTCTAGTGAACCTTTCACCTTTTCTACAGAATCGACAGATGGGGTTGGTTCCTGTAACTGAATTTAAGGGGAATATTTTTAATTTTAGGCAGAAACTGGTATTTTCTTTTAACTGTGTAATCAATGTTAATTCATAATAAAAATTATGATTCAAGGTTCTGATCCTTGTTATTGAAAATGTATATGAAAATAAGATATACAAATCTTTATATCTGATTTTAAAGGAATGTTTTTTGCAGTTTACTTAAGAATTGACTTTCACTTTGTGTGAGTTCATTGGAGTATGAACCTTCATCGAGTAGGGCCAAACTGTATGAACGTCGGAGCTGACATACAATGTTTGGCCCTTACTCGATGAAGCTTCATACTCCAGTGAACTCACACAAAGTGAAAGTCAATTCTTATATTTTTTTATCACAATTTCTTACCTCAAAGATGTAGGCCAAGACCTTCTCACAATTGTATATAATAGGTGTGACTTCATGTTTACACTGACAGCGATACAACAACCAGCTTTTTCGCGGAATAAGATAGTTCCTCAAAAACAGAGGTGACGTGGATGCTCAACGTGCTCTTCAGAAACATCTTACACAAAACATTTATTCAAATAACACACCATTAGATGAGAAAGGTCTGTTAAGAACTACTTCAGTACGTCAGTTACAATGACAGTGCGTCGTAATACATTTACATCAAGTACAAGACGTCAAAATGGCCGACACGATATACGTGACGGGAGAGATTTCGGGAGTTGCTAATGAACCTATGGCGGTTACATGTTTTGATCATCATTGATCAATTGGCCGATCATTGAAAGGTGATGAAAGATGTGTCAAATAGTCACTAAGGTAAAGTCATTGATTGCTGTAGACTGTCACTGTCAGCCTTGACACGGATCGAGTCGATACTACGATAGTTTGGATGTGCATTTCTTCGTTTTGTTCACAAGGAGGGTCGTAGCGAGGATATTCGTGAACGATCGTGCAGTCAAACTCTTTCAAGATTCTCAATGTATACTTAAAGGCTGAGTTCAAAATTAAAGGGTCTAAATTATCAGAAAGAACTAGTGCTAGGGAATTCCCAGGGGTTTTCCCAGGGATGTGGAAGTAGTCCGTCAGTGTTTACGAAAAGAAAAACGTATGCACGTCAAATTGTGTCGTTCATACACTTATGAACATCAATTTCGCGGTCATGTGACCGACCTCTCGTCCAATTGAAAACACGTTTATCGTGTGAAACTTCAAATTAAAAACATATTCTGTATTAAGCTTTTAGAATAAACATGAAACAAAGTCAATAGCCTTGTACAGCACATGTGGACACAAATAACTTCAATAGTATTGCTATCACAAGTACACGATCATCTCGGGCTATATTCTGTTATTCATCTTCATTGGCCATTCAATTTGTCAATTGAGAGAAAGCTAGAACGTAGAAACACTGGGGTTTAACGTTCTCACTGAAGCTGTTGTTGTGTTAAACTACAAAACGGCTTTCTATCCAGGTGCCTGTGGCACAACGCTGACATCTTCCACGGGGCGCATCTACTACCCAACTACCGCCAGTTACACCAACAACGTCCGTTGCCAGGTGACTATCAGACCTGGGGCTGGACAGACATTCAACGTCACCTTCACAGACTTCGACCTCGAGTATCACTCCACCTGCTACTACGACTCACTAGAGTTCCAGATGTACGGGGTCACCTCTACGAAGAACTGCGGTCGCAACAGAGCAGGGCTCACTCTGAGCTGTACGTACTTCGCTTCTGAGAACGGAATTTATATCCTCGAGTATATACAGATCATTGATGTCACAAACATAAGTTTCAGTTTAAACTGAGGACGAGAGTAGTCCATTGTGCAGAGTAACCTCCACCCACTCACTGCAGTTTTATGAAATATAAGAACAAATACATAACAGCCATGCCTCTGAGGACAGCATTAATTGTGATGTTGTTTTAAATTCATCAGTTCTTGAATGTGAAAGTTGCCTAGTTAACTTCTACAGTAAACATGTCTCCAACTGTTGCAGTCCCCTACACCAGCGGTGACATCGTGATGTACTTCAGGAGTGATGGCAGCGTCACAGGAAGAGGCTTTGATCTCAACTATCAAGTGATCTAGGGTGAGGCATGGGATGTGTGAATGACGAATGATATGATGTCACTTGCCACTGTTTGGAATAGTGAGTAAGTATAGTTTTAAGCCGCCTAGCAATATGCCAGTAATATCACGGCGGGGGACACCAGAAATGGGCTTCACACATTGTGCCCATGTGGGGAATCGAACTCTGGCCTTCGGCGTGACGAGCGAACGCTTCAACCACTGGGCTACCCCACCGCCCCTGTTTGAAATAGACTCACAACCGAATCCTCTTGGTTGGGAACAGGGGTCAAGGGACTGTTCAGTGAATATTGCTCTTTCACATGTACATAACATTGCAGTTTGTCAACGTGTTGATCAGGCCATTGGCAAATAACATGTCCGCAGTAATGCGTAGTACTTTTCCAAAGTTCACAAGGATCATGTCAATAACGTAGAATATCCAACCAAAAACAGTAATTGGACAGAATAATTTGTCCAGCATCTGTTGTATATTAACCAATTATGTCATAATAAAAAGCCTAAATGTATTGTATTGTATGTGAAGATCATCTGTCCATCTATCAACATGTGATATGTTGAAATAATTAAGTTGGTGTTTTCAGATCAGTTTTTCAGTTTTGATGCAGAAAAATGATAAATCGCTGAAGACACATAAACATTATCAATTTTGAAAAGGTTACACTGAATGTGTTGGAGTAGGTCGTCTTTTTTATCTGTATCTGTGTCTGTCCACAAACATTATCCATCAACTGGTCCCATGTAGCTGACTGCAAACAATACTTGGCAAAGAGATGACTTAAGCCCCTTTAGATCACTCCCATAGTCCTTGAATATTAACACATTGATGACAAAGATAATTATGCAGCCCAAACTGAATTTGCTGCCAAGGGAAATGTTGAGTGGGTGTGGGTGAGGTGGGGACTAGGTACACGTGGTTGTGTGGTTATGTGTGTTATGTGGTAGGGGCAGTGACACTATGTGCAACTACACAAAGTAGTTCTCGTATAAATAGACATATGAGTGAATTGAGTTCTACGGGTTTTGGAACAGTGCCAGCGACGGTCCTCCAATATTAAAACAACTTGTAAAATTGTGAAACAACTCCTTCACTTTATGTTTAAACAATTATGTTTCAAACCTTCACTAAGGATCATCCTAATGACCAACACTAATTGAATCCTATTCTTTTCAGGACAAATATGATTTTCCTGTCTGTGGGCTGCCTCCGGAATCTGCTGTTATTGCCCCGCCACCCAACCCCCTCCCCCCTCCCCAAAGTTTCATAAGTTTATAAGTTTTTCTCTTTGATTGAAAGCAGTAGAATCTCGGCACTTATACACAGCAGAGTCTCTTCGTGTGAACACAGCTGAATATCTTACGCAGCAGTAGCAATTTTAGTAATTTGGTTCACATTTCGTTTTTACTTTCATGTTGGTGGATTCCAGACTCGCTATCACTGGACTGCCTTATCCAGAATCTATTGTTTACAGGCCGCCGTAGTATGCCAGGAATATTATCGGGTGCTATACGTGGTGCAGGACGTGCTAACACTTTTTCCGAACATCTGATGTCGTCATGATTTTCAGTGATCCATGCGTTGATAATCAACCATACTAATAGCCTGATTATTCTGAAAGCGGTGTAACATGAGTGTTGATGAGACGAGTCTGTCAGTTATAACGGTGTTACATGAGTATTGATGAGACGCGTCATTCAGTTATGACGGTGTTACGTGAGTATTGATGAGACGCGTCAGTCAGTTTCAACGGTGTTACATGAGTATTGATGAGACGCGTCATTCAGTTATAACGGTGTTACATGAGTATTGATGAGACGCGTCAGTCAGTTATAACGGTGTTACATGAGTATTGATGAGACGCGTCATTCAGTTATAACGGTGTTACATGAGTATTGATGAGACGCGTCAGTCAGTTATAACGGTGTTACATGAGTATTGATGAGACGAGTCTGTCAGTTATAACGGTGTTACATGAGTATTGATGAGACGAGTCTGTCAGTTATAACGGTGTTACATGAGTATTGATGAGACGCGTCAGTCAGTTATAACGGTGTTACATGAGTATTGATGAGACGCGTCTGTCAGTTATGACGATGTTACAAGAATATTGATAAGACGCGTCAGTCAGTTACAACGGTGTTACATGAGTATTGATGAGACGCGTCAGTCAGTTATAACGGTGTTACGTGAGTATTGATGAGACGAATCAGTCAGTTATAACGGTGTTACATGAGTATTGATGAGATGAGTCTGTCAGTTATAACGGTGTAACATGAGTATTGATGAGATGAGTCTGTCAGTTATAACGGTGTAACATGAGTATTGATGAGACGAGTCTGACAGTTATAACGGTGTAACATGAGTGTTGATGAGACGAGTCTGTCAGTCACAGCAGTACACCATCAGCCGCCCAGCGTGAACATATACGCATCATTAACACCTGTCTGATGGCAGTTTACACGTGGAAACAATCAATATGTAATCGAAATGCATATAATATCGATAGTACCTAAACCTTCAATTTCTTTTGCCTTTGTCCTATTATATTTTTATGTGCATGTGCCTTCCGTGTTGTTACACCTTTCTTCCTAGATTAAACGTCTCTATTTTGTAGGTTTTCTTCATGTTTTTCCCTTTCTGTGAACCTTGTTTATAAAGTGTCCGTAATCGTTTTGATCAATGTCAGTATTTTACAAATCACTTCTTTTTGGTTTTCAAGTTGCCATGTCACACAACATATCGGTGATAATTTTGACGAAATTCCAACTATCAATGGGCCGTGTACTTTGACATATTGAAGTTAAAGCCTTGTGAACTCATTTGCGTTCATCATATTTAGTTCCAATGTGAATGTCGCATAATACCTCGCATGTCCAGTACCCGCAGTTTTCATTCTAACGCCTCATCTGTGGCTAATGTTCAATTATGGTGTTTTAAATGGTTAACCAATGCCCCCTATAGTTTGTCAGCTGACGAGCAGTGTATGGATGTAACCTGATTATCCAGTGATTTCTCACACCCGTTATGTGTCATCATTCCAATCAATCGATAGCGTGGACGTTTATGAATTTGTCGCTCACATTTAGACACCCATTTGCTAAGACGAAGATATATTATTCTTGATGTTTTAATTATATGTTGTGCAACTATTTCAGTGCTATAATAATAAATGCATGTTCGAATTTGATATCAACTCCTTGTAATCATTTCAGTGTTTGTTCCATGTCTTAGTGCATCTAAATACTGTCAACTACTACAAAACAGTTATTAAAAAAAGATAATAAGTAATTGAATTGCTTTCCATTGGCTAACAGGAGAATACTTGCTGGTGTACACGCAGATAATGATTCATTATCATCAAGGTTTTGGAGAGAGTAAAGGTTTTCATTTAGTGTAACCAAATAGCCGGCAGAGTATCCGTTGGTGTTGTCATGGTAATAAATGCCATCACAGCAAAAAGGTGTAGGTTTCCGTTTTCCGGAAACCTTCCGGATACCTTCAGCAACCTTCACTTTTCTTGGTACTTTCGGATATTTCTTTTTCACACTTAATTTCCGGAATGTATCTGGGCCGGAAGGTATGCAGAAGGTTTCTAGGTGTCCGAACAACGGAAACCTTTACACCGTGTTCTCTGTGCATACTCGAAAATTGGCCCTGATATGTCAAGTATATAATGTGTTGTACCTGAAATATCACCACACCTTTTCAGCATCGCTGATTGGTTACCCACCGAATGATGGCGGAGTTGGCTGAAAACTGGGTTACCCTCACACAATACAATGTAACAACATAAACGAAGTCAGAAGTAATAACAAGATTATATTTGCATCCGTTGTAGTGATGCAATGTAAAATACCGACATTAGTGGACTGATTAAAAAGTTTTGTCACACATTTTGAAATGAAGAATATGATTAAAAATCAGAATGATTTCGTGCGGATGTGCCCTTCTAAATGAGGGGCATGTCCATCTGCCATTGGATAAAACATTTACATGCCTGACTCTCGACAGTGAGATGGTAAATAGTTGCCTGAATCAGACAACATAATAAAATTTATAACCTTACCTTACTACCTTTTATTTAATTAAAATGACTCTAGCCTATGTAATTGTAATCAGGTTGAACACTTATTGTGTTTTGCAAATTGAAACGTATCACCTGTATACTTCTTGGTGAAATTGGATAAGTCTAACACTGTATATAGCTTAGCATATTCCTCTTGATATTTCTTAGGCTCGATGAGTAGGACTTGCGGAAAATACAGCAGTGAAAAATAGTTATGTTCCTCATGAAGGAACCTAAAGAGATGGATTTCTCGTATATCGTACCTAACTGTCACATAGTTTTTGTACTCTTAATAAATGAAATGCGATATGCCTTGAGATAATTTGATCCATGACATAAATCTATAACATAAAGCATGTGTGTCATACCCTAATGACCCAGGGGCGTTTTTCAGTGGTGCACAGTGGTTAACTCAAACAATGTAACACCATGGATACATTTGATCATGTTGATGTTTGAGACAACATTTAAAATATACAAAGGTAGTGATACAATGTTGCCAGATTGCTATGAAAGGTTACCAGATGGCTACAGGCTGATGGTCAATGTCACTGATACAGTGTTGCCAGATGGCTATGAAAGGTTGCCAGATGGCTACAGGCTGATGGTCAATGTCACTGATACAGTGTTGCCAGATTGCTATGAAAGGTTACCAGATGGCTACAGGCTGATGGTCAATGTCACTGATACAGTGCTGCTAGATTGCTATGAAAGGTTACCCGATGGCCACAGACTGATGGCCAATGTCACTGATACAGTGTTGCTAGATTGCTATTAAAGGTTACCCGATGGCTACAGACTGATGGTCAAAGTCACCGATACAGTCTGTAAATAACGTGTCCATAACCAATTTCTGAAAATGATGACGAGCTGTTTTACATCGGCTCACCCTTTCAGCCTACCTAATTCTCCGACCAATGGTTTATCGGAAATGTTACTAAGAAAGTCAACCACCCACTGTCACGGAACATGTGTAACACAGCCATTTTCCACACGTGAAAACACTTGGCGCCTACGAAGTTGTCCAAATGTTGAATGACAAAAATATTCCACCAAATGAAAACACGCATAACTCATAAATCCTGATAAGCACAAACATAAATCCTGATAATAACAGGAAGTATTCCATCAAACGCATTGAACACAATAACTACCCAGCTTAATTTGTTCTTGAAACTCCCTTCATAACAGCGGCCTATGCAAGCACAATGTTCTAATTATCTTGAGGCAACAGTCGGCAATCTCATATTTTCTCTTTTTTTCTTGTGGCGTCAGCACTATGTTTGCTGGTTGCTTTCCAACATAAAATATTAATCTTGTCCAGTTCCAGTCAAACGACACTTCAATTGTGTGACAGTGACACCAACTTGAATGTACTGTTGTGACCTATCGAATGACTAAAGTTGTGATATACAACAGATATAATCAAATACAATAGAATAAATCGTTATTGTTGTTATAACAGTGAACCAGTGTCAAATACAGTAAACTACGGTTATATCGAACCAAAAGGAACCACTAATTTTAGTTCGTTATAACCGTAGTTCGTTATAGGCATATATACAGCATAACTACAGCAATTTTTAGGGGCAAAAAAGTAAGTTCGTTATATCCGTCAGTTCGTTATAAGCGTGTTCGTTATAACCGTAGTTTACTGTATGCTACAAGACACCGTGCAGTTATGTTTTATGAATTAGAAGGAACCTATACTCAGCAAATTGATTTTCCCAAAGGAAGTGATGGGCTTACTTGTTTTGCTTCACATTGCCAAGGAATATAAATATCTCTTAGCATAATGTACCGTCAGATTTCAACAATTTTTGTATGTGTTTCTCATTGTAGAACTCTTTAAGAAGGAAGCAATAAATTGAATTCATCACTCCTGTTGAAGCACCAATCTGGTCGCGTTAATCGGTATTTGACTTGCCTAAGTGAGTGAGTTAAGATTTATAGTCACATCGGCAATATTTCAGCCATATCGTGACTAAGACTTGCTCAGACTTGGCAAATACCGATCAACTGAGACTCAGTTGATATTTCCCCCATTGAAAAGATCCACTGGTGATGAATCCTCTATGTCGACTTTAGAAGATTCCCCACGCTCAATTGTATTGTTCAGTTATATGCGAACATTACGCAAGAACTGTTGTTTGTGAGCACATGAGAATCTGGACCGGCCGCGGATATTCACGACAGACTGAGACTTATATGTTCAATACTGAAGATCAGCACCCCCTTAGGCAAACACCCGACCAACCCTATGAGGTTGTATTATTCTCACAATCTGAGAGGTGGAATATGCCACAGTGAACTATTTGACAGGTTGGACAAGAGACAAAGAACAAGGAAACAAGTAAGAATTAATTTATTTCACGATTTGAGGAAAACGTCAAGACAGTACTGCACTAACTATGCTTCCAACCATAACAGTGTAGACACCGTGCTAGCACAGTGACCACGCGTTACAGTTTGCATGTGTCTGTGTCAAAGTTTCTAGTTTGAGTGGGGATCAAATTTCGGTTGGTAACCGTCAATGTTCTGATGGATTTGTGCATTACATCGATTATTGGTTCTGGTGTTTGAAACAAAGAACGTTATAGATTTATTACTCACAACAAAACTGCTATTATTCTTTCCCTAAAGTGGTAGATATCATAGTGCGTCTGGCCACATCATCACACTACCACCACCAAATCCGTCCACTTTCTGTATGCAGTTTTGTGCATAACGTTCCCCGCGACGCCTGCAACTCTGTGGCCTTGACACCCTTGATGTCGCAGGTGCGCGCGAATACTTTCAGCGCGTAAACAGTTCCTCATTGTCTGGGCTGATATCCTACTTAATCCTGGTATTGCCGTGGTTGAAGAGGTGGCCTTGGTGGTTCTTTCACGTGTTGTCTCGTGTGTCTGATAACGGTTCCACAGTCTTGTAATGGTGCTTAGTCCTGAAGCTGAAAATAATTCTCCCGTATGCAATCGGCGTTGCTGCGTTTGGCTTCCGTCAGTCGTAACATGTTTTCGCTGTTCACTTGCTCTAAGATTGTGATGGCAAGCAAATGAAAACCCAACGTTTTTATAGCCCAACAAGTGATGTTGCACGTACAGGTCATGTCGTTCAGACTCTCACATGGTTGTGTTTTTATGTTATTTTCCATCTTTTCACCAAATTTCTGAAGTACCTCATTCTTTCCATACATACAAGGGGCGTTCAATATGTTTTGCATCTTCAAAATGAGACCATGTCTCAGAATATCTTTTGCACTTTTATTTTTCAATATATTCTCCATTCACCTCAATACACTTATTCCATTTGTCCTTCAAGCTTCTAATACGACTTTTATAGAAATCCGCACGTCTCTGTAGCAGCCTTTATGTCCTCGTCATCCCGGAAGCGTCTTCCACGTGGGGCAGATTTCATTTTCCTGAACAGGAAATAGTCACTGGGGGCTCAGTCTGAGCTGTAGGGTGGGTGATTTAACTGCTCGAATCCACATTCACATATGGCGGCCTGTGCAATTCTCGACTTGTGAATCGGAGCGTTGTCATGCAAAAGTAGAATACCACGTGTTGACATCCCACGGCGTTTCTGCCGAATAGATTTTCGCAATTCTTTCATAACATTAGCATAATACTGTCCATTGATTGTAGTTTTGGGTGGCATGTAATCAATCAGTAATATGCCTTTTGCATCCCTTACCAGCCGATGGTTGTAGTGCTACACTTCCTCGGAGGCGGAGAATTGGGGTGCTTCCATTGCATGGATTCCAATGTAGTTTCTGGGTCCATGTTTTATCACCTGTCACTAGACGAGAACGAAATCCGGCTTCATCAGCAGTATAGAGATCCAGCAGGTCTCAACAACTTTCAGTTCTCTGATGGCTATCTTGTGCTCTGAGGTTTCTAGGTATCCATCAAGCAGATACCTTGGACATACCAAGATGCTCATGAAAAATGGTTACAACAGTTCCAGCTGATATTTGGAATTCCCCAGAAAGTTCAGATACTTTCACTCGTCGGACAGACAAAATTCTTCTTTCTATAGCTGCAATGGTTTCCGGTTGGGTGGAATCTGAAGGCCTGCCTGACCTTGGGTCATCGTCTATGGACTCCCTACCCCTTTTAAACTGTAGAGACCAACGGCAAACTGTGGAATAGTCGAAGCCTCACCCATCACTTCACACATGCGATCATGGATTTCTTTTGCTTTGCATCCCTCCTTGGTAAGGAACTTTATTACAGCGCGTTGTTCATGTTTGAGAGAATTCATGATTGTGACTACCCTTAGGGGAATGAAGCTATCACATCTAACTTATTGTTGTGCCTGAAACTTGTTATGACACGTGTCAACCTGATGTTATGACTAATGCCACACCTGCCAGTTGACATTGTTTGTGTAAACACAAATGCCCAAGTTGCAAACCTAATTGAACGCCCCTCGTATCAATCCCAATCCATGCAGAAATGACGAATTCATTTTGGGTATGGATTTTGCATGGATGTCGGCAACGACTTTTGCGTGTTTGTTTTTTTGCAGAGTATACATACGGATATATTGTACAATTGTAACACTGATCCACGACTACTGTATGGTTGTATTCTCGTGGACGGTCAAGTGATAAACGTACAAGTAGATGGTGTGTTGTAGTGAATTTATGAATTATGAACGTAAAAACAATAGCCCCGTCGTCAATTCATCGTGCATACCTATATGTCCCAGCAGCGTGCCAGCAACTTATGACGGTGAATACGAATCCCACATTTGCTTTGACCTGCTTCACTTCGGTCACTTGTTTCACTCACTCCCTCAGAAGTTCTGAAAATTCAGTTATATAGGTCAGAATTATGTCTTCATTTGGGTTACAGCAGATGGTATTTCCTGCAGATGCCCAGGAGCTGTGCCTGTACCTCCAGATCGCGGAGTCTCAGGTCAACTACCTACTTGACACAGCCAGCGTTGAGGAGATTCCCCAAATAGCCAACCCTTAGTCCGACACCAGTAGGAGAATAGACATTATCAGAAAGAATGATATTGACATCAAGTACGTGAATTACAATACCTGATCTAAACGACTGTTCACATGTGTTGCTATACCAACAACACAAAGTCGAGCCTTTTCACAAGCAACAGTCATTCTGGAGGAAGACAGCTGTAGTTTACTTAAAATCTTTGAGCTTTGGACCTATAATTGTAAATGACACCCCATTTATAGGATCCAAACTGTGTTTATCTAACGCTTGTAGAAATGGAAGAGAAAATGATATCTTGAGATTTTGTTTACGTCGAGACAACCTGAATAACAACCTTCACCTCATGTCAACAATAACTATCATTATGCGCATTATGTATTTACTTAAGAATTAAACGTCAGTTTGGATGGGTTCATTGAAGTGTGAACGATTTAAAAGCGCGTGTTAAACTGTGTGAACCCCCGAGCTTGCGAGCGCTTTTAAATCGTTCACACTTCAATGAACCCATCCAAACTGACGTTCAATTCTTATAATTTTATATTTTGTAGTTTACTGGTCTCGCCGAATAATATCGTTACACTGTTTGCTTAAATTTGAAGTCCTCTGGTTTCGCCGAAGAACTTTGCAACAATGTTATTTTGTCGGTATTTGCCAGCTCTCGGTAACATGCGTTTCCCCACTCATACTCAGTTACGCAAAGAAAAATAGTTCTTTGAATATTTACAACATAATCTAGAAATATGTCAACATAATTTCATTCTCTGAACAAATTTACGATCAATATTTGGGATAAATCAAATCATAAAGATAGGTTACAGGAAGGTGAACAAAAATATAAACATGACCTCGATGCACCGAGGCGAGGTCAAGCGCGGATTTATATATGACGTCACATAAGTTTGTAAAGAGGTGCATTTCGAGTCGAACGGGAGCATGAGGATGGAATTATACTTACTGCTGTTGAAAATGACGTTTATGGAGCAGTTATGGAAAACACCCCGACGCGTGAACCCTCTCACGGCACTAGCAAATTGGGAATATCACCGATTTATGAATGTGTTGCTTGTGTTTGGATAATCGCAAACCAATTCGGACGATGCAAAATGGACTGCTGGGAATTGAACGGAGTGCTCTGAAACTTATGGAATACTGTAAGGAACATTCTCGCAATCTCGCATTCTCGCGATCTCGACCTTTGGAAACGAGGTAAATATGCCCAAAACACGAGAATGCGAGATCGCGAGAAAGCGAGATTTGGCCAAAATCTCGCGTTCTCGCGATCTCGCATTCTCGTGTTTTTGGTAAATAGCACTTTTTGTAAAAAGTCAACAACGCGAGAATGCGACATTTGGACATGATGCAAAATCTCGCAATCTCGCAATCTCGACTTGTCAAATTAGGCCACAAAATAACGAAATCGCGAGAACGCGAGAATGCGACATTTCATCTTCTCGCGATCTCGCGATCTCGCGTTCTCGTGTTCTCGCGTTTTAGACGCTGTCCGTGCGCATGCGTAATATCATAAGGTCAAGCGCATGCGCACGTTAGTTGTCCTTTGGTCATGCTTCTTTCATGCTCTAAATTCTCCAAGTAGCATTTAGCAAACTTATGACTTGAGCTTGAAAATGCTATGTAATTTACATACACAAAGTCTGAGTCATCTCCAGTTTTTACAGTTTCCTATGTACTTTATGATTAAACCCTCAACATGCTCAATATAATTTAACAAAAGAAATTGTGTACATGAATGTCCAATGATTGTGAAAACCTAAATGTGTCCGAAAGCTGGAAACAAAACTATCACCGTCAGTGAGTGAGTAATATTGCTTAAAGCCGCATCAGCAGTACTACAGTTACAGAAATAATCACAGGCCAGTAAGTTTCTCCATGAGGCAATTTTATACACGGCTAGCATATTCATGAAAGGCAAAATTCTCATAGACCAATTTTGAAATACAAAATTAATTATCATATTTTCATCCGCTCCAACCTGACTACAAAACATCCCGCTTTACATTATTTTATAGTTAAAATGGATAAAATTATCATTAAACCGCCCGCATGTAATCATAATATAAATGAGCGGGCCACTGTTAAAGAAATAAACGACGAGTGGGGGTACAATACAACACTGCAGGGAGAATAAACCATGAGGGGCGAGTGTTTTATTGTACAATAAACAACAACCACGAGTCGTTTAATGATTATATGACATATCAACATTCTGTACAGCCTCTTTAAGGATGTTGATAAAATGTACAAGGTTTAAAAATATTTACCCCTATTTAAGGTGGGTATTTCCCGCATATGCTCACACAATCCTTAGGTCGATTACACGTACCTTTTCTCCAAAAAACGATTGTCAAATTGTAACCGGGGAGTGTGATGGAAAATACAATTTCAAACATAGGCTACGGTTGTGAGTGTTTATTGCCAGAGTAGATAATGACATCCTTTAATGTACAAAACAATCACATTATAAAAAACAATAGTGCATAGGTTTCATACACATACATATTCACACATTCATTCATTTCATATAAACACACGTCTATATTCTGTACATGAACATGAACTTAATAATCAATGATATACATAATCATTATCTTAACCCTATAATAAACAAACAATTCATCAAGGGCGATAACTCGATCCCGACAGCACTCATAAGATACAATATAAGCCTGGTCCATGTTGTAAAATACACTTAACATTATAAATACAATTACCACTTTCTTGAAACTGCTGTATTTATTCAGTAACTCACCATATATTTGGCACGATACACTATTTACAATTCATATTTCGAGACACGACAATCATGTAAATTACCCGTACCATGTTGGTGACACTGGTATGTTTATCGTCTTCATGAAGGACATGTATTTACATCTATGGAGAGCAACCTGTCGGTCACTTCCCTCTCACAAGTAACGTCGTTAAATTCACTGTGTTATAATGTTACAAGATCACATTCGAATAATCCAAAATGAGGTCATGATTAATCGTATAATACTGAAAAGTACCATTAGGCATCCATGTTGGTTATTTGACTGTTAGTTGTCAGACAATATTTGTCAAATTCAGTCAGTTCACAGGCAAGAAACGGAGCGTGTTCTTGACTTTATTATGTTACCAGTCAACATATGTATTTCTGTATAATCAAAAGACTTGGAAAATTTGCATTCTCACATTGTCAAGAGTCACGTGATTTTGAGCAGCCATTTTGAAATAAACTGCATTAATTTGCAAAGCAGAAATGTCTATGAACTTTGTGGTTCATCTCGTCGTTTTGATGTCAAAGGACACGAGCGTGAGATTTTATTCATCATCCAACATAATTCTTCCAACTTTTTTCAGTTTGTAGACATTAATAAGCAGTGTCTTAAAGATGTTTGATACAATGGTTCGTGCGCATCTCAGTTCACGCCGTTGCACGCGAGTTTACCGTGACGAATTACCTTACAAAATAGTTACATATAACTGTATAGGCAATTAGCACAAAAACACGAGAACGTGAGATCGCGACACTTGACCAATGTCGCGATCTCGCGTTCTCGCGTTCTCGTGTTTTTGTGCTAATTGCCTATACAGTTATATGTACTATTATCCAAAACACGAGAACGCGAGATCGCGACACTTGACCAATGTCGCAATCTCGCGATCTCGCGACCTCGCGTTCTCGTGTTTTTGTGCTAATTGCCTATACAGTTATATGTACTATTATCCAAAACACGAGAACGCGAGAACGCGAGATCGCGACACTTGACCAATGTCGCAATCTCGCGATCTCGCGACCTCGCGTTCTCGTGTTTTTGTGCTAATTGCCTATACAGTTATATGTAACTATTTTCAAAAACACGAGAACGCGAGATTGCGATATTGGTCAAGTGTTGCGATCTCGCGTTCTCGCGTTCTCGTGTTTTTGTGCTAATTGTCTATACAGTTATATATCACTTATTTTCAAAAACACGAGAACGCGAGATTGCGACATTTGTCGAGTGTCGCGATCTCGCGTTCTCGTGTTTTTGTGCTAATTGCCTATACAGTTATATGTGACTATTTTCAAAAACACGAGAACGCGAGATTGCGACATTGGCCAAGTGTCGCGATCTCGCGTTCCCGTGTTTTTGTGCTGATTGCCTATACAGTTATATGTACTATTATCCAAAACACGAGAACGCGAGAACGCGAGAACGCGAGATCGCGACACTTGACCAATGTCGCAATCTCGCGATCTCGCGTTCTCGCGTTCTCGTGTTTTTGTGCTAATTGCCTATACAGTTATATGTACTATTATCCAAAACACGAGAACGCGAGATCGCGACACTTGACCAATGTCGCAATCTCGCGATCTCGCGTTCTCGCGTTCTCGTGTTTTTGTGCTAATTGCCTATACAGTTATATGTACTATTATCCAAAACACGAGAACGCGAGATCGCGACACTTGACCAATGTCGCAATCTCGCGATCTCGCGATCTCGCGTTCTCGTGTTTTTGTGCTAATTGCCTATACAGTTATATGTAACTATTTTCAAAAACACGAGAACGCGAGAACGCGAGATTGCGACATTGGTCAAGTGTCGCGATCTCCCGTTCTCGTGTTTTTGTGCTGATTGCCTATACAGTCATCTTGTGGCTCAGTCGTCTGAGTTGTCGCAATTCGTTGTGTAGAGTTGCGTCCCTTGGATGTGCCAGAAACCTACAATGGTAGGTTTCCTCCAATTTTAAAGGGGCACTGATCTAAAGCAATGCCCCGAGACTGGTTGTTGCCTTTGTTACTGATTTTCTAATACTAGCGGGGCGGTCGGGTAGCCTAGTGGTTATTGCTGGAATAGTGCTAAAAGCGGGGTAAAATCAAACATACTCACTCACTCTAATACTAGGATAAATAGTCTATTTTTAAGCCCTTTTGAACCTCTTAAAAATTGTTAGTCAATCTGGACTTGGATTCAGTCAATTTGTATATTACTGAAATATTTAGACATTTTATAAATTGCCTGATTGAATCACATTTTACACATTGAGTATAACATACATGTATACACGCCTACAGGTACAAGAGGAACAAAAATGATTCTATCCAATGCAAAAGCAAATGAATGAAAACAAAATGCAAATATCATAATTACGACCCATCGAAGTTTTATGTATACATTTGGGCAGCTTCCTTGTTCGAGGAATGTATCCGTGAATATTCACATATAGGAACAATATCCCAGACGTCTGCAGGTGTACAAATAAACTTATTCGACATCACATGGCTCTGTTACATTCAAATATTTTAAAATATATACACATAGCGTTTCTGGATATTATAACCCGTGTTCGTTTCTCAACTGATCACTAAGTTTGTTTCAGATGTTTCACAAAGGTGTCAAGTCTCATCGGTCAGCTAAGATAGCACGTGTGACAATTATGTTCATGATGTCCATGGTGCTTTAAAAAATATCCATGGAGTTGAGCAATGAACAATCAATAAACGTATTATCGGCTAATCCTTTGAACCAAGTATGTTGTTTTTACATCGGCACTTCACGCCATGATATGAGTGTATTCCGTCTGCTTTAGTAAACCTACACATGTAAACACTTACAAATTCACTGTGCAAGATAACAGTGATTAATCAATGAACGTATTTTCTGTGAAACTTTTTATGGCGAGGAATGATCCGTTTACAAAAAAGTAAATGAACTGATCACTCCTCTTGCTGGGCTGCGACGTGAATATAACATACATTTCACCTCACTTCAAACCTGGATTCAGATGAAATAATTACCCCACAAGACACAAGACATGCCAAATGGGAACCGTTGTCAGGTAATGTGAGTAGTGCTACCACTAACTATACCTGTAATAGGTTCATAACTGAGCTTCTAGTGAATGGCAACAAAGACACAGGTGTAGGGTCATGCCAGAAAACGTGGATGACAACAAGAGATATATAGCAATCGTATTATCCGCGCAATCAAAAATCCGAAAATGCTTTCACTGCTTGGATACCATTTTTTTAACGATAAAAATAAACTGACTGCCAAAAGAAACGTTACCAACGATATTTCTAAGATAGAATATGACCAACACAAATTGAAGCAGCAATAACAATTGTATTGTAGAAATTCATCATTCAGAACAGTAAAATGCGAATTTACTAATTCAACAACAAAGTCCTTGACCTCCAACAGGGACATTTTTTTGACAAGGGGTCATTCGTCCAGTATTCGATCAACAACATTGGTTACAACTTGAAGGTGACGACGGCCCAGACCGTTCAACACGGGATATGACCTCCGTGAGCGGCAATGCATCTTAGAATGCGGCGTCGAACTGAATGGACAAGCGTCCTCACATCGACTGCAGGTATCCGATTCCATTCCTCACGGAGGGCAACGATCAACGCTTGTCTCGTGAAGGGAGGATGTTGACGTTTCCGAAGACGACGCCCAAGCTGGCCCCAGAGATGTTCTGAGGGTGACAGATCTGGTGATCGAGCTGGCCACGGCAGGACAGTCACGTTGTTGGCGTTGAGGAAGTCTCTAGTAATACGGGGTTTATGGGGTGTGGCGTTATCTTGTTGGAACACCGTCCGTTGTTGACGCTGGATGAAAGGAAGAACCACTGGCCGTAAGATGTCAATGTAGCGTTGTGCTGTCAGATTGCCTTCGATGATGACAAGTTCCGTCTTCTCGTCCCCGCAAATGCCGCCCCAGACCATCACACTTCCGCCCCCGTAAGGTTCCACCTCCTGGACACAACAAGGAGCCGTATGTTCACAACGTCGTCGATAAACTCGCGTCCGCCCATCAGGTTTGAAGAGTTGGAACCTGCTCTCGTCACTAAACAGCACTCGCCGCCATTACCTTTGTTGCCATCGCTGAGTTTGCCTGCACCACGTCAATCTGGCACGTCGATGTTGACGGGTCATGGTCATGCCCTTGAAAGGGCGATAAGCCCGGAGACCATAATGTCGTAGTCGTCTGGTCACTGTTTGTCTGCTGACCGGATGTCCTAAGCTGTTGGCAGCTAATGACGTCACAGTAAGAAATCTGTTCCTCAGATGAAGTACCCGTAAAAAGCGGTCATCCTGCGGGGTCGTGACCTTTGGTCTGCCACTCCGTGGTCTGTCTGCGGTCCTGCCAGTCTGTCGGAGACGTGCGACCAGTCTGGTAATGGTCATCTTGGAGCAGTTCATGTTAATGGCAACCGCTCTCTGTGTCGCTCCCATCTGCAGCATACCTATGGCTCTCTCCCTCTGGACAGCGGCCTGTCTTGGCATGTGGGTTGGTGTTAATCATCGCAACCATTGATAGGGAACAGATCCGTGCGTTATTTATACCCGGAAATTGCACGATAATTTGGGAAAGAATGTTTTTAAAAATTGCTGAAAAGCACCAATATTTCCCAAAATCCGCAAAGCACATGCAAAGAACGACAGAGAACATGAAGGATGTATTCGTGAAATGTGTTCTTTACTGTTTTTGAACAGGTTTGCATCTTTGTTTCAAAGTGGCAGATCAGTTAATTTTGGTAACGTTTCTTTGGCCCTCAGTTTATAACCATCTGGGTTTTTTTCCAAATAACGACATCCGATGAGCTTCCATCAATCTTTTTGTCCGTTTGTTTAGGCTGAAGAAATTAATTAACATGCGCCCTTTGTCTGAAATTCAGAGATTACAGGTAACCAATCAGTGTTCTTGAACACGGTAGTCCAGTCTCTTGTCACGCTCAGTTGCGTCAGCGAGCAAATCGGCAGATAGTGAGCCCCAGCTTGCAGTGTTAGACAGCCGAGAAGAAGATTAGTGCCCCTTTAAACCGACAAGCCGGGATATAACTGAAATATAAATACTGTTCAAAGCAGTGTTAAGCCAAACTCACTCACTTATTTAGAGCCATGCCGGTCCCCCAGGCTGGATATTGGGGGTACTTTTCCAGTATAAGCATGCCTGTCATTTGGATGTTAAGGCCGCAATAAAATAATAGTTACAGTTTGATTGATTTTTTAAAAACATGGGAGACAGGAGGCATTTTATTTTTAACGTTATATTTTGTTCTTATCGACCTACTTGGTCATGTATATGTATATGTGTACAATTGCTGTCGACGGATGCGATTCACATGCATCATGTGTGTTCAGTAGGGCTACGTGTACGGAGTATTTTATCAGGTAAAGAAAGTAGGAACACTCATATTAACGATACTTCTATTTCTAGGAATTTGAGGGCATTAGAATAATGTAAGGCATGAATATTCTAGCCGTGTATAAAATTGCCTCATTGAGAAACTCACTGGCTTGTGATTATTTCTGTAACTGACAGTGTAGCCGCGAATAACTGCAATACTGCTGATGCGGCTTTAAGCAATATTATTCACTCACTCACTGACGGTGATAGTTATGTTTCCAGCTTTCGGACACATTAATGTTTTCACCATCATTGGACATTCATATACACAATTTCTTTTGTTAAATTATATTGAGCATGTTGAGGGTTTTATTATAAAGTACATAGGAAACTGTAACAACTGGAGATGACTCAGACTTTGTGTATGTAAATTACATAGCGTTTTCAAGCTCAAGTCATAAGTTTGCTAAATGCTACTTGGAGAATGAAGAGCATGAAAGAAGCATGACCAAAGGACTACTAACGTGCGCATGGGCCTTGACCATATGATATTACGCATGCGCACGGACAGCGTCTAAAACGCGAGAACACGAGAACGCGAGATCACAGCAGTATCATACATACTAACGGGAAAAAGTAACTGTGCTCCGTATACGGCGGTGAACATGTTATGTAATTGAAAATAACAACATAATATTTTATTTATTTTTCTGATCATAACAACAGAGCGACACGTCCTAAAAGAGGGGTGGTGTTACAACTCAATTAACAATCAATATTAGGTGTGACAACCATTGGCGTTGATACAGGCGTGGCAGCGGCGGCGCATTGAAGACATCAGATGTCGTCCATGTGGCGTACGCCATTCAAATGGCCCTTAACAATGATCAATTTTGTTCTCCCATGGCTTGTGCCTATGCCATTGCACTTTCACCCCCAAACTGTAAACGTTGAGTAACGCAAACGTCGTTAAAACGTTCTCATTTACGGTTAAACAAAAGTGTTTTAATGAGCACCTGATAGCAAAACAACCACTGTGTGTCAAATTAAAAAAAAAAACGTGTGTGAGTATAATATTCCCAATAAATACGCACCATCCAAACGGTGTATGGTTATTTATGAACGTCAATGCATTAATCATATTACTAAATGTTTCTCAATGACGATGCAGTATTCTTTATCTTAGGGTTTGGCTAATGTCCATGCAACAGTTAAAGACAGGCAACATTAAAGTACTAACGGTTTGGCTGGCAAAAGGAATTAGATTTAAAGCTTCATTATTATCTGAAATCCAGTTCTCAATACCGCACACAATATGTATTATCCACTATATATACCCAGTTAACAACGCAGAACGGTGCACAATGATGTATTCTACCTGCCAGGAATGTGAATGTGTTCATCCTTCATACCAAGACTTTCATTACCTTAATGAACATGTACGAAGGTAACACGTAGTGGACATGAAGTGACAAATCTGACGAACATAACTATAACATTCACTATATTGATACATAAATGGTAATAAATAGCAAACTGACAGCATCGAATGTACACCTCAATGCATATTGGTGACATGTGTCCTATACATGTTCCATTTCGGGCTTTCCTCCCACATTAAGCTGACACGCCGTGATATGACTGGAATACTGTTAAAAGAGGCGTTAAACCCAACTCACTCACTCACTATATATTTTACGGACCCTAACTTGCATGTAACGTGCTTTTCAATACTCCTTTTTTCCAGGGAACAACCCGCATGTTAACAACATCCTTATCGGATAGGTGCCGAGGTAATAAATGTTGCAACACTCACAGTTTTCTTTTTTTTCTTTATAAGCAGATGAACATGGGTTGGTATTGGAAGGAGTTTCATCACGACCACGACGCTCCATCTATCCCCTTCTACTCTCCATCTATCCCCTTCTACTCTCAATCTATCCCCTACGACACCCCATCTGTCCTACTACTCTCCATCTATCACCTACGAACGATCTCCCCTGCGACGCTCCATCTATCCCATTCGACACTCCATCTATTCCCTACGACGCTCCATCTATCCCCTTCTACTCCCCAAATATTCCCTACGACACCCAATTTGTCCCACTACTCTCTATCTATACCCTACAACGCTCTAGCTATCCCCTACAACTCTCCATTTATCCCCTACAACGCTCCATCTATCCATTCTACTCTCCATCTATCCCCTACGACGCTCTATCTATCCCCTTCTACTCTCTACCTATCCCCTTCTACTCTCAATCTATCCCCTATGACACCCATTTGTCCTACTTCTCTCTATCTTTTTCTTTATAAGCAGATGAACATGCATGTGTTGGTATTTGAAGCTCCATCTACCCCCTTCTACTCTCTAGACGCTCCATCTATCCCTTCTACTCTCCATCTATCCCTTACGACGCTCCATCTATCCCCTTCTACTCTCCATATATTCCCTACAACACCCCATCTGTCCTTCTACTCTCTATCTATCCACTAGGGTAACCCATCTATCCTACTACTCTCAATCTATCCCTTACGACGCTCCATCTATCCCCTTCTACTCTCCTATCCACTACGGCACCCCATCTGTCCTACTACTCTCAATCTATCCCCTACGATGCACTATATATCACCTACGACGCCTTATCTATCCCCTGCGACGCTCTATCTATCCCCTTCTACTCTCCATCTATCCCCTACGACACCCCATCTAACTACTTTCCATCTATCTCCTAAGACATTCCATCTATCCCCTACAACACTCCGTCTCTCCGAAACTACTCTCCATCTATCCCCTACAACACTCCGTCTATCCGAAACTACTCTCCATCTATCCCCTACAACACTCCGTCTATCCGAAACTACTCTCCATCTATCCCCTACAACACTCCCTCTATCCGAAACTACTCTCCATCTATCCCCTACAATTGTCCTTCTATCCGAAACTACTCTCCATCTATCCCCTACGACACTCCGTCTATCCGAAACTACTCTCCATCTATCCCCTACAACACTCCGTCTATCCGAAACTACTCTCCATCTATCCCCTACAACACTCCGTTTATCTTACTACTCTCCATCTATTCCCTACAACACTCCGTCTATCTTACTACTCTCCATCTATTCCCTACAACACTCCGTCTATCCGAAACTACTCTCCATCTATTCCCTACAACACTCCGTCTATCTTACTACTCTCCATCTATTCCCTACAACACTTCGTCTATCTTACTACTCTCCATCTATTCCCTACAACACTCCATCTATCTCCTAAGACATTCCACCTATCCCCTACAACACTCCGTCTATCCGAAACTACTCTCCATCTATCCCCTACAACACTCCGTTTATCTTACTACTCTCCATCTATTCCCTACAACACTCCGTCTATCTTACTACTCTCCATCTATTCCCTACAACACTCCGTCTATCCGAAACTACTCTCCATCTATTCCCTACAACACTTCGTCTATCTTACTACTCTCCATCTATTCCCTACAACACTCCGTCTATCTTACTAATCTCCATCTATTCCCTACAACACTCCGTCTATCTTACTAATCTCCATCTATTCCCTACAACACTCCGTCTATCTTACTAATCTCCATCTATTCCCTACAACACTCCGTCTATCTTACTAATCTCCATCTATTCCCTACAACACTCCGTCTATCTTACTAATCTCCATCTATTCCCTACAACAATCCGTCTATCTTACTAATCTCCATCTATTCCCTACAACACTCCGTCTATCTTACTAATCTCCATCTATTCCCTACAACACTCCGTCTATCCGAAACTACTCTCCATCTATTCCCTACAACACTCCGTCTATCTTACTACTCTACATCTATTCCCTACAACACTCCGTCTATCTTACTACTCTACATCTATTCCCTACAACACTCCGTCTATCTTACTAATCTCCATCTATTCCCTACAACACTCCGTCTATCTTACTAATCTCCATCTATTCCCTACAACACTCCATCTATCTTACTAATCTCCATCTATCCCCTACAGCAATCCGTCTATCTTACTACTCTCCATCTATTCCCTACAACACTCCGTCTATCTTACTAATCTCCATCTGTCCCCTACAACACTCCGTCTATCTTACTACTCTCCATCTATTCCCTACAACACTTCGTCTATCTTACTACTCTCCATCTATTCCCTACAACACTCCATCTATCTCCTAAGACATTCCATCTATCCCCTACAACACTCCGTCTATCCGAAACTACTCTCCATCTATTCCCTACAACACTCCGTCTATCTTACTACTCTCCATCTATTCCCTACAACACTCCGTCTATCTTACTAATCTCCATCTATTCCCCACAACACTCAATCTATCTTACTAATCTCCATCTATTCCCTACAACTCTCCGTCTATCTTACTACTCTCCATCTATTCCCTACAACACTCCGTCTATCTTACTAATCTCCATCTATTCCCTACAACACTCCATCTATCTTACTAATCTCCATCTATCCCCTACAACACTCCGTCTATCTTACTAATCTCCATCTATTCCCTACAACACTCCGTCTATCTTACTAATCTCCATCTATTCCCTACAACACTCCGTCTATCTTACTAATCTCCATCTATTCCCTACAACACTCCGTCTATCTTACTAATCTCCATCTATTCCCTACAACACTCCGTCTATCTTACTACTCTACATCTATTCCCTACAACACTCCGTCTATCTTACTACTCTACATCTATTCCCTACAACACTCCGTCTATCTTACTAATCTCCATCTATTCCCTACAACACTCCATCTATCTTACTAATCTCCATCTATCCCCTACAACAATCCGTCTATCTTACTTCTCTCCATCTATTCCCTACAACACTCCGTCTATCTTACTACTCTCCATCTATTCCCTACAACACTCCGTCTATCTTACTAATCTCCATCTATTCCCTACAAAACCCCGTCTATCTTACTAATCTCCATCTATTCCCTACAACACTCCATCTATCTTACTAATCTCCATCTATCCCCTACAACACTCCGTCTATCTTACTAATCTCCATCTATTCCCTACAACACTCCGTTTATCTTACTACTCTCCATCTATTCCCTACAACACTCCGTCTATCTTACTAATCTCCATCTATTCCCTACAAAACCCCGTCTATCTTACTAATCTCCATCTATTCCCTACAACACTCCATCTATCTTACTAATCTCCATCTATCCCCTACAACACTCCGTCTATCTTACTAATCTCCATCTATTCCCTACAACACTCCGTCTATCTTACTAATCTCCATCTATTCCCTACAACACTCCGTCTATCTTACTACTCTACATCTATTCCCTACAACACTCCGTCTATCTTACTACTCTACATCTATTCCCTACAACACTCCGTCTATCTTACTAATCTCCATCTATTCCCTACAACACTCCGTCTATCTTACTAATCTCCATCTATTCCCTACAACACTCCATCTATCTTACTAATCTCCATCTATCCCCTACAACAATCCGTCTATCTTACTACTCTCCATCTATTCCCTACAACACTCCGTCTATCTTACTAATCTCCATCTATCCCCTACAACACTCCGTCTATCTTACTAATCTCCATCTATTCCCTACAACACTCCGTCTATCTTTCTAATCTCCATCTATTCCCTACAACACTCCGTCTATCTTACTACTCTCCATCTATTCCCTACAACACTCCGTCTATCTTTTAATCTCCATCTATTCCCTACAGCACTCCATCTATCTTACTAATCTCCATCTATCCCCTACAACACTCCGTCTATCTTACTAATCTCCATCTATTCCCTACAACACTCCGTTTATCTTACTACTCTACATCTATTCCCTACAACACTCCGTCTATCTTACTAATCTCCATCTATTCCCTACAAAACCCCGTCTATCTTACTAATCTCCATCTATTCCCTACAACACTCCGTCTATCTTACTAATCTCCATCTATCCCCTACAACACTTCGTCTATCTTACTAATCTCCATCTATTCCCTACAACACTCCGTCTATCTTACTAATCTCCATCTATTCCCTACAACACTCCGTCTATCTTACTAATCTCCATCTATTCCCTACAACACTCCATCTATCTCCTAAGACATTCCATCTATCCCCTACAACACTCCGTCTATCCGAAACTACTCTCCATCTATTCCCTACAACACACCGTCTATCTTACTACTCTCCATCTATTCCCTACAACACTCCGTCTATCTTACTAATCTCCATCTATTCCCCACAACACTCAATCTATCTTACTAATCTCCATCTATTCCCTACAACACTCCGTCTATCTTACTACTCTCCATCTATTCCCTACAACACTCCGTCTATCTTACTAATCTCCATCTATTCCCTACAACACTCCATCTATCTTACTAATCTCCATCTATCCCCTACAACACTCCGTCTATCTTACTAATCTCCATCTATTCCCTACAACACTCCGTCTATCCTACTAATCTCCATCTATTCCCTACAACACTCCGTCTATCTTACTAATCTCCATCTATTCCCTACAACACTCCGTCTATCTTACTAATCTCCATCTATTCCCTACAACACTCCGTCTATCTTACTACTCTACATCTATTCCCTACAACACTCCGTCTATCTTACTACTCTACATCTATTCCCTACAACACTCCGTCTATCTTACTAATCTCCATCTATTCCCTACAACACTCCATCTATCTTACTAATCTCCATCTATCCCCTACAACAATCCGTCTATCTTACTACTCTCCATCTATTCCCTACAACACTCCGTCTATCTTACTACTCTCCATCTATTCCCTACAACACTCCGTCTATCTTACTAATCTCCATCTATTCCCTACAAAACCCCGTCTATCTTACTAATCTCCATCTATTCCCTACAACACTCCATCTATCTTACTAATCTCCATCTATCCCCTACAACACTCCGTCTATCTTACTAATCTCCATCTATTCCCTACAACACTCCGTCTATCTTACTAATCTCCATCTATTCCCTACAACACTCCGTCTATCTTACTAATCTCCATCTATTCCCTACAACACTCCGTCTATCTTACTACTCTACATCTATTCCCTACAACACTCCGTCTATCTTACTACTCTACATCTATTCCCTACAACACTCCGTCTATCTTACTAATCTCCATCTATTCCCTACAACACTCCATCTATCTTACTAATCTCCATCTATCCCCTACAACAATCCGTCTATCTTACTAATCTCCATCTATCCCCTACAACACTCCATCTATCTTACTAATCTCCATCTATCCCCTACAACACTCCGTCTATCTTACTAATCTCCATCTATTCCCTACAACACTCCGTTTATCTTACTACTCTCCATCTATTCCCTACAACACTCCGTCTATCTTACTAATCTCCATCTATTCCCTACAAAACCCCGTCTATCTTACTAATCTCCATCTATTCCCTACAACACTCCATCTATCTTACTAATCTCCATCTATCCCCTACAACACTCCGTCTATCTTACTAATCTCCATCTATTCCCTACAACACTCCGTCTATCTTACTAATCTCCATCTATTCCCTACAACACTCCGTCTATCTTACTACTCTACATCTATTCCCTACAACACTCCGTCTATCTTACTACTCTACATCTATTCCCTACAACACTCCGTCTATCTTACTAATCTCCATCTATTCCCTACAACACTCCGTCTATCTTACTAATCTCCATCTATTCCCTACAACACTCCATCTATCTTACTAATCTCCATCTATCCCCTACAACAATCCGTCTATCTTACTACTCTCCATCTATTCCCTACAACACTCCGTCTATCTTACTAATCTCCATCTATCCCCTACAACACTCCGTCTATCTTACTAATCTCCATCTATTCCCTACAACACTCCGTCTATCTTACTAATCTCCATCTATTCCCTACAACACTCCGTCTATCTTACTACTCTACATCTATTCCCTACAACACTCCGTCTATCTTTTAATCTCCATCTATTCCCTACAGCACTCCATCTATCTTACTAATCTCCATCTATCCCCTACAACACTCCGTCTATCTTACTAATCTCCATCTATTCCCTACAACACTCCGTTTATCTTACTACTCTACATCTATTCCCTACAACACTCCGTCTATCTTACTAATCTCCATCTATTCCCTACAAAACCCCGTCTATCTTACTAATCTCCATCTATTCCCTACAACACTCCGTCTATCTTACTAATCTCCATCTATCCCCTACAACACTTCGTCTATCTTACTAATCTCCATCTATTCCCTACAACACTCCGTCTATCTTACTAATCTCCATCTATTCCCTACAACACTCCGTCTATCTTACTAATCTCCATCTATTCCCTACAACACTCCGTCTATCTTACTAATCTCCATCTATTCCCTACAACACTCCGTCTATCTTACTACTCTACATCTATTCCCTACAACACTCCGTCTATCTTACTACTCTACATCTATTCCCTACAACACTCCGTCTATCTTACTAATCTCCATCTATTCCCTACAACACTCCGTCTATCTTACTAATCTCCATCTATTCCCTACAACACTCCATCTATCTTACTAATCTCCATCTATCCCCTACAACAATCCGTCTATCTTACTACTCTCCATCTATTCCCTACAACACTCCGTCTATCTTACTAATCTCCATCTATCCCCTACAACACTCCGTCTATCTTACTAATCTCCATCTATTCCCTACAACACTCCGTCTATCTTACTAATCTCCATCTATTCCCTACAACACTCCGTCTATCTTACTACTCTACATCTATTCCCTACAACACTCCGTCTATCTTTTAATCTCCATCTATTCCCTACAGCACTCCATCTATCTTACTAATCTCCATCTATCCCCTACAACACTCCGTCTATCTTACTAATCTCCATCTATTCCCTACAACACTCCGTTTATCTTACTACTCTACATCTATTCCCTACAACACTCCGTCTATCTTACTAATCTCCATCTATTCCCTACAAAACCCCGTCTATCTTACTAATCTCCATCTATTCCCTACAACACTCCGTCTATCTTACTAATCTCCATCTATCCCCTACAACACTTCGTCTATCTTACTAATCTCCATCTATTCCCTACAACACTCCGTCTATCTTACTAATCTCCATCTATTCCCTACAACACTCCGTCTATCTTACTAATCTCCATGTATTCCCTACAACACTCCGTCTATCTTACTAATCTCCATCTATCCCCTACAACACTTCGTCTATCTTACTAATCTCCATCTATTCCCTACAACACTCCGTCTATCTTACTAATCTCCATCTATTCCCTACAACACTCCGTCTATCTTACTAATCTCCATCTATTCCCTACAACACTCCGTCTATCTTACTAATCTCCATCTATTCCCTACAACACTCCGTCTATCTTACTACTCTACATCTATTCCCTACAACACTCCGTCTATCTTACTACTCTACATCTATTCCCTACAACACTCCGTCTATCTTACTAATCTCCATCTATTCCCTACAACACTCCGTCTATCTTACTAATCTCCATCTATTCCCTACAACACTCCATCTATCTTACTAATCTCCATCTATCCCCTACAACAATCCGTCTATCTTACTACTCTCCATCTATTCCCTACAACACTCCGTCTATCTTACTAATCTCCATCTATCCCCTACAACACTCCGTCTATCTTACTAATCTCCATCTATTCCCTACAACAATCCGTCTATCTTACTAATCTCCATCTATTCCCTACAACACTCCGTCTATCTTACTACTCTACATCTATTCCCTACAACACTCCGTCTATCTTTTAATCTCCATCTATTCCCTACAGCACTCCGTCTATCTTACTAATCTCCATCTATTCCCTACAACTCTCCGTCTATCTTTTAATCTCCATCTATTCTCTACAACACTCCGTCTATCTTACTAATCTCCATCTATTCCCTACAACACTCCGTCTATCTTACTAATCTCCATCTATTCCCTACAACACTCCGTCTATCTTACTAATCTCCATGTATTCCCTACAACACTCCGTCTATCTTACTAATCTCCATCTATCCCCTACAACACTTCGTCTATCTTACTAATCTCCATCTATTCCCTACAACACTCCGTCTATCTTACTACTCTCCATCTATTCCCTACAACACTCCGTCTATCTTACTAATCTCCATCTATTCCCTACAACACTCCGTCTATCTTACTAATCTCCATCTATTCCCTACAACACTCCGTCTATCTTACTACTCTACATCTATTCCCTACAACGCTCCGTCTATCTTACTACTCTACATCTATTCCCTACAACACTCCGTCTATCTTACTAATCTCCATCTATTCCCTACAACACTCCGTCTATCTTACTAATCTCCATCTATTCCCTACAACACTCCATCTATCTTACTAATCTCCATCTATCCCCTACAACAATCCGTCTATCTTACTACTCTACATCTATTCCCTACAACACTCCGTCTATCTTACTAATCTCCATCTATCCCCTACAACACTCCGTCTATCTTACTAATCTCCATCTATTCCCTACAACAATCCGTCTATCTTACTAATCTCCATCTATTCCCTACAACACTCCGTCTATCTTACTACTCTACATCTATTCCCTACAACACTCCGTCTATCTTTTAATCTCCATCTATTCCCTACAGCACTCCGTCTATCTTACTAATCTCCATCTATTCCCTACAACTCTCCGTCTATCTTTTAATCTCCATCTATTCTCTACAACACTCCGTCTATCTTACTAATCTCCATCTATTCCCTACAACACTCCGTCTATCTTACTAATCTCCATCTATTCCCTACAACACTCCGTCTATCCGAAACTACTCTCCATCTATTCCTTACAACACTCCGTCTATCTTACTACTCTACATCTATTCCCTACAACACTCCGTCTATCTTACTACTCTACATCTATTCCCTACAACACTCCGTCTATCTTTTAATCTCCATCTATTCCCTACAGCACTCCGTCTATCTTACTAATCTCCATCTATTCCCTACAACACTCCGTCTATCTTACTAATCTCCATCTATTCCGTACAACACTCCATCTATCTTACTAATCTCCATCTATCCCCTACAACAATCCGTCTATCTTACTACTCTCCATCTATTCCCTACAACACTCCGTCTATCTTACTAATCTCCATCTATCCCCTCCAACACTCCGTCTATCTTACTAATCTCCATCTATTCCCTACAACACTCCGTCTATCTTACTAATCTCCATCTATTCCCTACAACACTCCGTCTATCTTACTACTCTACATCTATTCCCTTCAACACTCCGTCTATCTTTTAATCTTTATCTATTCCCTACAGCACTCCATCTATCTTACTAATCTCCATCTATCCCCTACAACACTCCGTCTATCTTACTAATCTCCATCTATTCCCTACAACACTCCGTCTATCTTACTACTCTCCATCTATTCCCTACAACACTTCGTCTATCTTACTAATCTCCATCTATTCCCTACAACACTCCGTCTATCTTACTAATCTCCATCTATTCCCTACAACACTCCGTCTATCTTACTACTCTACATCTATTCCCTACAACGCTCCGTCTATCTTACTACTCTACATCTATTCCCTACAACACTCCGTCTATCTTACTAATCTCCATCTATTCCCTACAACACTCCGTCTATCTTACTAATCTCCATCTATTCCCTACAACACTCCATCTATCTTACTAATCTCCATCTATCCCCTACAACAATCCGTCTATCTTACTACTCTACATCTATTCCCTACAACACTCCGTCTATCTTACTAATCTCCATCTATCCCCTACAACACTCCGTCTATCTTACTAATCTCCATCTATTCCCTACAACAATCCGTCTATCTTACTAATCTCCATCTATTCCCTACAACACTCCGTCTATCTTACTACTCTACATCTATTCCCTACAACACTCCGTCTATCTTTTAATCTCCATCTATTCCCTACAGCACTCCGTCTATCTTACTAATCTCCATCTATTCCCTACAACTCTCCGTCTATCTTTTAATCTCCATCTATTCTCTACAACACTCCGTCTATCTTACTAATCTCCATCTATTCCCTACAACACTCCGTCTATCTTACTAATCTCCATCTATTCCCTACAACACTCCGTCTATCCGAAACTACTCTCCATCTATTCCTTACAACACTCCGTCTATCTTACTACTCTACATCTATTCCCTACAACACTCCGTCTATCTTACTACTCTACATCTATTCCCTACAACACTCCGTCTATCTTTTAATCTCCATCTATTCCCTACAGCACTCCGTCTATCTTACTAATCTCCATCTATTCCCTACAACACTCCGTCTATCTTACTAATCTCCATCTATTCCGTACAACACTCCATCTATCTTACTAATCTCCATCTATCCCCTACAACAATCCGTCTATCTTACTACTCTCCATCTATTCCCTACAACACTCCGTCTATCTTACTAATCTCCATCTATCCCCTCCAACACTCCGTCTATCTTACTAATCTCCATCTATTCCCTACAACACTCCGTCTATCTTACTAATCTCCATCTATTCCCTACAACACTCCGTCTATCTTACTACTCTACATCTATTCCCTTCAACACTCCGTCTATCTTTTAATCTTTATCTATTCCCTACAGCACTCCATCTATCTTACTAATCTCCATCTATCCCCTACAACACTCCGTCTATCTTACTAATCTCCATCTATTCCCTACAACACTCCGTCTATCTTACTAATCTCCATCTATTCCCTACAACACTCCGTCTATCTTACTACTCTACATCTATTCCCTACAACACTCCGTCTATCTTTTAATCTCCATCTATTCCCTACAGCACTCCATCTATCTTACTAATCTCCATCTATCCCCTACAACACTCCGTCTATCTTACTAATCTCCATCTATTCCCTACAACACTCCGTTTATCTTACTACTCTACATCTATTCCCTACAACACTCCGTCTATCTTACTAATCTCCATCTATTCCCTACAAAACCCCGTCTATCTTACTAATCTCCATCTATTCCCTACAACACTCCGTCTATCTTACTAATCTCCATCTATTCCCTACAACACTCCGTCTATCTTTTAATCTCCATCTATTCCCTACAGCACTCCGTCTATCTTACTAATCTCCATCTATTCCCTACAACACTCCGTCTATCTTTTAATCTCCATCTATTCCCTACAACACTCCGTCTATCTTACTAATCTCCATCTATTCCCTACAACACTCCGTCTATCTTACTAATCTCCATCTATTCCCTACAACACTCCGTCTATCTTACTACTTTCCATCTATTCCCTACAACTCTCCGTCTATCTTACTAATCTCCATCTATTCCCTACAACACTCCGTCTATCTTACTACTTTCCATCTATTCCCTACAACACTCCGTCTATCTTACTTATCTCCATCTATTCCCTACAACACTCCGTCTATCTTACTAATCTCCATCTTCACACCATATATCTCCTGCTACATTTGTTAAAAAATGTCTGTCTTCATATATGGGTTTTTCCAAGAAATTTCTTTCATTATTTCTGCAACAACTTGTGGCTCAATATTGGCGATATCAGTTGACACTATAAACATGTGCATGATTCACCAAAAGTACTTGATTACTGGTACATTACACAATTAACCACACAGCGTGACTTCCAGATAAACCCTTGTCAGTGTTTTCACACGAAGCAAAGCTGAGTCATTTACGCCTTTTGTTGCAAAGTTGTCAGCATGACCTAAAAAGTTATGCGATCACCCATCCCGTGATCTGGCACATTCCAGAACAACAAAGAACTTGTTGAGCTGCGTATAGCGACCGTGTGACGAAATCTTCTACCTGGTGTCTCGTGTTTCATTTTATTACGTGTCGGTTACAATCATATATATTTAAGTGAAAATAATTTGCAGTGAAAAATATTACCTTAGAACAATATACAGTCAGTAATAAACGGTGGTAGTACTGGTGACCATGTGATGTTCCGATATCTCATAGGAAGCAAAACGTCTACTGGGCAGATACTAAGTTTTGAAGCCTATGAAGTGAAAAAACGAGTTGGGTTTTCCTGATTCTGCCATGACAATGGCGTCAGCTATATTGCGATGTAGTTGATCTTGCGAAAGGATATCATGCTATGCGGCAGCCACAGGAAAGGTGGATTCCAACAAATAGATGTTTTGTTCACGCGCAGTGTTGAACGTACATTTATATAAAGTACTTAAGTGTTTAATGGTTCATGCCGGTTCTAACCTACATGTATGTACACTTCCGTCCCCTTTAGCCAAAGTAAGATAACTTTAGCTGCCAAAGACAATGGACACGGCTATTTCTTGGCAAAGGGAATGGACTGCCCCAGGAGTCACTGAAAACTGCAAAATTATAAAATCATTTCATATTCGATACAGTGTATTCTTAATGTTATGTTTTGTATAAATTGTTGAGCAATGAATGATTGTATAAATGTGTATTAGTTGTTTGTTTAAATACCCTGTTAGAAAATTACTGGAAGGGTTAAATTTGACATCTTCCCTATGCAAATTTGATAGAAGAAAAAAGCAGCTTTATTATGGATTTCTGAGTGTATTCAAAATGAGTGAAAAGTAAACTTCAAGAGAAAACCGAAGCACCGGCAAGTCCGAGACCCAGGACTGTTGTACCATACGTTTGTTCTGCTTTAGCTGCAAGTTCCATGAAAATCGGCTCCATCATATTTAAATTTTAGAAAAACACTTTCTGAAAAACTCTAACATCAACCTTTATGACACATTTTAGATTTATTTGTGGGGGCTGAGTGAGGCTAAAAGTCACATTAGCAGTGTTTTAGCCAGAAAAATATACCGTATATTAATAATATTATATTTAAAGTTGTCAGCGATGAACAGCACACTATTACCACATAATTATTTTTAAAACTAATTTTAGAATATTTGGGAGAGAAAAATATCACACAACAGCACAAAACAACATAAAAACGGGCAACAGAGTTGTGTATACTGGTCCTCATGGTCCTACCCAAGGGAAGTGCGAGTTTTACATACAATGAATTTGAATAGGACATAATATTACTTGGTAAGTATAACCCACATGAAAGAATAAAGCAATTGCGAATACATCTCTCTCGATTTGTTAATAATTGGTCTGAGTCTTCACATTCTCCGAAAAGTTCTGAGAGGGTTCGACGAGGCAGCTCTTCGCTGTCTGGGCTGCATCCCACGCAATTGGGATACGATGATATGCATCAACCAAGTCAGCGAGCCTGACAACCCCCCGATCCCGTTAGTCGCCTCTTACGACAAGCATAGTCGCCTTTTACGGCAAGCATGGTTAGCTGAAGTTTACTTGTCTCTCAATATGCAGCAGGTAAACTGAACACATCTTCGTAATGTTACGTCGTTCTATTAACTGTTCACGAGGAATAAAAATCTCCATAGTACCATTTCGTCTGTGACAACGTTATTGTTTCTGTTGTAAATCTCAAAACGGTTTTGCAGGGGGAATTCACGGGTGCATAACACAACAAATGTCACATTAAAATAGTTACAAAGTTTAACTGTTTCGTATTCCAAGTATGACTTTTTCGGAAAAAGTAAATTACTTAGCCTGACATTACGTTGACGAAATTAGCCGATGTTTGATGCATCATTCTGCCGACGGAATGTGTAGACATTCATTCACAAGGCAGATGTTCAGTATCTTTTATGGAGTCGACGACGTCTGTGTAGTCTCGGGGTAACTTATACAATGCACTTTCGTTTGGTCTCAGGCGAGTTCATCTGTAATGATCTTTTGATTCCTGATAACTAAACTACATCACGTTTCAGATATAATTTGATGATCGTGGACCAAGACAGCAAGTTGTGATGTAGACAAGTAGGTGTCTGGTCGTAAGACACACAACTAAGTTTGATAACTCGGGTTCTTGTAAAACAGTTTCATTCGACTCTCTATATGACGCCAACACACTTGATCCACGTGAATCGTTATATACGATATTATAGCTAAAATGGGTAGAATTATCATTAAACCGCCTGCATGTTATCAGAAATGAGCGGGCCACTGTAACTTGCAAGCCCCTTTCAAGCGTGACACCTTCGTTACACTCTCGGTAACATCGCTGCCACCAGTGTGGGAGCGGCCATTACAAGAATCTTTAAATTTGCCTCTAACCCCAAATGAAGTAACGTTCATACTTTTGTTTATGTCTTTGGGAATGCCATCAAAGTTAATTTTGAAAAGATTTACGGCTGACCATGCTTTCCAGATAATTAACTTTGTTGTTTGTATAATCATTGCTTCGTTGGGCAGTTAATTGAAGACATCGGGCTTCTGCAAATGATAATGCCCTGAAAAATAGCGTTACCGTTCTACAGGGTGTTTTTCTACAGGATGGGAACTCCGAGGCTGTTGTGGCTGCCATACAGCGTATAGAAGATAGTCTTTCTACACAGAGAGATATCAACTCAGCATACGATGAATTTGTGTCTCTTATTACCAAGAGTCTTGATTTTTTCTGCTCCACGAACTCGAAATCACCTAATGCTACCAAAAGACACAAACGCACCGGTAAACCGTATTGGAATCAGGAGTTACAACTCCAGTGGAATAAAGTGTGTCAATTGGAACGTCAGTGGCGACGAGCTAACAACCAGGGACAGAAACGGAACCTACGTAGACTATACTGTAGTCAGAGAACCCACTTTGACAAGTTGCATAGAAAGGTTAAAAAATCATACCAGCTAAAAGAACAGAGTGTTTTACTGGAGCAACTACAGCATTGTAATTCCTCAGTATTTTGGAAATCCTTTGGTAAAATTGGAATTGGAAACGATCGCAAAGTCCGTATTCCCATGGAAGTTGCCAACGATGATGGTACCGTAATCACCGACCCTGAACTCGTCACGAAAAGATGGAGAGATGACTACGAAGAGCTCTACAACGACAATACCAACACAATGTCCTTTGATGATACACACCTGTCGTTTGTGCGTAACTCTTTGACGACGGATGACGTCACAACGGTCCGTGATGACATAACAACCATCAACCGTGAGATCACTCGGGATGAAGTCAAGGCTGCTGTTTTCCGTTGTAAACTAAAAAAAGCTGCAGGCATTGACTCTATACCAGCTGAAGCAATTAAGAACGATGTTTGTATTGACATTCTCCATAGGTTGATCGAATACTGTTTCGAGAGCGGATGTGTTCCTGAGTCTTGGAAATCTGGAATTATCAACCCTATCGTTAAACCCGGCACCACTGATGTTCGGCAACCACTAACATACAGAGGTATTTGCTTGATTTCAGTCCCGTGCAAGGTATATTGTGACATTTTAAACCACAGATTATCAGCCTTCATCGAAGATCATCACTTATTAGCTGAGGAGCAAAATGGCTTCAGGAAACAACGTAGCTGCATGGACCATATATACAGCCTGTATGAAATTCTCAACAACAGGAGATGCTCTGACCAATCTACTTTCGCCTGTTTCATCGACATGAAAAAAGCGTTTGACAACGTAAACAGAGACTGCTTATGGTATAAATTGAAAATGTCAGGTATCGGAGGACCAATGTTGAAAGCAATTCAATCTCTATACGAAGGGGTCACTTGTGCTGTTCAGGTAAACGACTCTTTAACTCCATGGTTTAAAGTACCAAATGGCGTTAAGCAAGGATGCCTTCTCTCACCAACCCTTTTTGCCATTTATATTGATGACCTTGCTCGCAGTATTAAGAACTTGAACTGTGGTGTTGATGTCAAGGATGCGAATATATGTATTCTTCTCTATGCAGACGACATAGTGTTACTTGCACCGACAGAAGAATATTTACAAATGATGCTCGACAAAGTTCATGAATGGTGTTTTAAGTGGAGATTGGAGCTTAATGGTGAGAAGTCTCAAATCGTTCACTTCAGACCAGGCAAGCGAGAATGTTCCAAAGTAACGTTTAAATGTGGTGATATTACATTGAAGTACACACATACCTACAAATACCTCGGCCTCTGGTTCCATGAACATTCGGACTTCAAGACAGCGATCAACCAGTTGGCAAAATCGGCAGGCAGAGCTCTGTGTGCACTTTTCACCAAGTTTTGTGATGCAGGTGGAATGGCCTATGAGGCATTTACTGCCCTCTATAATTCTTTGATCCAGCCTATTCTGACGTATGGGGCAGGTATTTGGGGACTCTATGAACACAAATGCCTTAACACAGTCCAAAACAGAGCGTGTCGTTTTTTCCTTGGAGCCAGTTGTAAAACTTCGAACATCGCTACGAGAGGAGATATGGGTTGGACCTCTTGTGTAACCAAACAGCGTCTTGAGGTCTTCAGATTGTGGATGAGAGTAGGACTTATGCACAAGATACATAAGTGGTCACTCAACCGGAAGATATATTTGGAACACCGTACAACAATCCACTGTACAACTTATTCGCAAGCAGCTGAACATTCAGGATGAACAGAAGTGGTTTACTGACCTATGGGACGATAAAGGAAATTTAACAAACGGAAATAATCTTAGGACTTCATACGACTGAGAGCCTGCAGTCTGCCTCTGTGTGTAGAGATATTCTAAACCGCCTATACCACTTCATGACAGAATCTGTCCTATCTGCCCCCTAGAAATCGAGGATGAACCCATTTCACCATCACCTGCCCACTGTACTCAGATATAAAGTACGATGTCTTCAAGTATGCCCTGAATGTAGACGATGAATTTACACATAAAAACCCAACAGAAAAGTATGTGTTTTTAATTCAAAATCCTAATTGCCAAATCTTACTTGCTTCTAAGATTCATCTCATGGTCAGAAGAAGGAATACTCTTTTATGATTTATGTAGTTAACGTATTTTCTGTAATGTTTGTAAGTATGTATGTATGTATGCATGTGTGTGTGTGTGTGTGTGTGTGTGTGTGTGTGTGTGTGTGTGTGTGTGTGTGTGTGTGTCTATATGTGTATGTTGTGTGTGTGTATGCGTGTATGTATGTATGTGTGTGTATGCGTGTATGTATGTGTGTGTATGCGTGTATGTATGTGTGTGTATGCGTTCGACTGAATACATGTTTGTGCGAGAATCTATGTTGTATGATTGTTCTCAACACAGGTTTTGGTATAATTCATGTTTTAATTATATATTGAATGTGGGGACTGTTTGTCATTTGTACTTTCTTAACTTATTGTTGTTCTGTGATATTTTAGATTATACTGTCTCATAGGCCATATGGCCGGGTGCTTTTTATAATTCTATGAATGTATATTTTGTATTTTATCATATAATATGCACGTGACACTTAAATAAACATTCTCTCTCTCTCTCTCTCTCTCTCTCTCTCTCTCTCTCTCTCTCTCTCTCTCTCTCTCTCTCTTATATATATATATATATATATAATACGGCATGGCTGTACTGAATAATTGACTTTTGTGTAATTAAGAAGAGTAACTACTAACCGTTTAAATATTAATAAAAAGAAGATAACTTTCTCTGACAGAAATAAATACATGCACATATTACTTTAAACATATACAAACTTGTATAATTTAAACAAAATGAGCATTTATTTTATCCCATTAGATCTAACAGACAAATGTATGACGATGTATTTATATTTGTATTTTGACTTGTCTTAGATACCAATCCGTAGAACATGTGTTGCCCAGCTATTTAAATGTATAATTAACCAAGGTTGTCACTACAGGTTCGGTGTATTTCGAGGGTATGATAGTTCAATTTAGAAATACGTTAGGTGAAGTAGAAACATTTGACACTGCCTCATGTAGTCTCTTTGTGCTCACCCGGAGCCTCGTTCGCGGATAATACGTCAACATGCACCCGACCAGTACACGAGGAGCACTGCCCCGAGACGTGACGTGTGGGGTAATACCCGGGCGTTCCTTCATTTATCGGTGAGGAGAACTGTAGGCTGTGTTCTGTACCGGGTAAGTACCCCTAATATTGGATGGAAGGAGGTTATTTATTGTGGTAACCGCATCCAAGATAAGTCTCCTACAGACCTTGTTAGCTACAATGTTCAACAGAGTGTTTATCCCACAATACGGATGACACAACGGCATTACAGATGTTCTTGTAAACAAATCTTAACATACACTCGTTCATGCGATTTTATTTGAAGTAAATTGTTTCGCTTTTTCGAACATCTTCTCATTATTTGGTTACGCTTGACAAATCCTTGTGAGGGTCTTTTAATTTAGCCCTCCTTGAAGCGAACATACTACTAGATGTAACTGCCTGCTGTTGTTTTGTTTGTCTGGTTGCCGAAGGTAGGTGAATACCTCGACTGTCGGGTTGGCAGATACATTGTTTTATGCATGGATACATTCACGTCATTGATAGCCTAGGTCACCAGTTTATATTCTTGTCCACGTTGTTCGTTATTTGATCTACAAAACGTGTAGAGGCTGAAGATATACCAACCTTTTAGATGTGTCAGCTCCTCAAGGAAACTTAAAATATTGCTTTGTTCGTGTCTCGGAAGTTTCCCTAATGTATAACATTGCCAATCAGTTCATGGATTTATTTTTTGAGACTTGTGGAAAGATATTATCAAATGTATGCGATAGACGTACGTAATATTCCGCTCATGGCAACCGTCATGTTACAACTGGCACGAGTGGAGATATCAAGGGACAATTTTTTTCTTAGCTTTAGCCTTGTCTTTATCTTAGTTGATAATTAATAATCTAAGGTTATCTCGGTCCTTACAATAGTGGTGGGCACATCCTCTCCCTAGAAGGCATATAAACTGCTAACTACGCGGCAGAAAGTGTTTAATCCTTGTCCGATCATTTAAACGCGTTTTGATACGTTTGTATTCCAATTAACTTGTTTGGAATCGTTTACAATGAAGACCTCTAAAAAAATACAATATTCAGATAATCAAGTACGTATAATGTCTAATTGTTTTGGTTGGACGATATTATGAAATAAGAAAAAATACAATATTCAGATAATCAAGTACGTATAATGTCTAATTGTTTTGGTTGGACGATATTATGAAATAAGAATATTTTGTTGATCACTTTTAGACTTAAATGGTATCACACAATCATCGACATTTCTCTTCTGACTTCTGCTTGAAATCATTATATTTCCCAAGACTCTGCCGGGCGGTCGGGTAGCCTAGTGGTTAAAGCTTTCGCTCGTCACGCCGAAGACCCGGGTTCGATTCCCGACATGGGTACAATGTGTGAAGCCCATTTCCGGTGTCCCCCGCCGTGATATTGCTGGAACATTGCTAAAAGCGGCGTAAAACCATACTCACTCACTACCGAGACTCTGCATGAGTTTGATATATCGAGCGTTACAGCAGCAGAGCTGCAGTAAAGTACGTGCCTTGTATTGACGCGCAACAGGGATGGTCTCACTTAGGAATGACACCATTAACTATTGTCCACAGTTTTCATAAACAGGTTTTTGTCCAAAATATGTTGAGATTTTCGGATGTTGAGTGCCTGGCATATGTTAGGATACCATGTTCAAGTGATAGATTCTGTTTCTGTGGTGTGTACATGTGGAATGCAATGACAGATAACACTGATACATGGAACCTTTGCCTCATATAATCAACTAAACATATACACACACTAGGATGGATAATATATACTCTTAAAAAAACAAAGCCAGATTTGTGAGGTAGGAAAATACATTTATACGAGGAACCGTACAATGTTTTGAGCCAAAATGTTGTGGTGAGAACACTTGCTGATTGTAGTTAACTCAGTTATCGGTACATAGGAAAAGTCCAAGGTGAAGGTCAGCTACCATCAATAACGCGTATGTCTCCCGAATCGATAGCGGTCTGACATCACTCTTTTATTTCCATATGCTTTTGGACTTTTTTACATGAGGAACCTTCTCATGATTATAGCTCTGAAATATTTAGGATGACCTCATTTCACTTGTTGCCTTCATATTTCTTTTGATCTCATGTGCTTTTTCTCCTGCTACAATATGAACTGAATGACTAATACTTGACAATTGTATACACTGATATTCCCGTGGTTACCAGACACTGCGTGTAGAATGCAGCGCAGCGCAACATAATAATTATTTATGGTGAATAAACACCTCGTTTCAGGTCTGGTGTACACTTACTCTGTAATAAATGTACGTTCGAAACTCTGCTCTCTGATGCTCTCTGTGATAATAGAAATATCATTTTTTGGTGATCGTAAACGCCTATAAATAATGCTTAACGTATTGGAAATGTTCATATGATGTATAAATGTGGTTCTTGCATGCGAAGTATTTATGAGACAAGTTCCATTGACAACGATTCACGCACGCACATACATACACACACATACGAAAGCTACTGTCGGTTATTTCTCATTATTTGCTGGGACGCAACTTCTCATATTCGTGTAAATATGTCCAATTATTGTCTAAAAAGAGAATGGTGCTTTCTTATAGTAGCGTTTCAAGAGAAGGAAAGGCTGGTAGTTAGAGCTGTCAGGGAAGACCACGTGAACTGCATCAGTACGCTCTGAATAAAGTAAAGCTGTCAGGGGTGATGGTTAGTTACGTACGTCCACAAGTTATCAGGTTTGACAGACAGGCATCATTATTTATGTCTTACTTATGTCTTACCAGAAATACGGACACAAACATTAACTTCAATAATTTCATCTATGATCATTTGTTCAGCAATTTAAAAGTAATATACAGAGTTTTCTTTCTGATTGTTGAAAGATTAATTTTTTATTACATCCGCATATTTGTCGACCGTGTCAGTATTATTGATGATAAATAAACATGTTCCATAGCTCACAATTATCAGAATACGTCAAGTCAGGACTTAGTTGTACTTTATGTTTTGTCAAAGGATAAACAAACTCCAATATGAGTTTATATCATGTTTAAGAATTGAAATATGTGTATATGCCGGTAAAAGGTTGTCTAGAAACTTCCTAAATCCACTAATTGAAAAATTGACTGGGATGTGCAATATGCTCTTATGACGAATAACCTAAAATGCATGTGATACTGTAATACTGTAATTGCAAAAGGTTTGGTTATCGTGTAATTCCTGCGTTATACATGTACTGGTCATCACGGGGGCAGCCATGCAACCAGCAGGTTGTGATGTAACAAACGTCCAGTGTACGGCGCGTAAATGAAAACTTATTTCACAAAGCTTCGTATAAGTTGAACATCAGAAGACATTCTGTCCACAAAATGATTTTGTGTCGTATAAAGTGTGTTTAATAAACTTACAAAAACGCACCTGCAGCTAAAGGGCGACCACTGATAGTTTCGCCTCCTTATAGTGGACAAGGCAAATTGAAAGCGAAGTTGCAAAAATCAGAATTGTAGATTGGGGATATGCCAGACGGCTTCATCAACTAATTATGCACTGGTCAGAGGAAACCTTTGTTCTTCTTATCATAACCGCAGATGGGCATAGTTGTACACTGACAATACTAGCCAGGTGGCGATCTTCGCGAGACAAGAGCGTTAACTGACAAAAAAGTCCAGTTTCCACCCTTGTCGAACTTGGCTGGAATTTCCAGACTCGATCGTAGCGCCACCAGTGGTTGTAATAATTACGGGTTATGTCCCTTCTATGTCCCTCCTGCGGTCCAATTCCGTCTCCCATGTCACTTGCGTTTGCACCAAACAAAAGTGAGCAGATCAAACAGTAAAGACGATCTGATCGATAATCAAGTTCTGTGTTGTAATAAAACGGGTCACTTCAGCGTATTGATTTGAAACATGAACAGATTTGAAAAAATATCTGTCGACACCCAGTTGACGGTACACATGTTTTGCAAATCCTGCAGTCGACCACAATCTGCACGTTGAAATACATGTTGTTTACGAACTGGATGTCTACTTCGTTACCCGATTTTGCTTGAACTATGCATGTACTTGTCGTCCAGCCCAAATCTTGCTCCAGAATTCCAGCCTAGTTCGGCAAGGATGGAAACTGGACTTTTATAGTCAGTTAACGCCCTTGCCTCGAAAAAGATGCTTTTCCCATAGCTCATGAAAACGTTATACGTACAGGGGTTTAACATTAAAAACGTTGAACCGAGGGGACATTGGCCAAGCAGGGGCCATACACTATCATATCTTGACCAATGGAACCAGTGGTCGAAATGTGTAATATGTGTCGATGTGTGTTTAAATGTCGTTCGAATCATTCTAAAATCATATCCTCAGTCACCCTCAATCCCCGTTCGGGAAATCTGTGAGTATGTAATTGAAAATACGCGCGCCACATCTAAAAACGGATGATTAATCCGAAAAGTAATGTTAAAGGTACATGTCAACAAGTGATACCTAGTTAGTTTTTTATGAAACACAGGTCAATCAATCGGTCAATATGAACTGGGGTGAGTGTGTGAGTTTGGTTCATGTCGCCTTCAGCAGTATTTCAGTTGCGGCAGAAAAGCGCATGGGAGAAAAGTTTAAAGAGATGCAGGTCATCGAGGTTTACTTATAACACTGGGGAAACCTATGAGCACGGGTATGGTGATGATAAACCAAGACACCTTTCGAAACCCAATTTACACTCTATTAAAAAAAGTGTTTCCCACCAAACTCACAGAATTCCCGTGAGTCGGCCTCTTGTCTAATATACCTGGAATAGAACCATAACATTCAGACTTGAGTTGCCCACTTCACAGTTCCATCATCTAATACCAGATTTCGGTGGACGCGCTTTGTTATGACTGTACTGGTGCGGATGTTGAGCCATCCACATAGATCCAAAATATTGTTGCCACGGTTGTCTAAAACCGGACCCGGTGTTAAATAATTTGTATCGTCTAAGTTTTACTTACCCTAAACTTGTTATCGTTACAGATGAAAAACACATGATATATTTATTCTTTTTCAGTGCGGGTTGTCCATTACACTTCATTCAAGGTGCCCGTTTTCCCCGTGGGGATGAAGACCTTCTACTTGGGCGTGGCCACAGTGCTGGCCGGGCTGTGTCTAGCGCTTATGTGTGACGCTGAACCTCACCGCCGTCTCAGGCTGGTAGGTACATCAGTAGAGTTACTTTGTGGTCACTGACAGCGCAACCCCGCTGTTAACAACACCCGTGCGTCAGCCATAGTATTATCTCGAGAGTTTCACCATATCGTAAACGCCTTATATACTAGTATCTGCTTTATGTTCAGCTTTCCCATCAAATAACAGCTGTGATGTTTCAACAAACGTCACCTAGTCACCTTCGTGATTTGTACTTTCACGTTTAATACACTCTCATTTATTCATTTATATTTATCTCATTGATCATTTTCTTGTAAACGACAGATACACAGCAACTATGTTCAGTAATGTTGATCATTGGTGTGTCAACACTTTAAAAGCGTCTGTAAGATTCACCAAGCAATCTTAACCACCATACAGGGGGCACGGGTGGCACAGTCGACTAAGGCACCGCAATTCGCTGTGCAGATTTGCGTCCCTTGGGCAACCTATGCTCGTGGGTCTGAATCCCAGTTCGCCCCGAACAGTTTCTAGGTTTGTCAGCCTATGCCCTTACTCGTGAGTTTCACCAAAGTAGTAAACGCATGAGACCTACATTATTGGGCTTTCCTCCCGCATTAGGCTAACACGCGGTGATATTAATAGAATACATAGACTCACTCACTCACTAACTCCACTGCTTAACTAAATTGGTATAACTGCTGTCGTTGCACAGTTTAAAACTTTCGTCATATGACTGATATACTGTAGTAAAAGGCGTTTACCGTGAATTCTCTTTCAATAAAAAGGTATAATTGTATTTTGTTTCATCGATATCTAACTTGTCTTTTCCTTGAGGCTGCTTGTCTTCTGTTTGGCTACAAGTCATCAAGTGGCGAACAAGTGGATAAATATGTACATGTATGTATATCAGATGCAATTCCTAATGGCAGTTAGAGGTGATATCGATGTTGGCAGTTGCCTCGAGATATTGCAAAATAAACTTGCTTCTGAACTCAGCAACTGATATTACATCGGATGATACGATTGGATGAGCAGTAAATACATAGTATCATAACGCTAACAGATATTTAATTCATCGTGACGTTAAATTTACAGATTGACTTGATGTACATACAGACAGATTGGTTCCAGCAAAACGTTACACAAACATATTGACTTTACAATGGCGTCACATAGATAAATTGACCACAATATGACGTTACATAGACAGATAACCTGCACCTTGGATTACATAATTGTACTGACTAGAGCATGACGTTACATAGACAGATAACCCGCACCTTGGATTACATAATTGTACTGACTAGAGCATGACGTTACATAGACAGATAACCTGGACCATGGATTACACAATTGTACTGACTAGAGCATGACGTTACATAGACAGATAACCCGCACCTTGGATTACATAATTGTACTGACTAGAGCATGACGTTACATAGACAGATAACCTGGACCATGGATTACACATTGTACTGACTAGAGCATGACGTTACACAGACAGATAACCTGCACCTTGGATTACATAATTGTACTGACTAGAGCATGACGTTACATAGACAGATAACCTGCACCATGGATTACATAATTGTACTGACTAGAGCATGACGTTACATAGACAGATAACCTGGACCATGGATTACACAATTGTACTGACTAGAGCATGACGTTACATAGACAGATAACCTGCACCATGGATTACATAATTGTACTGACTAGAGCATGACGTTACATAGACAGATAACCTGCACCTTGGATTACACAATTGTACTGACTAGAGCATGACGTTACATAGACAGATAACCTGCACCATGGATTACATAATTATACTGACTAGAGCATGACGTTACATAGACAGATAACCTGGACCATGGATTACACAATTGTACTGACTAGAGCATGACGTTACATAGACAGATAACCCGCACCTTGGATTACACATTGTACTGACTAGAGCATGACGTTACATAGACAGATAACCTGCACCATGGATTACACAATTGTACTGACTAGAGCATGACGTTACATAGACAGATAACCTGCACCTTGGATTACACATTGTACTGACTAGAGAATGACGTTACATAGACAGATAACCTGCACCATGGATTACACATTGTACTGACTAGAGCATGACGTTACATAGACAGATAACCTGCACCTTGGATTACACATTGTACTGACTAGAGCATGACGTTACATAGACAGATAACCTGCACCATGGATTACACAATTGTACTGACTAGAGCATGACGTTACATAGACAGATAACCTGCACCTTGGATTACACATTGTACTGACTAGAGCATGACGTTACATAGACAGATAACCTGCACCTTGGATTACACATTGTACTGACTAGAGCATGACGTTACATAGACAGATAACCTGCACCATGGATTACACATTGTACTGACTAGAGCATGACGTTACATAGACAGATAACCTGCACCATGGATTACACATTGTACTGACTACATCATGACGTCACGTAGACTACTTGGCTACAATATGACGTTACAACGACTACTTGGCTACAACGTTACGTCACATAGAATACTTGGCTCCATGATGAGGTGAGGTGAAATGGGGTTCAACGTCACGTTCAAGATTATTGCATTTATACAGCGACGTTCACGTGTGTGTGTGTGTGTATGTGTGTATGTTCCAGCTTGTACTTGTCCTGACTAAAGCTGATTTTATAGTGCTAGCACACTTGAGATACCATGCCGCAGTTTAACATTATTACCTCACTCAGACTCAGTATACTGACTCCTAGCCGACCAGTCCTTGTTTTTGTCCCTTCATGCCGAGCGCCATGCAAGGGCAACACCAAGTACCATTTTGTATCTCTTTTGGTATGACGCGGCCGGGGATCCCGACCTTCCGTTCTTCCGGTCAGATGCTCTATCACGAGAACACGGAGGCGGTCGGTCAGAACATGACGTTACATTGACAGCATGGCGTTATATGGACAGATTGGTGATACCAAGGCGTCACATGGACAGAGTGACTACTGTATGGCGTTACAAAGACAGACTTACTTTGACATGACGTTACAAAGACATATTGGCTGCATCATGTCGTTACATAGACAGTTTAGATACAACATTGCGTTATACAGACAGACTGACTAACAGCTGGACGACAGCATGACGTTACGCGGTCAGATTAGCTACAATATGACGTTACACAGACATACTGGCTACATCATGATGTTACACAGACAGATTGAATACAGCATGACGTTACACAGACAGATTGAATAAAGCATGACGTTACACAGACGGATTGAATACATCATGACGTTACACAGACAGATTGAATAAAGCATGACGTTACACAGACAGATTGAATACAGCATGACGTTAGATAGACATACTGGCTACAGTATAGCGTTACATAAACTTATTGGCTACAACATGACGTCACATAGACTAATTGGCTACAGCATGGCGTTACATAGATATATTAATTACAATATAGCGTCACATAGGCTAATTGGCTACAACATGACGTCACATAGACATATTTGCTGCAACAAGATGGAAAATAGACAGATTGACTACAGATTGACGTGACATAGACTACTTGACCACAACATGGCGTTACATAGACAGATTGACTACAGATTCACGTGACATAGACTAATTGACCACATCATGGCGTTACATAGACAGATTGACTACAGATTGACGTGACATAGACTACTTGACCACAACATGGCGTCACATAGACAGATTGACTACAGATTGACGTGACATAGACTACTTGACCACAACATGGCGTCACATAGACAGATTGACTACAGATTGACGTGACATAGACTACTTGACCACAACATGGCGTCACATAGACAGATTGACTACAGATTGACGTGACATAGACTACTTGACCACAACATGGCGTCACATAGACAGATTGACTACAGATTGACGTGACATAGACTACTTGACCACAACATGGCGTCACATAGACAGATTGACTACAACATGACGTTACCTAGATAGATTGAGTATAACATGACGTGACGTGGACGAATTGACTGCAGCATGGCGTTACATAGACAGATTGCCTACAACATGACGTTACATAGATAGGTTGACAACAAGAAGACGTAACATATTTAGATTGACTACAATATGGCGCCACATAGACAGATTGACTACAACATGACGTTACCTAGATAGATTGAGTATAACATGACGTGACGTGGACTGATTGACTGCAGCATGACATTACGCTGACATATTGACTGCACCACGGCTACAGCATGACGTTAGATAGACAGATTGACAACAACATGACGTACCATAGACTTACTGACTACGTCTTGTATTGACAAGGACATACTTGCTACACCATGAAGGTACATAGACAGATTGACAACACCATAGCTAAAACATGACGCTACATAGACTTACACGGGCAGTTTGGCTACATAAACAGATTGACAACATCCCAAAGTTACATAGACAGTCCAGAGCATCAGGCATCATTCTAAGTAATTTAATCCAATACTTAATTACCCTTAATTGGCTGGCTACAAAAATATTACTACGGCCTGTTTCACCAAGGATTGCCTTGTTTGAGGCAAACTCACCCAAACCGAGAAAACATTTGAAATATGAAGTGTGAACTTTTTCAATTACAGCATAATACTTAGCACCCCATATTTCAGAACCATACAAGAGTATAGGCATAATTTTGCCTTCAAAAATGGTACATGCTGTGAAAAAAGACACACAACTATTTTTCCTGAATAGATTATGAAGAGGCATTATGGCTTTCGACGCCTGAACAGCTAATTGCTTACATGCCATAGACCATGACAATCTAGAGGAGAACATAAGACCTAAGTATTTATAGTAAGTGACTATTTTTCATGTTTTGCAACAATACCACCTTTTCTAAAAACTAAAGCATTGGTTTTATTCAGATTTACTTAAAGACTTCATTTTGAACAGTAACTCTGTAACACATTTAACTGTTTTTGAAAGCCATTTACAGAATAGGAAAAAAATACAACATCATCAGCAAAGAGAAGGAGCATAATGTCCAATATTTCTTGTCATACAAATATCCCATGTTGGCAACTATTTTGCAGCTCTATGCTAGTTCATTTATGAAAAATATAAACAACAACGGACTTAAAACACAACCTTGTCGTACACCGGAGGATGTTGGAAAGCATTCCGTACGCTCATTATTGACCTTTATACATGCGCCGACTGATGCATACATGTTTTTTAAAAGTACAGACATTTTACCATGACATCCTTTAGTAATAAGTAAATACATCATTTCTTTCCTATTAACAGTCAAAAGCTTTTTTAAAATCAATAAATACACAATAAAAGCGACCTCTGGTTTTGCACAAATATTTAGAACAAAGAGCTTGTAAAATAAACAATTTATCAAAAGTAGAGTAGATACATGTAGGTCGGAACCCTGCTCGAGACTCGGACAGTAAATCATTTACTTCCATCCATATTCGCAATCGTTTTTCTATGATTGACGTAAAGATTATCCCTATAACTTTTAGTAGTGAAATGCCTCTATAATTACTTGGTTCACAAACTGACCAAGATTTATATAATGAAATAATCATACTTATATTCCAAGATTCTTGAAACACACCCATGTCTAAAATCTTATTGAACAATAACTTCAACTAGGGTGCAAAGAGATCCGATGTTAGTTTAAAGAGTTCAGGGGGTATCCCATCTTCACCTGCGGACTTGCCCATACTCAGATTATTGATAGCGTACAAGACCTCTCTCTCAGTGATCTCATCTGACTTCATCCAAAAAGGGTAAATCATTACAATTATCACATGTATGAGAGAGCAGAAACTCTCCCACAACACGATCAAACTCATTATTATCAGTTCCCTGTAAGGGATTACGAAGATCTCTAAAGTAAATCAGCCAGTCACTTGGAGATATACTGAACAGCAAAAGTTCCTGTGACATTAAATAAGATTTAATGCAAAGTTAAGTTTTTTACCAAATCTGAAACAATTTCGGTTTGCAACAGATAAAAGACTCCTGTAAGTGTTCAAATTGTTTAATTTGCCATACTAACTTCGGAAAATGCCTGATTTCATAAAAAAACATGAAGATGCAAAAATGTCAAATTACAACACAATACCGTGTGTCCACCTCTGGTTGCGATGCAAGCAACACATCTTCGTCTCATGGAATGGACCAGGCGTCGCACAAAGTCCTGTGGGGTATCTGTCCATATCTGCTGGAGCATGTTTCGAAGTTCCTGGTGTGTCTGTGGAACACGTGGTTGACGTCGAAGGCGCCGATCCATCTCATCCCACATGTGCTCGATTGGTGAGAGATCAGGGAAGCGAGCCGGCCAGGGGATGACATTCACGCTGTTTTGTTGAGAATCCTGAACAAGTCGAGCAATATGAGGCCGTGCGTTGTCATGTTGAAAGGTAATGAATGGACCATGATGACGCAAAAACAGGCCCGATGATCTCGTCGCGGTAGCGCTGTCCATTGATATTTCCCTCTACCACTATCAAACGGGTCCTCTGTCTTGCTGTTACCCCACCCCATACCATAACGCTAACGCCCCCGAACCGATCTTCTTCCATGACACAATGATTGACGTAACGTTCACCTCGACGTCGGTACACTCCAGTCTGTCAATCGCTGTGGCTGAGGTGAAATGAGACTCGTCAGAGAATAGAACTTGCCCCCACTGCATGGCCGTCAAGTGTAGACGCTGTCTACACCACTGAAGACGTGCTGGACGGTGGTTTCGTGTCAAAATGGGACGTCTGGCGGGTCTTCTGGCGACAATCCCTGCACATCTGAGGCGACGACGTAGGGTTTGTGAAGATATTAGTCGAAGGCCAGGGATGCTTCTTGCAGTCACTGTTACTGGTTGGAATCGATTTCGTAGGTGTGTTGTTCGAATCCAGTTGTCTTGTCGCTTATTGGTTACGCGTGGCCTGCCACTCCGAGGATGGTCTCTGACTGCATTCGTCTGTTGCCAACGTTGCCACAAAACACCAAATGGTGTTTCTGTGGACGTTACATTGTCTTGCAATATCACGTTGACTCGATCCTCCTTTAAGCATACCAATGGCTCGCAGACGCTCATTTTCGAACAGGCGTGGCGTTTCGTAATGTTGAATAATTGCGTAATTTTGTTGTTTTTCTGAGCGGTTGTTGTCAGCACGATGCTAAACAATTATCACTATAATCAGTTGTAACTAATATCTCTAATTAGTCTGCAGTTATAATTCTCTTGACCTATAATTAACACTTCCTGAGACTTGTAACTGATTCGGCTCTAAATTAGTAGAAAGAATGCTGTTTAACTGTTATATCTGTTTCATGATAATACAGAGAATATCTTCCCGGCGCAATAAATGACAAGCTTCAACAGGTGAGTATATGCCTTTCCTTCAATCCGTTTAAAAATCCTTAGGCATATAAACGAATTACAACAAATGATTCTGTCACGCAAGCCAAAATAATTTTGTTACGCTTTTCCCATTCCTTGAATTGTGAGTGGAGAGTTGTGTAAGTTTGGAATATGGCAAAGACAAAAATAACAAATCCTGTTGTAACCAATGCAGGCAGGAGAGGTTCAAGCCATATGAGTACCTGCTTTTAGTGGTTCCTAGTCTGGATCGTGGAACAAAGAGGATCCTGTAATTTGGCAACCAGAAATAAGCATGTTATTCGTCATTCAACTCACAACATAAAAATACATTGGAGCGAGTGAAGAATTATGTTTTTATAACTTTAAAACACATTCTAATGACGAATGACGAAATAATTCGTTATTCGAATGGGTATTTTTAATTTCTCATTCATCATTCGATTGTATTGTGATCGTGTAAGCTGAATGACAAATGACGACATAATTTGTTATTCGTCATTCGAATGTTTTAAATTCGTCATTCGCCATGCGAAAGTATTTTGTTGTTGTGAGATTAAAGAAGAATGAGGAAAAAATTCGCCTTTCGACATTCGAAAGACGAATGACGAATAACAAGCTTGCTTTTGGTTGCGTATCTATTAAGGTGCTGCAATTCGCTGTGTATAGATGCGTCTCTGCGGTATGCCAGAATCCCATTAATGTGGTTTCGAATCCTAGATCTGCACTGATTATATGATTCTTGTCAGCACCATTACCGTGTTCGTGGGTTTCACCAAAATTTTAAACACCTATGCCTTGATAGTCTTCTCCCAGACTATGCTGACGCGGCCCGAATGACTAAATGTTCCACTCAAAGCGGTGATAAATTTACTTACACTCTTCAAAAAACGCACAGGTAGTATGTAGTTCACTGAACCCGACTACACAAAACAATCTGGAATTTGAATTGGATATATGATATAGGAAAATGTTGGTGGCCTGATATTCGCCAAACGGTGCGTCAAAAAGCAGCCATTGTCGATTTGCAATGTCTTAAACAGCATTGTTTTCACGCTTGTTCAAAAATGTCATGGAGGAAAACAGTAAAGCAAAATGCATGTGCAAGTTATGGCTTTCGTAACTCGTGGTAGTTGCTATAAAAAGGCAAGCATAAGCCAATAATGTGTCATATTGCTCCCCCACACCATGACACTACCGCCACCGAAATTGTCGAATTCACGTACACAATGTGGGGCAAAACGGTCATTTCGACGACGATAAACACGTTGTCTTCCATCTCGCCGGTGAAGGAGAAATCGTGATTAGTCACACTCGTCTCCAGTTTCTCAAATGCCAAGGCTGTAAGGTATGGCATCAACGCAAGCGTCGCTGTCGATGGATCTGTTGCAAAACAGGGACAATAACTGGTCTTTTGGGTCGGATTCAAGCCTCACGAAGATGGTTCCTGATAGTCTGGTCCGATATCCTCCTCAAACCAGGGTCTCCGTAGCTGTGGCATTGCGATGACGTAGGTGGAACAGTCGAATGTAGCGATCCTGTGCAGGGTTGGTAACTCTTAGTCGGCCGGTTATCGGACGGTCTGCAGTGGAATTGAACTGTGTGTATCGGTCACAAAGGCGGCAAATGGTGCTGTTTTAGATGTTGAAGTGGGGTGCAACAGAAGACTGCGACTCCCCTCTTTGGATTCGTCCTATTGCGATAGTCCGATCGGCTGTGACGACGAGATCTGACTTGGTTGTGGTTCAGGGAAATTTGACAGCAAATCGCTACATGAGTCAAATTCTTCAACTACACCTTCTTCCAATCATTGACCGCCAGAGGGAGATGTTTCAACAGGACAACGCTCCACCGCACACAACTCGTGTCAACTTCATTAGGCACAATACATTTACTAAATATCTACCTGTGCGTTTCTGTTTTTGAAGAGTGTACTCCATCACCCTTCTATTATACTTGTTCTTTCATAACGTACAGAATGTATAATTATAGGAACTATATGTGATAGTCATGTCTACATTTCGGGACACGGCGGGTGATTCCTGCGAAGGCATGATTATATGTTCTTGGGTTCGTATATGATTCTTGGTCTGTCAGCACCATACGCGTGCTCGTTTTCACCGAAATGTCAGCTGTCTACAACCTGCATCACAGTCCTTATTTTAGGTACGCTGAAGTTAAAGGTTACGTTACCGAACTGATATGTGCATTTCACATACATTGCAGTAACTGTCCTTTTTCTTCAGTTGTTCATCAAACATTTACAGGTATAGTGGAAAATAATATCACATGTTTCTTCTTACTGTCCAAGATCCAACACCAGCGACTGCACATCAGGCCTCTACCAGCTATAATCCTTGTAAGTAACATTGTATAATAGTGAGTGAGTGAGTTTGGTTTTACGCCGCTTTTAGCAATATTCCAGCAATATCACGGCGGGGGACACCAGAAATGGGCTTCACACATTGTACCCATGTCGGGATTCGAACCCGGGTCTTCGGCGTGACAAGCGAACGCTTTAACCACTAGGCTACCCGACCGCCCCCATTGTATAATAATTCAGAACTCGAGCAATCATCTCGGAATGACAATGGTGTTTCTATTTGTTTTCAAGTGACAAGAAACACGTTATGTAGGTTGAATGTACAAATACCTCTCTTTATTTCACAAGGGCTGAACTGGGCTACTACCACTCAATCGTATAACAGTACCTGTAAGTAAAAGATACTCTATTTTGCCTTCACAAGCACGTTTTATTCTGCGCAAAATAAAGTAACTATAATATGTTCATACAATACTTGTATATACTACGCTGTTTTGTCATTATGTAAAATACCATGTGGTTTCCGAAGTTGAACCATGAAGATCACACCGTCCTGTTGCTGTTTTAAATTACGTGTCACTCCGGACCATATTTGGGCGAAACAAGGTGTCTCTCTAAAAGCATACGGAATATAGACAGGATATAAGTTAACCTAACTGATATGTACATTCCGCATATATTACATAATGTTTTCTTGTTCGAAGGCTCGCCATAAAACGATGGCCGTTCATATGTCAGGACTGGTAAAGGTTTATGCTGTTAAATCAACAGTGTGTGTGTGTGTGTGTGTGTGTGTGTGTGTGTGTGTGTGTGTGTGTGTGTGTGTGTGTGTGTGTGTGTGTGTGTGTGTGTGTGTGTGTGTGTGCGTGCGTGCGTGCGTGCGTGTGTGTGTGTGTGTTTACATATGTCATAACACGTATAGTGTGTTGTAATACAATCGCCACATCATAATTTCGTACGATACTCTCAGATGTCCTTCATAATTGGTGTTTACTCAAATTCCTATGATGCACTGTCTGGAGTTTGTTTTGATCTATACTCCATCCTGTCATCGTTTTTAAAGAGCATCATTAATAAACAGCATGGAATACATACGAAGGTGCTACCTCTTGCAGCCTGTTCCCAAACTCTATCTGGTACGGAGGGAAGTTTCAGCAGCCCTGGAGCGGGAGCGGGAGCGTCGTACTCTGGCAACCTTGACTGCCTCTACACCATTCCCTCACCACCACCAGGGAGCCTAATTGACATAACATTCATGCTGTTCCAACTGGAGGACCATTCCTCTTGCGACTATGACTACGTCAAGTTCTCCTACACCCGCCAGAAGATCTGTGGAATCAAGACCACGCCTCTGTAATTCTCCTGTACGTAAGCAGACCACATCTACTATATGGCCAAATGTGTCATTCGTACTAATTCAGTTCCCTAAAAGAACTCAAATTATCACAAATTGTCATCACATAACGTGGAACATAACAGGCAACTATCCTTTCCTTTCACTCATACTTATATTCCCTTACATATATTCCTTCACATAAATAGTGATCTTCCTTTCACTCATACTGATATTCCCTCACATATATTCCTTCACATAAATAGTGATCTTCCTTTCACTAATACTGATATTCCCTTACATAAATAGTGACCAACCTTTCACTAAAAGCGATATTCCCTTACAAAAATAGTGACATTTCTTTCACTCGAAGTAATATTCCCCTACATAAATAGCAGCTTACCTTTCATTCTAAGTGATATCCCTTTGCATAAATAGTTACTTCCTTTCACTGCAAGTGATATTCCCTTACATAAATAGTGACCTACCTTTCACTTACAGGGATATTTCTTCAAATAAATAGTGACCTTCCTGTCACTTACAGTGATATTTCCTGACAAAATAGTGACCTACCTTTCACGTACAGTGACATTCCTACACATAAATAGTGACCTTCCTTTCACTCCAAGTGATATTCCCTCACATAAACAGTGACATACCTTTCAGTCACAGTCATATTCCCTTTCGAAAATTGTTACGTACCTGGTATACCTTATGAAGATGACATGCAAGAAACAGATGTATAAACTATAAACACTTCCCATCACGTGTCAGTATTAACACGGATAGGCCAGGGTTCATTAAGACCACGTATCGCTAATGATAACCACTGTGTAGTGGTGTGTAGATGTACCTGAGAAAGACGAGGCGGTGATTCATGAAGGCCTGCGCAACACAGTCTTGATACCCGTGTGTGCACAGCATGCTCGATTATATGTGGTTTTTCGTAGTTTGTGTGTAGATAGTTAGAATATCATAGAATATGTCGAATAGGAAAAGACATACTTTATAAATAACCTAATTGATTGTTTTCAGTTACATCCCTGGAGACGGACTTCAAGATATACTTCCACTCTGACGGTTCAGTTCATCATCCTGGTTTTCTTGCAGCATTTAGGATTCGAGAAAGTAAGTAGTCTATTCTTTACAGCTATATATTTATCTGGAAGAAAACTTTGAAAGAAGAAAAACCCACGACCCAGACAATATATAACTAGATTTCACAGATTTCATAAACTATCAAAACATAAACCTCTCCTTGGCACTTTGTGACAAATCCATATCCGTATATGCAAGGGTTCGGGGTACGGTTCTCGGGGGGAACACCAAGTATTCAGCTTGCAGTATTTACTTGTCAAGCATTTACCGTATGACGGTAGATATACAAGACGCTGTGCAAGGTGGGCATATATTGGTATTGGTTGATGTGTTGGTGCATCGGAGCACGTGGCCTAACCCTATCTACGCTAAGGGTAAAACCTTCTTTTTTTCGTCTCTGGGCCAAGGCCTACATATCAATGGTAATCTAACACGGAGAAATCCACAGCAATAATGACAACAGTAATAATGAGAAGTGACATAGCTGCTCAGCTCATTCAGGATGGCTGACCACACTCATACTTTCGCTTGAAGCTATTAAGTTATTTGTATTATTGAGTGAGTACTTTCACAAACATATTTCGTCTCCACGAACAAAGTGTATTGTGAACTGTTTATCAAAGCAAGCTGCAGCTCTCAAATGATGCTACGACACACGACATAAAACACATACAACCAAACCTAGGTGTAAGGTAAGGTGAAATTGGGTTTAACCTTTGCTTGTACCAGATCGAACTAATGCTAGTTGTAAAGTTCCAGTTATCCAGTACCATGGCACAGTTTAAAATGATTACTGAAACTCCGACACAGTGTACTGACTCCTTGATTTTCTTGCTAATGTGTTCGGAAACAAATTGGGACGAGTGTTATCCTATCTTCTGATAACCTTAACCCTCGCCAGGTTACATTTACCGTTTTTATCCCCGCCAAGAAGTGTTGTTAGCGAATAAAGGAACGGAATTCGTCCTTCAGTCCTTCCGCCCTTTTGTCCGTCCTTCCTCTTCTCAAAGGGGACACAGTTTATCAAAAACTATATAAGTCAGAGAAATGAAATAATACAGACTGATGTCATTGGTCATGGTCTAAAACGAGTTTGAAAATTGGTGTTGTAAATTCATGTTTTTACAGACTTATAGCTCTTGTTCCGTTCTTTTCAACTTAGTGCATACTGTTTGAAATGGGGACACGTTTTCGCAGAAACTACTGAGTGAGTGAGTGAGTAAATGAGTGAGTGAGTGAGTGAGTGAGTGAGTGAGTGAAAGTTTGCATGTTTATCTAAGAGATACTTTTCAAGACTGAGTTCGAAAATTGGTCCCGTCAATAATATATTTACAGAGTTAGTTCCCTTGATCCATGTTATTTGACTAAGTGCATAGTGTGTGCAATAGGGACACGTTTTCGCAGATACTACTGACGTCAGCTCACCAATGAGATACTTATCAAGACTGAGGGATTTTTCCAAGGAAGGGACCTTTTGTGTATATTAATTTCACATTTAATTACGTTTTCTGATTACCTCAAGCTGCCCAAGTGCATATCCCTTTTTAAGGCTTTATAGGACTCTGTGTTATAATTTATTTTCACTACAATATGAACAATCAAAAGTGTAATGTGACCCATTGCGGGGAATAGAGATAACGCAGTTTTCTAGTTGGAAAATGCATTGATTATATTTCCTTTTACTGTTTAAGATCCAACACCAACGACTGGTAGTTCTTATCGGAACTCTACAAGCTATAATCCTTGTAAGTAACATTGAATGTATAATTAAATGCATGAGAAGTCATACTGGAATTGTGTGTTTACTTTTATTCAATAGAACTTGCATTAACTAATGCTCTGACACAAGACACGTTATGTACAAATGTAGGATGAGTGTACAAATACCTCTCTTATTTTCACAAGGGCTGAACCGGACTGCAACCACTCCGTGGTATTACAGGACCACAACCCCTTTCAGTAAGTAAAATAATTTTTAGGTTTTAGGTTTGCATATTTTGCCAATTTGAAGTAACTCTAAGCACGGTTGTAGTTTACTTGTTGTTGAGAAATTTCTTTGTCACATTTCTTCAGAAACTCACACAAAAACCATTCTATGAAACTTTGAACAATAACAGATGTTATGTGATATATACATTTTATATCATTCATCACAATTCCCTTACGCTGTATTTGCTGTCAATGTTCTGCATGTGTCTAGTCAGCTGTAACCTGACCCACACGGCCGACGAGGGCACTATAGAGAGCACCCCTGGAGATGGCTCCTACTACCCTAACAACGCCTACTGTACGAATAATCTGATGCATGTGTATACGAAAGTCAAACCTCGTTGTCTTATAAAATTCGTATCATCGTTGATACAGTCCACATGTAGCACGCTGATTTAATACATGAATGTGCTGTAAATGGCGTTCGTTATTTGCTTACTGTCTGTATTCAGTATTCATTTAGTTCATGGTCGCGCTAATGTTTCGTCCACAGATTCATTCACGAACACCTTCACCTTATACTTCAAGACAGACTACAGCGTTACTAGGAGAGGATTCTCCATTAATTACAGGACGGTGCCATGTAAGTGTTTGCCAGATATCTCTAGGGAACACACTGAGGTAAACTAACATTTGCACTAGTAGATCGCGAAATATGACGTACATATAATGAATGAGTGAGTGAGTGAGTTGGGTTTAAGACCGCTTTTAACAGTACTCCAGTTATATCGCGGCGTGTCAGCTAAATGTGGGAGGAAAGTCCGAAGTGATGCAGGTCTCAGACGTTTACCACTTTGGCAGAAACTGCATTCGATGGAGTTTTAAAGATGTCCAGTGGTATTTCAGAAGTTTATTGGACTTGAGGATAATTGTATTCATCCAGAGGTTAAATATAATTACATTTAGCCCTAAACAGCTAAATGCGGTTATTGTCATGCAAACACCAATTCTTAAACTATGATATTTATTCTGCCTTACATCTATCTATGTTAACATTCTAACTCCGCCAACCGCTACGCGCACTACCACGTCACAGATCTCACTACGTCAAATCCTTCACTCTCACACACTATCCATATCATCGGGCAAAACCCGCAATGGTAGCGCTGTTACGCTGGTTGCCTGCTACACAGCGGGGCCCATTTATCCAGCCTGCAGATCGTCAGCGGGTGGATGCTATGGCATAGCCTTAATAAACTCTTGTCTGCTCAGGGTCTAGCAGAGAGAGTGGTAAGCTCGACTGATTCGGATACAGCGGGAAGCTGATTTATTTGGAAGCTGCACTATACTAACACCACAGGAGTTATCTCCCTTTAGGCGTTGTGCCCGCCTCATCCATCTACAACTCGGCCTTTTCTCCCCGCAAATTTATCTTCTGATCTCATTTTCTGTCATTCAGTGCATATTTATTTCAACACCATTAATATCTCAACCATACAAATTTAATATATTCCTCTCAAAGCCACAGGTCTGTCAATAACAATGGAAAAGAATGTTGTGGTTGTAGGCATATTAAAGGTAGGACACCGATAGTGTGAAGTAGTCCTATTTGATACTGAACTCATGCATGTAGGTTGAAATGTGATGATGTCGATGCGGCTACCAACACCCAGACTCCTTGAACATTAGAAATTACAAAATGTGATCATGCCTCTCTCGTTATGTCTTTTCAGATGTTCCCACAACTAGCACAACAACTACAACAACAACAGCACCGCCAACACGTACGTATGCATGACATTACCCTTTACATGTGACACACCGTCCACTCCCCTTGGGCAGGTCTTGATTCTGACGATGTTTGTTCATTGAAGATACACACTTCAGTATACGAGTTTGAAATGGCATTGAAGCATTTCCATATGCTGGTTATATCGTTGCTCATACTCCCGACCACTGGTTTGGTGGTCCAGACTGGATTAGCTACTCCTATAGTTGGAACACTGCAAACATGCAAACAATATCCATTCACCCGAACATGGAGAGTCTATCCTCATGTAGACTTATGTAACCATGTGACAGGCTTGTATTTGTTGACTAACACGTGTCCGCCTCATGTTCATTTAAGCGATGGATGGTGTATCATCTAGTCAGCGGGGTGATTTAAGGCCGTCTTTTAAAACAGTGTTTTGGTTATATCACGGCGTGTCAGCTATACATGGTCGGATATCTCGAACTGGTGCAGGTCTTAGACGTTTCCCACTTTGGTGAAACCCTCGAGCACGGGTACAAACCTAGAAACATAATCGGGGCGAACCGGGAATCGAACCCGGGATCACAGGTTTCTGGCCGGCCTAAAGTAGGCAACTCTGCACAACAATGCATTAGACGACTGTGCCACTCGTTCCCCTTCATGTCATCGGTTAATGATGCAGTTGCATCGTAATACAAAATCATGATAACAATAGTGTGATGTGCTTAGAGACATTTAGTTTGTTGATCCGTGATAGCGATAGTTACAGTGCGTCACTTGAGATATAACATGCAGTTTCATAGAAACGTTGGTATATTTGGATGTTATATGTTCCTTAAATTCCTAAACTATGCAAAGAAAGTCGGGGATATTTTGTTTTGAGGGGAAACTACAGGAAAATACACTAATGTCTGACAAGGAAAGTAAATAATTTACGTGGCAAGAGCATTTCCGAAGAAATCAAGCTCCCAAACACAACATTGTGACATGCATGAAGCATGTGACCTCAGACAGCACGTGGAAGAGGTGGTATGTCAATCTGACCATTGCCACTCACACTCGCTGGTGAGCAAACGCATATCGTTTTCTTGGAACCAAACGATCCGGGACAGTTGATAAAATACATTTAATCATTAAAGAAGCAACAGGATTTATTATTCGATGTTTGCAATGTGCTGAACGTTTACTTGTCATAGGCATGTTGTAGATTGCCACGTGTCAGAATATTGTTGCCCAAATGCTGCATGGCTCTTGGCTGCATGTCATCGGTAGAGTGTGGGTCCGATACCAAAAAACACATAACGTCGATGAGCTAAAACTCCAGCTCAGGACAGATTAAAAATTAGATGGCATGAATAAATTGGTTGCAAACTGCCACTAAGATAAAGGACTGGTTGCAACAGGCAACTGGTGTAAGAGTACATGCCCAGACCGTGCGAAATCGTCTGCACAGATGGCAACCTACTGCACGTCATTTGAACCAGTGTCAATTTAACGACCTTGTGCGCCAACCATTAGAACACATTAGATCTGATCGCCTACTCCCAAGCAGATATGTTCATATCATTTCTATTTGCCAATTCCATGTAGATCAGAAGAAATGTCTTGATGGTTCTCAGTATCCCGTACCTTTTGTAGCATAGTCGATATGTGCCTTCGTTATGTGTATCATACGCTAATGGCAAACGTGTAACGGTATCTGGTGCTCTTCATGATGTACAATTGTCTCTCTGTATCTCAGCCAACTGTAATGAGACGTTCACCGCATCCAACGGCCAGCTTCGTAGTCCAAACTCCCCCTACCACTACCCCAACAACATCTACTGCCGCTACACGTTTGTGGGAAGTGGACAGACCCAGTCTATAACACTGGATTTCACCAGCTTTGCTGTGGAAAACCATGCCAGCTGTAGATGGGATTGGGTCATCATCAGTGGCGGGAACAAGAGGTGTGGCTTCACGGAATTCAGCAGTACATGTACGTATTGTGACGAGCAGACAGACAGTGGGGGTTGTCGCTACTTTAGAGGTAGCGTCAATCAGTTTTAAGGCTCTATTCTGCTTCGCACTAGTCGTCATGGCTTTTGACATTTTAAGTCATAAATATATTTTATTGATGATCTGTTTTTAGTCAACAAATTTAGCAAGAGTGTTTCAAAGATTAATTACTGTCATCGTATATATGCACCATATGAGTACTTGGCTCATATACATATTGTTGATATTTTACAGATACATTTGTTGGGAACTTTACGGTGGAATTCCGTACAGATGGAAGTGTCACCTACAGTGGATTTGTGGCCAACTACGTTGTTAGTGACGGTATGTACAGAGTGAGTGAGTGAGTGAGTATGGTTTTACGCCGCTTTTAGCAATATTCCAGCAATATCACGGCGGGGGACACCAGAACGGTATGTACAGAGGCTCTACCTGGTGTAAAGAGTTCATGGCTTCACTCAACGTTCTTACTCCACTATGTCGTATAAATAGTTTGATCAAGACGTACAGTCAACTCTCGAAATATCTCAGGTACGAGAACTCGTGGGAAACTGTGTGATCGTGACAGAATGATTATTTGAACAGGATGATGGGCACACATTCTGATACAAGGCATTATGTATTTCAGCTGTGAACGCCACCACGCCCACTCCCGGCAGTACAGGTAAGTTCATTCTTCAATAATACAATGATGCTTCATAATCCTTGCATGCAACTTAACACCTGCGTATTAAGTAAATATCAGTAAATATTTTATTCATTCTTCACATAGTTATTTGTTGTTCCAGCGACATGCACGGCTACCTTGTCATCATTATCTGGCAGCATCATGAGCGCTCCGGGTGACGGCAGCAACTACTTGGACAACATCCGGTGCTACTACACCTTCACAGCGACATCCTACCCGAGAACCATTACCTTCACCTTCACAACCTTCCAGCTGGAGAGTCATTCCTCCTGCAGATATGACTACCTGCAGTTTAACGGTGGCGTGAAGAAATGTGGAACTATCTCCAATCTCGTGTGTAAGTGTTATGGATTATAATAATAAAGAAGTTTTAATCAGATCAGGTTTTTTAGATTTTGGTTAATTCATTCTGAATATCAAAAATGTGTTTTGGTACCAATAATGTGTCATTTGTGCTTGGGCAAAACATAGTATTCCTCAATGTCTTTACTTGTCAGTGATCCATACTAACACTGATCATACAATTGTCAAAGCTATTTTGGTTGTACGCACAATGGACTTTGTTTCGTGGGATAATCGAGAATGACATTTTGTATTTCCTGATAATTGAGAAAATTTAGAATGACAGCTAAAGTTCCTGGGACCCTTATACGTAAGGCGATTGAAGGTCTAATATCGCTATGTGAAAAGGGCCCTTGGTCCTCAATACGATTATTACGTCACCTGTCGTCGAAACTGAAACCTAATATTTTTGTTCCAACTAAAAATGCTTTTTATCAATAGGATAGGTAACCGTCACGGAAACCACATTAAAAAGCTATTTGTGACCATTTCAATACCAAAAATAACGAAATTTGGCATGCGTGTAGTAAGTACTGGGGACTCAACATTTATGTTTTAGGATATCCTAACTAATGATCTTGATTTGACAATTGCCTTAATTTCGTCCAACATTCATTCTGTGCTCTCTGTGAAGATCTCTGAAATTGCGGGACAAAAGATATTTGACATTCATTGTTTCTTAGATGCCGCCATGATTCGTTCCATTCGTTGTGATTTTATTGTTTTAAATGTTTGTGAAAATGCTTAACAAAATCAACTTATCATGGCAGAGACCTTGCTTTAAATAAAGTTTTGGTAAATATATCAGTCATATTTTATTGACAGGATCTAAAGCATTGATTCACTTCCAGCCATTAAACTGAGAACCATGCATGCATAAAACGTCAGATGTCAGATTATCAAAGGTCGAGGTACAATTTATTCAGACGTATTAAAAGCGGTTTTTCACTCTCTGGAGGTTGTTCAAGATCTTGATGGAGAAAGGTGTCAAATACAAGATCTCATTATAATGAGATTTATATATTATAATAAGTGTCATCAGGTCATTCCAGCAACTCAAGCATTCTCTCCTGCTACTGTGTACAAGCTTGAGACTTGGTAGTTCGCACATCTTAAGAAGTTCTTAATGAGTAGGGTCAAGGTCATGTCAAGCGGGTCAACAACACGGTGATCAGCTTTTTACATGTGTCGTGTGCATGAGTTTATATAATACATTTGAGCCGTATTGCAATGTTGTTATTAAACAATATCCCATAATATTTGTGCCGAAACTATTTGAATATCTCACCTTATCGCAACAGTTGGTTACCAATGACTACATATCCAGGGGAGTTACCATCTTTATATTGTACTATTGCTTTCGTTATGTATCCTGGGTGTGTGTCTGTCTCCAGATACTGACACGATGAACGGCCAGTACCGTGTCACCTTCTACACTGACTCATCAGTCACACGCCGTGGCTTCGTGGCCACCTACCAGATCAGCGACGGTAGGTATCACGCATTGTTATGCATTTATTGTATTCTGCAACCACTCTGCATTTAAACCCATTACACCGGCTTTCCATTAGATCTACATCTTCTGGTCAGTTCGCTTTGCATTGTGCAAACGTGAAGTCATACATCAAGTGCTTTTTCACATTACAGCCTTTTTGTTCGCCATGTTTTACATTAAATTGGGTCTTTTGAACATATCAGCTGGGACACATTCTTCTATGTATTATTGTCGCAAAATATATCTCTGATCGTGACAGACGACATCCATTGGAAAGTGGAGATGGCTGTGTTTTAGCGAGCATCTGAAGAGGCTATGCATTACACAAGATCTACTCAATGTGACTTTTCTGTCATAAAAATGACGGCGCTTTGTTTTGTCCTCCGTCATCTACTTTGAAATGTTTCGAATATCCTGTTAAACTGCAAGGTCCATGACGATCTATGACCCTACAACTATTGGGCCGAAGATGGGATTGGTGTCACCAGCTGCGAAAATGGAAACAAAACTCTTTTCGAATCACAAAATGTAATGGTTTGACATTTTGTCCCTTTCAATTCGGAAATTAGCCAATATTATAGCTTTTTGTGACTTTTGGTTCTGAAGATGGAGATTGCAAAATAGACCCTCTGAATGTTGCAAAGGATTTAATCCACATTATGTCTTTCATATGCACTAACGTACGCGTTGAACGTTGAGACACACGGTGATATAATGTTGCTTGGTATGATTCATTTGTGAATCATGAGACTCGTTGTATCCTTTTGAAAATCCTATTGAAAGTTTTTGGATTATACTTCTGACATTTCATTATACTTTAGAACCAGTTGCTAAAATGCTGACCTTCTGCAACGACGTCATCAATCAGCACAGTCTTCAGTCATGGCCTGGAAAATATAAATTCAGAAAAATAAATACTAATGGGTTCCAGAGTCCGCCATTGGGTTCTCATTAACTTGTATCTGAAGTGTAATACGAACTGATTTTAAAAAAATCATCACCTGCAGATCTAAATATGTCCACACCGAACCGAACACCCGTGATTAATGTGTCCACAACCACTATTTGTAGAAAAGCATGAACGAAACTAATCCCACAATAGACTCGGAATAATTAAATTAATTAATACAATAAAACATAAATAGGCATGAACTATGTAAATGTGATAACAATTTATACGTTGCCGCACGTCAAGAAGATAAACACTGGTATTATTCAATAATGTACATACTCCAAGATGTTGTCGTAGGGACAATGTAAAGCTGCATTGTCAACTTGCATCTATTCAGTTTTAACATTACAGATATGTTTTCACAATTGACGATAGTGAGTGTGTAATTTCCGTTCTGTCTCATTGAGCATATGATCATTCAACAAAAGAACTGATTTGAGTTGTCACATAGGTTGACATTTTAGATCGTTTTAACCTTTTCAAAATATATCATTTTAACAAGTACCACCACCATGTGTTAATTTATATCAACAATATTCCGAAACCTTATGACAAGTATGGTGGAGTATATACATACACTCAATTTGGTGTGGATAGCGGGTCTTCCACTCTCTGGAGCTCTGATACGCATAAATGAATCTTAAGTTAAGTCTAGGTCAATACAACAAAATGTGGTTATTTGTTGTCATACTTTGAGTTGAGTAAGAGTAAACTGTTAATTTCAATTTCAGTTATTGATGCAGCAACCACCACTCTTCCCACCGGGGTACTTTCAAACAACGGTGAGTGAGAAACTTTGCAATGTTCCTACAAAGGGTCATGATCAACTGAGCCTGAGTCTAGTTAACCTTGCACCTTTCCTACATAATCGACAGATGGTTTGGGTACAAAGTTTCAGTAACTGTTATTGAATTTAAGGGGAATATGTTTAAGGCAGAAAATGTCTTACTAGTATGTTTCTTTTAACTTTTCGATCAATGTATTTTCATAATACACATTTTGGTATACAAGGTTCTGAAACAAGATATACAAATCTATATATCTGATTTGAAAGGAATGGTTTCTGCAGTTTACTTAAGAATTGACTTTCACTTTGTGTGAGTTCATTGGAGTATGAACCTACATCGAGTAGGGCCAAACTGTATGAACGTCGGAGCTGGATTAAGCTTTTTGCATAAAGCATGAACTAAAGACAATAGCCTTGTACAGCACATTAAGTGGACACAAATAACTTCAATAGTATTGCTATCACAAGTACACGATCACCTCGGGCTATATTCTGTTATTCTTCTTCATTGGCCATTGCAATTTGTCAATTAAGAGAAAGCTAGATCGTAGAAACACTGGGGTTAACGTTCTCACTGAAGCTGTTGTTGTGTTAAACTACAAAACGGCTTTCTATCCAGGTGCATGTGGCACAACGCTGACATCTTCCACGGGGCGCATCTACTACCTAACTACCGCCAGTTACACCAACAACGTTCGTTGCCAGGTGACTATCAGACCTGGGGCTGGACAGACATTCAACGTCACCTTCACAGACTTCGACCTCGAGTCTCACTCTTCCTGCAACTACGACTCTCTAGAGTTCCAGATGTACGGGGTCACCTCTACGAAGAACTGCGGTCGCAACAGAGCAGGGCTCACTCTGAGCTGTACGTACTTCGCTTCTGAGAACGGAATTTATATCCTCGAGTTTATACACACCATTGATGTCACAAACATAAGTTTCAGTTTAAACTGAGGACGAGAGTAGTCCATTGTGCAGAGTAACCTCCACCCACTCACTGCAGTTTTGTGAAATATAAGAACAAATACATAACAGCCATGCCTCTGAGGACAGCATTAATTGTGATGTTGTTTTAAATTAATCAGTTCTTGAATGTGAACGTTGGCTAGTTAACTTCTACAGTAAACATGTCTCCAACTGTTGCAGTCCCCTACACTAGCGGTGACATCGTGATGTACTTCAGGAGTGATGGCAGCGTCACAGGAAGAGGCTTTGATCTCAACTATCAAGTGATCTAGGGTGAGGCATGGGATGTGTAAATGACGAATGATAGGATGTCATTTGCCACTCTTAAAGAGTGAATATAGTTTTATGCCGCTTTTAGCAATATTCCAGGAATATCACGGCGGGGGACACCAGAAATGGGCTTCACACATTGTGCCCATGTTGGGAATCGAACTCGGGCATTCGGCTTGACGAGCGAACGCTTCAACCACTAGGCTACCCCACCGCCCCTGTTTGAAATAGACTCACAACCGAATCCTCTTGGTTGGAAACAGGGGTCAAGGGACTGTTCAGTGAATGTTGCTCTTTCACATGTACATAACATTGCAAATTGTCAACGTGTTGATCAAGCCATTGGCAAATAACATGTCCGCAGTTATGCGTAGTACTGTTCCAAAGTTCACAAGGATCATGTCAATAACGTAGAATATCCAACCCAAAATAGTAACTGGAGAGTACAATTTGTCCAGCATCCGTTGTCTATTAACCAATTATGTCATAATAAAAGGCTTAAATGTATTGTATTGTATGTAAGTATCATCTATCCATCTGTCAACATGTGATATGTTGAAATAATTAAGGTGGTATTTTCAGATCAAGTTTTAGGTTTAAAAATTATAAATCCCTGTAGACACATAAACTAAATCAATTTCAATTTTGTTGGAGTCATAAACTGTATCAATTTTGTTGGAGTAGGTTGTCTGTATTATCTGTATCTGTGTCTGTCCACAAACATTATCCATCAGCTGGTCCTATGTAGCTGACTGCAAACAATACTTGGCAAAAGAGATGACTCAAGCCCCTTTAGATCACTCCCATAGACCTGGAATAGTAACACATTGATGACAAGGATAATTATGCAGCCCACACTGAATTTGACTGGTGCCAAGCGTCGGAAGAAATCGGAAATGTTGAGTGTGTGTGGGTGAGGTGGGTGCACGTGGTTGTACATGTGTGGTTATGTGTGTTATGTGGTAGGGGCAGTGACACAATGTGCAACTACACAGAGTAGTTCCCGTATGAATAGACATATGGGTGAATTGTGTTCTGCGCGTTTTGGAACAGTGCCGGCGACGGCCCTCCAATATTAAATTGTCTCCATGATAGAACTGAAAATGATGCTTAAAGAAGCGTAAAACAACATTCACTTTATGTTTAAAAAATTATGTTTCAGAACCTCATTAAGGATCATCTTAATAATCAACACTAATTAAACCCTTTTCTTTTCAGGACAAATATGATTTTGCTGTCTGTGGGCTGCCTCCGGAATCTGTTGTTATTGCGCACCCCCCCCCCCCCCCCCCCCCCCCCCCCACACACACACACACACACACACACACACCCCACCCCCCACCCCCACCCACCCACCCCCCACCCCCACACACACCCCCACAACCATATTAAAAGACTGATTATATTATCCTTAAAGCGGTGTTACATGAGTATTGATGAGACGCGTCAGTCAGTTATAACGGTGTTACATGAGTATTGATGAGACGAGTCAGTCAGTTATAACAGTGTTACATGAGTATTGATGAGACGAGTCTGTCAGTTATAACGGTGTTACATGAGTATTGATGAGACGAGTCTGTCAGTTATAACGGTGTAACATGAGTATTGATGAGACGAGTCTGTCAGTTATAACAGTGTTACATGAGTACATGTATTGATGAGACGCGTTAGTCAGTTACAACGGTGTTACATGAGTATTGATGAGACGAGTCAGTCAGTTATAACAGTGTTACATGAGTATTGATAAGACGCCTCAGTCAGTTACAACGGTGTTACATGAGTATTGATAAGACGCGTCAGTCAGTAAAACGGTGTTACATGAGTATTGATGTGACGAGTCTCAGTTATAACGGTGTTACATGAGTATTGATGAGACGAGTCAGTCAGTTATAACGGTTTTACATGAGTTTTGATGAGACGAGTCAGTCAGTCACAGCAGTAACACCTGTCTGATGGCAGTTTACATGTGTAACAATCAATATGTAATCGAAATGCATATATCGATAGTACCTAAACCTTTTTTTTCTTTTGCCCTTATCCTATAATATTTGTATGTACATGTGTCTACCATGTTGTTACACCTTTCTTCCTAGATTAAACGTCTCTATTTTGTAGGTTTTCTTCATGAGTTTCCCTTTTTGTACTATTGAATGTTCTCTGTGAACCTTGTTTATAAAGTGTCCGTAATCGTTTTGATCAATGTCAGTATTTTACAAATTCACTTCTTTTTTGTTTTCAAGTTGCCCCGTCACACAACATATCGGTGATTATTTTGACGAAATTCCAACTATCAATGGAGCCTGTACTTTGACATATTGAAGTTAAAGCCTTGTGAACTCATTTGCGTTTATCATATTTAGTTCCAATGTGAATGTCGCATGATACCTCGCATGTCCAGTACCCGCAGTTTTCATTCTAACGCCTCATCTGTGGCTAATGTTCAATTATGGTGTTTTAAATGGTTAACCAATGCCCCATATAGTTTGTCAGCTGACGAGCAGTGTATGGATGTAACCTGATTATCCAGTGATTTCTCACACCCGTTATGTGTCATCATTCCAATCAATCGATAGCGTGGACGTTTATGAATTTGTCGCTCACATTTTGTAACACCCATTTGCTAAGACCAAGAGATGTTATTCTTGATGTTTTAATTATATGTTGTGCAACTATTTCAGTGCTATGATGATAAATGCATGTTAGAATTGCAGTGTTTGTTCCATGTCTTAGTGCACCTAAATACTGTCAACTACTACAAAACAGTTATTAAAAAAAGATAATAAGTAATTGAAGTGATTTCTATTGGCTAACAGGAACATACTTGCTGGTGTACACGCAAATAATGATTCATTATCATCAAGGTTTTGGAGAGAGTAAAGGTTTTCATTTAGTCTTACCAAATAGCCGTCAGAATATCATTTGGTGTTTTCATGGTAATAAATGCCATCACAGCAAATAAGTGTACCGGATACCTTCAGCAACCTTCAATTTTCTTGGTACTTTTCGGATATGTTTTTATGTCTTTCACACTAATTTGAACAAAATGCACCGCCAAGAGCTTGACAAATTTTTTGGAAGGTTTCCGGAATGTATCCGGGCTGGATTCAAAGTGGGAACGTATGCAGAAGGTTTCTTTACACCGTGTTCTCTGTGCTTACTCGAAAATAGGCCCTGATATGTCAAGTATACAATATGTTGTACCTGAAATATCACCACACCTTTACGGCATCGCTGATTGGTTACTCATCAAATACTGGCGGAGTTGGTAGATAACTGGGTTACCCTCACACAATACAATGTAACAACATCAAACGAAGTCAGAAGTAATAGCAACATTTTATTTGCATAGTGATACAATGTAGAATAATGTTGACACGAAGAGGTACCGACATTAGTGGTCTGATTGAAACGTTTTGTCATACATCTTGAAATGATGACCTTGATTAAATACCAGTACCAAAATGATTTCATGCAGATGTGCCCTTCACACTGAGGGGCATGTTCGTCTGCCATTGGATAAAACATTCGACAGTGAATACAAAATATCAGCGAGCCATCGCGGGACTTGGGTACTCTGCCTCTTCGTGCGCGATATCTCGCTGATATTTTGTACTCACAACATGGTGTCATCATGAAATTATCACGTAATACCCAACAGACATTTTACATACATATGAACCAACATCTAACGATAACTTTTCTCATGTCATTCAAAACTATATGTCTTTTAGGACGAGAAGGATATCTACTTTGTAGATAAATGTATTCCAACAATCGTTTATCTTGAATATTTCAGGTTTACCCCTGTTTACGTATATGTAGGTCTTTCTTTCTTTAGGATTTGATTGAAAACAAATGGTCATTTAAAACGTCTTTGACCGGCAAATAGCTAGAAAGCCTCCAATGCATAAAGTGAAAGGTACATTTAGTGTGTAGTGTTGCGTTACACCTTAGTGAAAGAATCTTCATGTTACACATGAACCATAGTACATGTTAAAAATGTCAAATTGGCTGAAGTTTTAGTGGATCTTAGTTCCAGCCCAAAGGAACAAAGAAGAAGGATTCTTTATATATGAGTTTCCATAAAGAGAAAGTTCGTTCGGAATTAATATAAGAACTAGCTGAATTTACTATTAGTAGAAATATAATCAGGGCGAATGTATGTCGTGATTCAAACCCACGCTCTGAGGTTTCAGATAAGGGACGAAACTCTGCCCTGCGAATTACGACGCCTCAGACGAGTTGACGGGTTGACGAATGTTGCTGGTTATACGTGCACATTGCCTTACCCAAAAATACATTAATGCGAGGAATGTCTCTCTTTAAATATTACCAGTTGCATGATTCAACATCACGATGAGGATTTTGAAATGATAATGGAAAACTGGCTTTGGAAGTATTCTCCTGCATTGATTCGTGACAGTGTTTTTGTGTCCTTCAACGTCATTCGACATGTCAAACATCACCGCCTTTCAACCTGACACCGACAGTGTGTTCTCTATGCTCTCAAAGTGTTCTGAAAGAGAAGTTTTCAGTCATAAAGCCATATTGTCTAAACATCTTGAATGTCAGGTATCAGGTCCACACGCTCGCTGTCTTGATAGTGCTACTCTAAAAAATAACCCTCAACAGTGTTCAGAACAGATTGTTAAACATCCGGGTATGGTTATATTGCCCACTGTGGAACAACAATGCCCCGTTGATATCTGTCCCTCATTTCACAACCTGGCTTTTTTATTAAACCGTACGTGCAAACACACAGGTACGTATTTGTCATGGCTCGTTAATCGGGCAATGTCAACTTGAGATCTTGCAACATCGCATGGTTTTATGCATAATGACCTACAAGCCTCAACCCTGAAGGTCAAGATGACATAAAACGAACTAAAGAATGACTTACGAAAGACTTCACGAACACCCGGAGTCATCACTGATTTTCAATGATCCATTCAGAATATTTTTATCACTATTGTGCCTATTACGTGAAATGGATAATCGACACTGATAATTCTCTGACGATGACGTTTTAAATATATATTTACATTACATTAAGCATTGGTTTAGGTTACAATTGCAAATTAGAAATAATTATTGCAGACAAACATGAAAAGTAAAGATGCACACATTTATGTCAAATATTGAAATACATGTGAGGTAAATGATGACGTTCTCAATGTCACAAATTGGGAAAAGATTTAGTTTGCAAAATACAATGTGAAGTGTAAATTTGATTGAGTAAAGATGGTAGATAATTGACTGAATCAGACTGCATAATTTTATAACCTTACCTTAAGCTTACCACCTTTTATTTAATCAAAATGACTCTAGCCTATGTGATTATAATAAGACTGAACACTTATTTTGTGTTGCAAATGGAAACGTATCACCTCCATACTTCTTGGTGAAATTGACTAGGTCTAACACTATATACGCTTACAGGATTAGCATGTTCATCATTGTATATATACATTTAATTATTTTAATTTATTCAGTATATCTCTTTTTCTAAAACGTTTTGAGATAAATATTAATAAAATGCACTTTAGGTGGGTCCCTTGACTTCTAGGAATTGGCTACCTGGACGTTTTCTGTGAAAAAAACTCTCATACCTGTTACACAAGTTTCCTGGGTTACATCCTGGTAGGTGAGGCTGGGCGTCTTTCGTGCCTACTGAACCGTCACATAGTTTTAACAGGGTATCTCCAGGGATATCGCCGTTAGTCGCTCTGTTGACATCAACAAATCTAACGAATCTAACCAAATCTCAGTGGGTCATCGTTCCAAAACACCCACGATCTCCATCTACTCATCAACTAAGAGGTTTCAAATCCGGGTAACAGAAAATCAGGAAGAGTTTCTTGGAACATCCGGCGGGTGTTTCGTGGTGTTCAGGGTACGTTGCAATATTACTTATAAAAGGCATTGTAAACTATTCTTGGTGAAAAATAACTTACAACGGTCAGACTCGTGAATTTTAATCATTTGATCTTCATGCGTTACAGGGTAATTGGTTGGTTGGTTGGTTTGTTGTTTAACGCCGCACTCAGCAATATTCCAGCTATATAACGGCAGTCTGTAAATAATCGAGTCTGCAGCAGATTAATATCATGAGTATCAATCCACGCAATTGGAATCGATGACATGCATCAACCAAGTCAGCGAGCCTGACCACCCGATCCCTTTAGTCGCCTTTTATGACAAGCATTGTCACCTTTTACGGCAAGCATGAGTTGCTGAAGACCTATTCTCCCCCGTACAGGGTAATTACTATTATTCATTAGGTTATGCAAAAACCGATTTTAATTGGTAATTAACCACCCGACAGTTTATATGAACAATTATTGCCATGTTTAAAGGGACAACATAAGTCAGAATTAATATTCATTTAAACTATTGGCTCAATAGTTGTCTGTATATTCCTTTCCGCCCTACACAGGTATAATGCAATCTACTTGTCAATGTGGGTAACGTGGAAAAAAAGAAGTTTTTTCCCCTTCAGCACATAACAGGGGGATGTGTGTCACTGTACAGATGGTATGCCATTATACATAATTCATGGTTTGGTTTGCATTTAATATTCTTATAAGTCGTTTATATTTCACCAATGGAACAAATATACAAACAAAATACATGTATTATTATGCAGTGCCTTACGAATCTATTGCTGCGGATTAAACGGTGAAAACACGTTATGCTCCTCATGAAGGAATAAGAACATGCAACGGGGGGCAGAACCTAAAGAGATGGATTTCTCGTATCTAACTGTCACATAGTTTTTGTACTCTTAATAAATGAAATGCGCTATGCCTTGAGATAATGTCATCCATGACATAAATCTATGACATAAAACAATGACCAAGGGGCTTTTTTGGTGCACAGTGGTTAACCCAAACAACGGAACAGCATGGATGCATTTGATCATTGGAGACAACATTTACAAGATACAAAGGGAGTGATACAGTGTTGCCAGATTGCTATGAAAGGTTACCAGATGGCTACAGACTGATGGCCAATGTCACTGATACAGTGTTGCCAGATTGCTATGAAAGGTTACCAGATGGCTACAGACTGATGGCCTATGTCACTGATACAGTGTTGCCAGATAGCTATGAAAGGTTACCAGATGGCTACATACTGATGGCCAATGTCACTGATACAGTGTTGCTAGGTTGCTATGAAAGGTTACCAGATGGCTACAGACTGATTGCCAATGTCACTGATACAGTGTTGCTAGATTGCTATGAAAGGTTACCTGATGGCTACAAACTGATGGTCAATGTCACTGTTACAGTGTTGCTAGATTGCTATGAAAGATTACCAGATGGCTACAGACTGATGGTCAATGTCACTGACACAGTGTTGCTAGATTGCAATGAAAGGTTACAAGATGGCTACAGACTGATGGCCAATGTCACTGATACAGTGTTGCTAGATTGCTATGAAAGATTACCAGATGGCTACAGACTGATGGTCAATGTCACTGACACAGTGTTGCTGGATTGCAATGAAAGGTTACCAGATGGCTACAGACTGATGGCCAATGTCACTGATACAGTGTTGCTAGATTGCTATGAAAGGTTACCAGACGGCTACAAACTGATGGCCAATGTCACTGATACAGTGTTGCTAGATTGCTATGAAAGGTTACCAGACGGCTACAAACTGATGGCCAATGTCACTGATACAGTGTTGCTAGCTTGTTATGAAATGTTACCAGATGGCTACAGACTGGTGGTCAATGTCACTGACACAGTGTTGCTAGATTGCTATGAAAGGTTACCAGAAGGCTACAGCCTGATGGCCAATGTCACTGATACAGTGTTTCTAGATTGCTATGAAAGGTTACCAGATGGCTACAGCCTGATGGCCAATGTCACTGATACAGTGTTTCTAGATTGCTATGAAAGGTTACAAGATGGCTACAGACTGATGGCCTATGTCACTGATACAGTGTTGCCAGATAGCTATGAAAGGTTACCAGATGGCTACATACTGATGGCCAATGTCACTGATACAGTGTTGCTAGGTTGCTATGAAAGGTTACCAGATGGCTACAGACTGATTGCCAATGTCACTGATACAGTGTTGCTAGATTGCTATGAAAGGTTACCTGATGGCTACAAACTGATGGTCAATGTCACTGTTACAGTGTTGCTAGATTGCTATGAAAGGTTACCAGACGGCTACAAACTGATGGCCAATGTCACTGATACAGTGTTGCTAGCTTGTTATGAAATGTTACCAGATGGCTACAGACTGGTGGTCAATGTCACTGACACAGTGTTGCTAGATTGCTATGAAAGGTTACCAGAAGGCTACAGCCTGATGGCCAATGTCACTGATACAGTGTTTCTAGATTGCTATGAAAGGTTACAAGATGGCTACAGACTGATGGCCTATGTCACTGATACAGTGTTGCTAGGTTGCTATGAAAGGTTACCTGATGGCTACAAACTGATGGTCAATGTCACTGTTACAGTGTTGCTAGATTGCTATGAAAGGTTACCAGACGGCTACAAACTGATGGCCAATGTCACTGATACAGTGTTGCTAGCTTGTTATGAAATGTTACCAGATGGCTACAGACTGGTGGTCAATGTCACTGATACAGTGTTGCTAGATTGCTATGAAAGGTTACCTGATGGCTACAAACTGATGGTCAATGTCACTGATACAGTGTTGCTAGCTTGTTATGAAAGGTTACCTGATGGCTACAGACTGATGGCCAATGTCACTGATACAGTGTTGCTAGGTTGCTATGAAAGGTTACCAGATGGCTACAAACTGATTGCCAATGTCACTGATACAGTGTTGCTAGATTGCTATGAAAGGTTACCTGATGGCTACAAACTGATGGTCAATGTCACTGTTACAGTGTTGCTAGATTGCTATGAAAGATTACCAGATGGCTACAGACTGATGGTCAATGTCACTGATACAGTGTTTCTAGATTGCTATGAAAGGTTACCTGATGGCTACAAACTGATGGTCAATGTCACTGTTACAGTGTTGCTAGATTGCTATGAAATGTTACCTGATGGCTACAGATTGATGTCAATGTCACCGATACAATCTGAAAATAACATGCCCATAACCAATTTCTGAAAATGATGACGAGCATTTTTACATCGGCTCACACTTTCAGCCTACCTAATTCTCCGACCAATGGTTTATCGGAAATGTTACTAAGAAAGTCAACCGTCCACAATCATGGGACATGTGTAAAACAGCCAGGTTCTACACGTGAAAAGACTTGGCGCGTACAAATGTTGAATGACAAAAATGTTCCACCAAATGAAAACCGCAGATAACTGGTTACTAGAACAACCATTTTGTGAACAATTACTGCCTCATAAATCCTGATAAGCACAAACATATATCCCAAATAATAACAGGAAGCATTCCATCAAACACATTGAACACAGTAACTACCCAGCTTAATTTGTTCTTGAATCTCCCGTCATAACAGCGGCCTATGCAAGCACAATGTTCTAATTGCCAGGAGGCAACAGTCGGCAATTTAATATGCTTTCTTTTTTTCTGGTGGCGTCAGCACTACGTTTGCTGGTTGCGTAACTTTCCAACATAAGATATTAATCTTGTTATACCCCCGAGTCCAGTTCCAGTCAAAAGACACTTCAATTGTGACAGTGACACCAACTTGAATGTACTGATGTGACCTATCCACCCGTGTGACTTTCTACAAGTGAGAGCGAGGCTTGGATCGAATGACTAAAGTTGTGATATACCACAGATATAATCAAATACAACAGAATTAATCGTTATGGTTGTTATTACAGGGAACCAGTGTCAAATAGGCTACAAGACATCGTGCAATAATGTTTTTTAGGGATTAGTTCGAGGAACTTATTTCTCAAATTGATTTTCAAAAGAAGTTATAGGTTTATTTGTTTTACTTCACATTGCCAAGGAATATAAGTATCTCTTAGCATAATGTTCCGTCAAATTTAAAAAAATTGGGTATGTGATTCTCAATGTAGAACACTTTAAGATGGTAGTTATAAATTAAATTCATCACCTCTGTAAAAACACCAACCTGGTCCCGTTAATCGGTATTTGACTTGCCTAGGACTTGGCAAATACCGATCAACTGAGACTCAATTGATATTTCCCACATTGAAAAGATCCACTGGTGATGAATCCTCTATGTCGACTTTAGAAGATTCCCCACGCTCAATTGTATTGTTCAGTTATATGCGAACATTACGCAAGAACTGTTGTTCGTGAGCACATGAGAATCTGGACCGGCTGCGGATATTCACGACAGACTGAGACTTATATGTTCAATATTCAATACTGAAGATCAGCGCCACCTTATGCAAACACCCGAGATGTTGTTTATTCATCTTTTGACAACTAACCACAATACGAATACGCGACATAAATTCACGCCCGACTTACCCTATGCAGTTTTAATCTTCAATCACAATCACAATCTGAGAGGAGGAAAATGCTACAGAGAACTAGTTGACAGGTTGCGCAAGAGACGAAAAACAAGGAAACAAGTAACAATTAATTTATTTCACGATTTGAGGAAAACGTCAACACAGTACTGCACTAACTATGCTTCCCACATATAGTGTAGACACCCTGCTAGCACAGTGACCACGCGTTACAGTTTGCATGTGTCTGTGTCAAAGTTTCTAGTTTGAGTGGGGATCAAATTTCGGTTGGTTACCGTCGTTAATGTTCTGATGGAATTGTGCCTCACATAGATTATTGGTTTTGATGTTTGAAACAAACAACGTTATAGAGTTATTAATCATAACAAAACTGCGCATGTTCTGCCCCTAAAGTGGTAGACTCCCTGGTGCAGCAGGACCACAGATGACTGCTGTGTGCAACAACGACATAAACTAAGTTATGGCAGGAATCCAGGTTCAAAAAGTCACGTGTTAGGGCACAGTGCGATGGTCCACGAATATAGTTGTCTCCATCTATTCAGTATTACATAAATTGGAGAAGGTTCGGGGTGAACACACGTATCGGCAACAGTTAATCACTAAGTTACAGATTTCAGTGATGTAATTGGTTGAATAGAAAATTATGCTGAATGGTTAAGAGGTTGCCAAGACACCAGTTTCCATTTAATTAACATCACAAGTAAAATGAGTGTCATGTCCATTTTGAAACGTATAAAATGATTTAAGATCGAACAAACAATGGCTTGGCTGTAATGGCATCACCCCTGAATGTGCTGCCTGGTTCTAATTCACGTTATCACGAGACCACCTCTGTTATCTAATAGACAGAGCGTCTGCCCGGGGATAGGAAAGTCTGTGGTACGATCCCCGACGGCGTCATACCAAAATATGGCACTTGTTGTTGTCCTGCCTGGGGCTCGGCATTAAGGGGATAAAACGAGATCTAGATGGCTCGGAGTATTCTGTGTCAATGTGACATTGTATTTTTAAGTCGGCTAGCTAAAAAAAGAACCAGTATTAGTCCGGACTAGTTAACAACAGATAAACACACACATACACACAACACACACACACACACACAACACACACACACACACACACACACACACACACACACACACACACACACACACACACACACACACACACACACACACACACATACACACATATACCAAACACATACACAGACGACCGCCTCGATGGTTTTAGAGCGTCCGCCCGAAGAGAGGAAGGTCCAGGTATCGCAGGTATCGATTCCCGACCGCGTCATACCACAACACGCTAAAAGATGGTACTTGTTGTCTGGCGCACGGCATTAAGGGGCTAACACAAGGACTGGTCGGCTCGGAGTCAGTATACTGTCTGAGTGGGGTAATCATGTTAAATTGTGGGTGGCATGGTATCTCAGAGAGCTGGCACTATAAGTCGGCACCAGCCAGGACTAGTACAAGCAGCCACACACACACACTCACACACACACACACGCGCGCACGCACGCACGCACGCACGCACGCACGCGCGCGTACATACACACATACATGTATACACACACGGACCACGCACACATACACATACACACACGCACACCAACGTTGCTATATGAGTGCAGTTATCATCAACGTGACATCAAACCTCTCCTCGCTTCACCTCACCTCACCTCACCTCACCTCACCTCACCTCACCTCACCTAGACATGGTAAACACTGGTTAATACAGTGAGTGCACACATTCAATCTGAGTATCAGCCTTGTTTCCTTTTCGCCATTGCACACTTTTGTAAGCGTCTGTCTGTGCTCTGGTCCACGTCAGATGTAGTCAGTGTACCAGAGCATGCAGACACCGCTGGAGATCAAGGGCACAGATGTTTTCACGTGCACATGACATGGGAGTTACAGGGGAAATTCCCCTAGGACCCACTGAACCGTAACAACGTTGCGCGGTAACTATAGAGCTTAGAGTGACTGCGTTCGACAATAAATACAAGAAATCACCCAGCAACAACACCACAAAACAAACAGCATTATCCACTGAGGCTAAGGTTATATGAGTCACATAATGGTCTACGACCAAGTTTTTATTCACCTTCAGGAATTCTAGTGTCGCAATGCTTCTAGGGATGTTGCAATACCAAGTGCTTTACTGCCAGCAGTGTTGTATTTCGACTACGACAATGTAACATACAATACCTGGTGATTCACTCATGACAAGGATACAAAACGTGCAACACAGAGTTGGTTTGGTGTAGAGTTTTGATCACGTAGCACTGTTGTCGTAAGATCCTCGTTTCTTGATTGGTATTTCAACCTTTATTTAATTGAAGGCATCATTCGATCACTCTCATTGAGGATACTGTCATTAATATGTGCCCCTCGGAGTGAGTGAGTGAGTGAGTGAGTGAGTATGGTTTTACGACGCTTTTAGCAATATTCCAGCAATATCACGGCGGGGGACACCAGAAATGGGCTTCACACATTGCACCCATGTGGGGAATCGAACCCTGATCTTTGGCGTGACGAGCGAACGTATGAACCACGAGGCTACCCCATCGCCCTGTGTCTCAAGGAAGTGGGTTGTTAATTCTCTGTCCCAGATCTAGAAGTAACATAAATCGACAAGTCGTCAATATTTGACATCACATTAGTGTTAAACTTAGCATGTCATGTGAAGTGTAATAAGATGGTATATCACAGCACGAGACACTTTGTAGTATGAAATTGCGGTTGGAAAGCCCAGAATACACTTCAAATTACGGGATAACCTCATACACGCCTCGTAAGCAGGTGGATTTTTCCGTTTGACAATGCCTTTCAGTGTAAAATGCATCCTGTTTGGCTAATCCGGGTACTTGGGTATGTAACTACCAGGGGCGTGCATAAAACACACTCGACCATGACTGCTCACTCATAAAGAACTTCTCCTGTTGTATTGAAGTCGAGAGGAAGAACTAGAGCGGTATTATCTCACGGGGTAAGTACGCTTGTTTATACCAGCATCTTACAATATGCATGGTGACACGTCTAAAATACAGGACTACTGGTTGTCATGAATGTATAACTAGATAAACCTCTTGAGCCTCTTACATCTATTTCATAATATTTTGGGGCGAAAGGTATACCTGAATGTGTCTCAACGATCGTGTTTTTAATGTTGATTCAAATTTGTAATTTAGTTGCTGTCCTCAGTAAGGAGGGTAGCCCGTTGTCTTTTCAGTAATAGGTGTGAAAAGATGAGGTTGCACACACTGATGCATCGTGTTAATATCTTTATGTACATTACTTGAGTTCCAACACCTTCATCGTCGGATTACCCGGATGAAACCATTGTTATGGAATCCTAGAACGGTCGTTGTCACAATGTCGCAGTCGCATAAACCTGGCTAACACTGACGAAGGTTCAACGTCTCAACAGCGCTTTGCGTTTTGAATAATTTGTTTTTTTGTTTTTTTTATCAATGAGCGACAATGCGACAACACGACATTTTTCGAGGTCAGAATATGTCACGTTGTCGCATTATCACCCTGTCTAATATATGAAATGCGTTAAAAAGTGCGACAACACAACGATGTATTGTTCAGAACGGGATGATACGACACTTGGTCACAATGTTGCGTTGACGCATTGCCCCGACATTGTAAAATAACAGGTATCCTTTTTCATATTAATATCTTTTTTAAATTAAGTCTTTTCACACACAAAAAAAACAACATGCGCATGAAAACATCGCCCTGACGACGTATCGATGCATATAATAATGGCTGCCGATAAAATTGTATACATTCGATAGCATCGGGTTAATGTTGAACTAGTGATTGGGATTGTCACATGGGTCCACATTATTTATTGATAGCATTGTCACAGTGAGAAATTGTCCTCATGGTAGAATGGACATAAACACACAAAACGAAACCTCATATTTGTACATTAACCTCGCGCTAACAGGAGGTATCTAAATCTACAGTAGAACTACATCAAATTACAAAACACAGTAGATTTATCTCCTGATTACAACCGACCACATATGCAACATGGTCACGAATACCAGCGACCCAACAATGGAGAAGTAGTTATGTTACAGTAATTCATTATAATATTTAAACGGCGATCGTGTGTAAGAACCTAGATATGCTTCTTCGATTGATGTGTCGGGTTTTCTCACATCTGTGCAATGGAATCCCCATTATTATTAACGGAATGTGTTTCATTCTTGATACTGACTGTATTACAAGATAGGCATAGTCTGCTTGAAACTGAAAAGGATACTCAAATTACCGAAATACATGATCTTTTATGCCACAACTTATACAGGGTGAAAATTATCAACATGTATGTTACTGGAACTCACCACACACCAGACAACTCAAGACAGAATTCATATTATTAATACGAAGCTGCATATGATTTTGTAACACACATTATTGCAATTCCGGAAGTTATGTTTGCCAACATATCGGGTCATATTAATTGAAAGTCACTCACAACTTGATTTACCATATTTTTACACGTTTTACATATGTCACAGGTTCTAGAAAATGACTGCATGCTATGATTTAGAAATTAATCTCCCATAAGGAAAACAAAGCATGCCAAATGTACTTAGAAAAGTTTGTGATGCTACGAATACATATTCAAAGGAATTCTTTTGTTTTTGATATTACATGAATATATGAGTACAAAAGAAGAGGTTGCGATCTTCAATGTCGCAACATATGGATTCTGCTCATCTGTACCCAGTTTTCGTGCAGTCACAACAACAGGCTGCGTCTTAATTATGATACACAGCATGGTGAGGGACTAACTTTCTTCTGTCGTCTTTAAATGCTATCCATTTTTTGAGAAACAACTTGCTTGTATATGTTCTTGGTGTTATCCTCTACCTCTCATGTTTTACTGTCACGGCCTATTGATACAAGAAGACATGCGAGACAACAAAATAGTGATCTCCACAAGGCGGCCATCTGTGCCTCTTCCTCGACTTTGCTTTGTCACGTCATTTTGGGGAGCATGTCATTTGGACAATATAAACACAAGAGGCATATAGAACAGATGGATAAAACATGTTGTACACACAACTACAACATACTGGCATACTGTACGGTGCACCAACTGAGGAAACAAAGAACGGGAACTCAAAGATCCAAAGAAAGAGAATCTTTCAATTTATTTTAACATAGCCATATTTGGCCCCCTCGCTCATCCAGCGACCATGTTGCAACATTCTATCAGGGATGTCTCTATTGGCTGCCATTTTGGCTCCACCTGACCTCAAACTGTGCAGACCATGGCATTTTATATTAAGTACATAAGGCATGAAGGCTTCAAAACACAACTACCTTATTATTTTACAGTGGTTTGTTCTCGGCTGTAAATGCATAACCATCAATGGCCGAAGCACAGAGTCTAAAAAGATAAATATCAGCATTCGCTTGTTCGTTTAAACCAGAGTGTTTTAGAATCATTCCACAGCATACATCTTTATCACTGTCGAACCAATAATCAACCAACTTCCATCTCAATATATACTGACCAAATTAAAAACTTCACAATCCTAAAATTTTAACATTTTGACCAGTTATCATTGTGGGCCATTATTGTGTATTTAAACAGTAATCGCCACGTATTGTCTTCAGATAACACCCGTTTTTGTGCAGGTGAATCGATCAAAATCATGTGCGCAGCACTATAGTGGCAAAAGTGATTTTTCACGTGCAACTGGTCATGTGGCCATAATACCGCACGTGTTTTCAGCCATACTTGTTAGCAGTCATTAACAAAAAAAGACAAACACATGAAGACAAAAGTCTTTACTGCCATTTGCCATGCCACGCCTTTCAAATGTGCAACGTGAACGTGCCATCGGCATGTTGCAGACGGAAACGTCCGTAGGACGATGGGTTGTAGTCGACGGACTGTTTATGATTTACAGACGCGTCTACAGCAAACGGGTACCACCGCTGATCGCCCTCGGCTATGGCGACCACGTGTGACGTCACATGCAGAGGATCGTCAGATTGTCTTACGTCACCCCCCTAACCGATTTTTGACGGCTACATCAACCAGAAATGAACTGTTTAGGGGTAGACTGAGTGCGCAAACTGTTCGAAACCGTCTGAGAACTGCTCACCTTCAAGCACGACGGCCATACTGCGGGCCGACTCAATCACACAGACGTCAACGTCAATTGTGGGCACAGCGACACTTACGATGGACTCAGAGGAATTGGAATCAAGTCGTCTTCAGTGATAAATCCCGATTTAATCTTCGATTTGCTGATGGTAGGGGGAGGGTGTGGAGGCGCCGTCATGAACGTTACGCCCAGTGTTGTGTACAGGAAGTTGACAGATTTCGAGGCGGAAGTGTCATGGTGTGAGGTGCTTTCTGTGGCAATGCACGTTCCAGGCTTCTTGTCATCCGTGGCAACCTCAACGCTGCTGCTTACCGCGACCAGGTAGTGGCACCAGAACTTCTGCCTTTTATGGCAGCACATGGACCCGGTTTGATATTCCAACACGACAATGCCCGACCCAACACAGCAATTTTGACAAGGAATTTCCTTCTTCCGACCTCAATCCCATCGAACACGTCTGGGATGCTCTTGGCAGAAGTCTGCGCACTCTCCAGAACCGACCACAGAATTTGCAAGATCTTGGCACCAATTTGCAGCAACAATGGCGTCGTCTTCCCAATCATGTGTTCACAAGCATCACAAGGTCCATGTGAAGGCGTTGTGTGGCAGTTGTCAACGCACATGGTGGCCATACACGCTGCTGAACTTTTGTGCCATAAGATTCTCGTGTTTGGGACTTATGATTTGAACTGTTGATGTTATTACCGAATACCGTAGGTGCTTTGAACAAATTATGGTTACCACCGTTAATTAAAATCTTTCTCTGGACATTAATGATAAAAAATTACCTTATCTGATACATTTGTCCGTTGTATATCATATATGGGATTACTTTTAAAAATGTGAAGTTTTTAATTTGACTCGTTCTATACATCGTTCTAACACATGAACAAAACGATCAAATTATGTCCATTTAGGTTTTGCATTCTACATTCCAGTATTCCATTCAATCGGAATAGGCTCTTTTATCTTTAAGAATTTACTCACTTTCGGTGTGTCGCTTATAAACAAATTTATCACCAGTGCGTTGTCCCATAGGGTGGGTAAGCCACCATAACATGAAACTGTCTTACGCTATAGAACGCTGACTACCTGTATCAAGGACAAATAAAGCGCACAATATGAGGGAGATTACAGTAACGCTACAAGCATTTAGTTAGACAGAGCCCACATTCTCCAAGCACAGAAACCACAAATCCTGGTTTGGCTTTGGCTTATTTTTTCACGCGTGGTGGTAGTCAGCTATCTAGTCACCAGAATTATGATCAAAAGCACTTGCAACAAAAAATTAGAAACTGAACCCGAATGGCCATCATGGCATCTTTTAAGTAGGCAGATAAACTACATGCAAAACAAGCTGTCCTCCAGGCAAAACAATGCCCCCAAACTGGCAGTATTCTAAACAGGTACTATCAACATTGCCCTGCCATGATATATGCTAAAATGTTCTGATAACAGAATGATGTTGCTTTCACCGGTCAAACCCGCTACCATTCAATAACTGTATGATACCCCACTGTAGCTTATTCATCTACATACGAGGAACCGATATGTTCATAAACCTCGTGTCAATTATCAAAACTAGCCATTTCATTATGGATATGTAGTCCATAAGACATTTTCGGGCTTTTTTTGTACAAAACAGGACTATATGCGATTTTGTTTGGGAGCATTTCCAATAACGGTTTTATTAGTCATAGAATCACCGGACAAAATACCATCATCAAGAAAAGTGACAACTGTATATCATTTGTACCGCCAACATTTAACCAGCTGTCTGGTTACTTTGGTGAAAACATAAGCTTGTGATGTCTTTTCTTTGGAGTATTCGAAAGACAATGACCATAATTATTCATAGTCCCAGTGCAGTATGCTTTGACGCTTAACCCGCTTAACTGCTGTTGGTTTAACGGATTACAACTGAGGTGCGATGTCATGACGTTTGCTACGGAAGAGCATGATATTTCAAAGTGGAGGTACCGTAGCAATTTGCATTCAGATGTTCAAGACCAATCGAGTGCTACATCTTGACACACACGTATCAAGACGCCGCCAAGATGTGGTACAGCAGCAATGCGATACTGCCACCACAGTGTTACAAATTATTACGATAGAGTTACGACATCGTCAAGATTTGTTTTGGTTGGCGCAAAACACCATAAGTAAAATCATCCCTGAAACCTGTGATATCATTACTCTTGAAATGGGCGATGAAGTTATGCAATGTCCATGCAAACCGGAAAACACATTCGGCATTTTGTCTCCCTGGTTCAGATGCCTCCTCACTACAATACAACAACTCCCTCCTCGAGTGGGAAGCATCGTAATGGCCTGTAGTGTGATGCAGAACCCTCTGGTGATGTGATACCCACGTCAAACTGCACGGATGATAGACATGGAACATCCCAAAACCCATGAAGTGCTCTCTGGTACCTGGCGAGATGACAGAATCCTTTTACCATTGCAGACGCAATGCAGACAATGCAGAGTAACTACCTCAAGGATTATTACAACTCCAGCTTTGGCCAGTCACGACATACCCGATACCACGACATACTCATACAATGATGCTGCCATGGATCACGATTGTTGTTCCACAACTACAATAGATCACAACTTTGTTCACATTCCCGAAAGAATTTGCTTCTCCGCGGTGGCATCGGGTTCAATTACGGTGTGATTTGGTGGACCACGATTGAACACGAATATGTGTTTGACGCGGTTGCGTTGTAAATACCCAGATAGCATACCCAGACTTTCGCCCAATGTTGTCAATGGTTGTCATTGTTCATTCTGAAATATTAACGCGAGTAATTATTTTCCTGAAATTGAAAACACCACGTTCACTAACTTCCTGACGGAAGCCGAATAATATGTCACTCTGATGGCTTGCAAAAAATAGCATACTATCATCCACCCCATGATGAAGGGCAGTCACTATTCGTTATATTCGGGAGGTTTCTGGCCATATTCAAACATGAGCCACAAGGAAAGAAATGTGAGGACATTTCGATCTCACACAAGTATCAGCACGCACAAACACAGACGTGCAGTAAGGCGTGTTGTCGTGTGAGATATACGATAGTATGTTTGTTGTTTGTGTTGTTCGAAATAAATAATTTTACAGATAAAAAAAATAAGATTTAAAGTTTCACGGGTATTCATTATCATGAATCTTTTGAAAGGTTTTAACATGTGTGAAGTTGTAGACATGCATTTGAAAGAGTGAAAATTTACAAGTACTTCGATATGCTCTCCTTTGTCAACACAACTAATTGCTGGTGTTGTCGTATGGCGTTGGACACTAAAAAACGGACGAGCTAAATATATACACCTTGCCAGTTTGAGCGTGTATGTGTATGTGGATATTGTAATAAAATATAAATATATACACCTTGCCAGTTTGAGCGTGTATTTGTATCTGGATATTGTAAAACAATATAAAGATTTGGTGAATCCTGAATTATTTACTCTTTGCTTTGGAGACGACCCCCTCTCAATCCGGATTAAGCAACACAACTGCATGACTGATTTCGTGAAAAATTCACACGACGTTCCAGGAGGGGAAAAACCAGTTGGTCTTGACTTGACCTGTACCCTAAGAAAACTCAAAGTGTTAAGTATTACGTGGGAAAATATGTGACACCGTCAATATGGTGACATGCCGAATGAATATCGAACTTTGTGTCAATACTCAACAACAAAAGTTCCTGTGACACCAATATTTTAGTGTATTTTTCAAACAAGTAAAGTTTGGTTTTCAATATTATAGTACATATGTGGAATCAAGTCACAAAAACGCAACTGCTACAGAAAAGCATGTATTCCATGCAAAAGTTGACTTTTATGCAAGCCCCATGCATATTCACTACCCAAGAATGGGTATAAAAACATGTGCATTAACGGGATTCCATATGCATTGTTTAGCATCGTGTTGACAACAACCACTCAGAAAAACAAAAAAACTTACGCAATTATTCAACATTACCGAATGCCACGCCTGTCCGAAAATGAGCGTCTGTGAGCCATTGGTATGCTTGAAGCAGGATCGAGTCAACGTGATGTTGCAAGACAATTTAACGTCCACAGAAACACCATTTTGGTGTTAAAGGCAACGTTGGCAGACGAATGCAGTCAGAGACCATCCTCGGAGTGGCAGGACACGCGTAACCAATAATAGACAAGGCAACTGAATTCGAACAATACGAAACCTACGAAATCGATTCCAACCAGCAACAGTGACTGCAAGAAGCATCCCTGGCCTTCGACGAATTTCTTCACAAACCGTACGTCGTCGCCTCAGATGTGCAGGGATTGTCGCCAGAAGACCCGCCAGACGTCCCATTTTGACACGAAACCACCGTCCAGCACGTCTACAGTGGTGTAGACAGCGTCTACGCTGGACGGTAATGCAGTGGGGACAAGTTCTATTCACTGACGAGTCTCGTTTTCACCTCAGCCACAGCGATGGACTGATTCGAGTGTACCGACGTCGAGGTGAACTTTACGTCAATCATTGTGTCATGGAAGAAGATTGGTTCGGGGCGGCAGCGTTATGGTATGGGGTGGGATAACAGCAAGACAGAGGACCCGTTTGATAGTGGTAGAGGGAAACTCAATCGACAGCGCTACCGCGACGAGATCATCGGCCCTGTTGTTCTACCACTGTTTTGCGTCGTCATGGCCCAGGCATTACCTTTCAACATGACAACGCCCGGTCTAATATTGCTCGACTTGTTCAGGATTCTCTTCAACAAAATAACGTGAATGTCATCCTATGGCCGGCTCGCTCCCCTGATCTCTCACCAATCGAGCACATGTGGGATGAGATGGATCGGCGCCTTTGACGTCAACCATGTGTTCCACAGACACTTCATCAACTTCGAAACATGCTCCAGCAGATACTGACAGATATCCCACAGGACTTTGTGCGACGCCTGGTCCATTCCGTGAGACGAAGATGTGTTGCTTGCATCGCAACCAGAGGTGAACACACACGCTATTGATTTGTAAATTGACATTTCGGCATGTTCAAGGTTTTTTTATGAAATCATGCATTTTCTGAAGTCAGTTTGACGAATTAAATCATTTGAACACTTACAGGAGTCTTTTATCTGTTGCAAACCGAAATTGTTTCAGATTTGGTTAAAAAACATAACTTTGCATAAAAACTTATTAAATGTCACAGGAGTGAGTGAGTGAGTGAGGTTTATGCCGCTTCAAGCAATATTCCAGCATTATCACGACGAGGGACATCACAAATGGGCTTCACACATTGTACCCATGTCGGGAATCGATGTCACAGGAACTTTTGTTGTTCAGTATATATACATCATAGCTGTCCTCGATCTTCACATTTCCGATTGTTTCCATACATGCTGGTAAACCAATGATATGTCTAATATCAGTGTCTCTTTACTTGAAAATTGGATTTAGACTGACGAAGAATGAACAAATGTGGGCTTTGTGTTACACTGCCTTTTTGAGTAGTTGTAACACAACCCCTCTGATAGAAAGTCTGCTGAAATGTAGCAGACTTGTTGCGACTTGAATCTTTACTGGTAGGTGTTGAATAAAATTACCACACAAACAAGCAGCGATTTGGTTAATATGTCAGTAGTTGTGTACAGCGGTTCAGTACCGCTCAGGATTTCAGTACCAAGAGGGCGTAGCATCCGTTTCCGCGGAGGAGGGGAAAACCCGGAGAAGCGCACGTAAAAGGTGAACAGGATCGGTATTGAAAGAAGCGCGTCAAAAATCTTTTGTTGTTGTTGTTGTTGTTGTTGTTCTAAACATAGACGTGGTGGTGGTGGTGGTGGTGAAGGGAGGGTGCTGGTGAAGGGAAGGAGGGAGGAAGGGAGGGAAGAAGGAGGCGGGTTCATGGTTTTGTTTTGTTTTGGGGTGTGTGTGTGGTGATGGCATGTTGAGACGAGCTTGTCATACACAGTCGACGACTCTGCCACTTTGTTGCTAGGTTGACGTCATATCGGCGAAGGATCTTGCAACAACATTCCACAAATCATGTCATCGGGTATGGTGATGTGATTGTAAACTTTGAGTTGTAAGGTTTCGTTCCACAAGGCGATCGTGTATTGTAGCCCACTATGACAGTCGTTCGTCTAAGTGACAGTCGGAAAGTGGCGAATTTAAAGGTGCTAAAGGTGTTGCCTGAATTTCTAAAGGTGAATCGACAGGCACAGACATGGACGTGGTGTAAGAATGCAGGAAGCGGTCAGATGTCGATCTTGTTTTGTTTTGGTTTTGGTTTTCTCTGGGGTGTGCATGGCGATCCTGTTTTGTTTTTCTTCATCCTACAGACAACACAACACTACTATGGGTTCAACTTTTTTTAATCCCCCGCTCACATGAACCAACACAACAAAACAAAAGTCACAGGATTAGGGGCGTCCCTGTGACCTTTGTGAACATGAACGTATGTACACGTATGTGAACGTATTTACAGTTTGAAAAAAAAACTTTGGCCACTTTGATAGTGAACGTATGTACATTCCTAAAACGCAGTGAACGTATGTACACTCCTCAATCAGGAATGTTGACAGTCAGGTGATCGTAGGTTCAGTGAACAAGTGTCAGGTCACTAATGGTTGGTTCTTTTGATGTAGGGTACGCGTCTGGGCACTCAGTCGAAAGGCAGGCATCTCATCCACAGGAACGGAGGTAGACACTTTGGTATGAAACCATGCTAATACCGTGGCATCATTCTTAGCGGTGTCCTTCCAGTCCAACGTATCTGACATTTGATTAAAAGTCCACCCACGCACGCGATAGGTCAGCATTTAGAGACAGAACACACCACACAACGTGCTGTATCCATGTTGTAAGGGGTGTTTATTCCATCGTTGTTGAATCTGACCCATGTGATTCAAAGTCTCTTTAAACAGGGTTAATGAATACAGTCCATAGCTATCCATCATTTCCACGGATCCAGGAGCTGGACGATAGATGCTCACCCAGTGTGTGCCAGGTTGATCGCTTAAATCTGTGTTGATCACGTAGGCTTTGGGGTAAAAGGGGTCATCCTGTTGCCATCCCAGTCTGGCAAAGTCATCTCTGGCCCCGGTGCCCCGGTAGATGGCATGAAGTGGTTCGTCATCAGCCACAAGGGCTTCTAAATCCAAGGTGCTCAACACGAGTGGTTCATCCATGGTTCCTTGTAGGAGGAGAAAAAGTGTGGCATGACCGTCTGTCGCTGCTCTTTTTATACCATCATCGCATTCCGGAAACGATCTATTTCCAGAACATTTTCGTATTCCTCATAGCAGATGAGGGTGACTGGGTCCTTGAGAGCTTGTCCAAACTGGATTTCCAAACCCAACTTGCCAGTGTGTCGAGGGTAGTTGATGCCTTCATCAGCTCAAAAGTCTGAGGTGAGATCCACTACCCACAAGGTGTAACCTTGAGTAAAAGCATTGGGAGTCATTTCGCAGGTCTCAGGTCGCCATAGCTGCCCCGTGTTTCGGAACAGATTCATGTAGACTTGTTTCAAATTGGCACTGTTGTTGCTGAAGTCGCTTTTCATTTCCGTGCCATGGACTTCCTGGCCGTTGACTTTGAGCTTCATCATGGTGACATGATTGTGTTTGAAGTTGTACGGATTCTTCTCTTTGCTTCCTACGTAGGCACTATTGTCCACCAGTCCCAGGACCACGCATTTTGGTAATTGGCCACCGATGAGGTGATCCTTGTGAAAGTCCCTACCGCCTCTCGGGATGTCATGGGCAGTCGCATGCACACGTGAAAGGGGATACTTGGCAGTCTCCCCAGCGTTCAGACTGGACACGTGTGTTTCTCGGACAGCAGGATCGATGTTGAGCTGACGGACATAGAATTCGGCTTTGGTCAGCGCTAGTTTGTAGACACCATCAGCAGCACACATGAAGAAGAACTCATCGGGACTTCGTATCAATTCCAATTTTTATAGGGACACCATCCAGCAGATAACGGTCTTGAAGAAACAGGTCACAGTGTAGACGGCCTGTCAGTTCCACTTCTTTGGTGGGTACGATAAGATCACGTCGTGTTCTGACACCTGTGCTTCTTGTGTTCGCATCTGCATCAGGATTGAAGACGTCCATTTTACCAGCACTATCGGTGAACCATCCAGGACATTGAAGGTGAGATGTTTTGGCTCCTGTACCATAACTCAGAAGGGTTTCCAAGTAGGCTCTGTAAGGGTAAGTGCCCATGGAGGGTGTGATCTCCAACTGATTGTGTCCCACTTGCAGCCGCACTTCGCGAAACAGGGAATGCATCACATTGTTGACTGTCGATACGGGGTTATCCGCTAGAACGGTATTTCCCATGAGAGGATGATTGATTGCTACTTCTTGAGGGGCTTGGAATAGCACCTTTCCATCTTCAAGCATGTCAAATCGAAGACTATCTTTGGGATACATGACATCAATGACAAACCGTCTTCCATCACTTTGGACGCTGTCTGAGGGCTGTTCTTTCAAGACATCCGTAATATGTTCCTGAATCAAACGGTTGAGGGTTTTCACCAAATCTTCAGATGAATAGACACCTTTTTCGATTGGAATCTTCTTGCTTTCGTAATGGATGATACCATACTGTGGCTGTGGTATAGAGCTCCCCGTGCTTTCATACAAAAGGGTGTCTTTTTTCAGTTTGAGGTTCAGCGCAAACCAGTCAAAGGGTTGGGCGACGTTGTACCATGTCATCGGAAAGTGAATTTCGCTGACACCTACCTCTCACTGTTGACGGTCCAGATACAGAGGATAAGGCAACTTGATTTCATATGCATTGACAGTGTTGTTTGGATAGATGTCCATGGAGGCATCACTGGGTAGGGTCATGTAAAAGTCTTGTTTCGAAAAAAAGGTGACAGCCATGATGACGTGAGTTAGGGTAGAAAACTCTGGGTGGATGAGGTATCAAGTTGAAGTCTTCTGGTGGGTGGGGTCGTCGTGGGTATGCCTGGTGAGGCGGCCAAGGTGGGTGGTGGAAGTATGTTTCCCATTCAACTGGAGAGCAGGGCTGTCCACAACTGTTTCTCTCCGTGATCCAACTGTACCATGCTCATGATGATCACACCATATATCACAATGATCTGAGAAAAAAACACGACTTCACTGTGTGGTAAAGTCATGCCAAAACAACACCAAGGTGAGTGTCGGCGCTGGTGATGACGAGGTGCAGCAGCAAGGGGTGGTTCATCGGTACCCACGGATGCTGAGAGGCTTCTCTACAGAGGTGATGACGGTGGTGGTGGTGGCGGTTCTGTCATCGCGTGTGTCCACCCTCTGAATGAGTCTGAGAGACAGCATGCTCCTTATTTTATCTGTAAATGATCTGCAGGGATCCACGAATTAAAACTGGCAGGGTAGCCAGTCCATTTCACCAAGACCTCTTCTTGACCCTGTTTCGGTCCTGGACGTCTTTTCAGCACGCGATCCACGGCATACACATCATCTGTTTTCAAGATGGGTTGTATTTCTTCAGGGTAAAAAGTTCCTTGGAGGACTTCACCATGATCATCTTTGATCTGATACACAGGAGGTGTTCTCCCAGTCACCAACCGGTCCACCGTAAACAGTTCAGTGGTCCAATTGGGGAGATAACCTTTCTCAAAGGTGCCTTTGGTTTTGTTCAGACGTACATGGGTGCCTGGCAGTAAAAGAGAGGTGGATCTTGTCTTGGGGGACGACAGTCTTTGTGTTGTTATTTTCTTTTTGCGCTGCAGCCGTTGTTGTTGTTTTTCCTCCATGTAGTCTAACACCCGAATTTCTGACAGGGGATCTCCTTGGAGGACGTCCACAGGTTGCTGGCCAATGGTCCGATGCAAGACGGTTGTACGACTTGATCAACTGGGGTAAGACTTTCAAATAGTGTCTGGTCCCATGCTGTGTAAAGTATCACCACATTTTATTTTTCAGAGTCCTTTGAAACCGTTCCACCACGGCTGCTTTCGTTTCAGGATTTTGACTGATGTAGAAATGAATGCCATGCTTCGTCATGAGAGCCTGGAAAGGACGGTTGACAAACTCTCTGCCTTTGTCTGTTTGCAATTGAGCAGGTAGACGGCCTTTGGCTTGTTGCATCAGCAAGGTTTGAAAACCTTCGGTCAAAGCAGAACTGCTCTTGGCCTTCAGGGGTTGCACCCATGCCATCTTTGAAAACACATCGATCACGCACAGCAGATATTTGAATCCTTGGTTGTCGTCTTGAAAGGCAATCATGTCACTCAAGTCTGCTTGCCAATTCATCGACCCCTCCCACATGATAGTGGTCTCTCGGAAAGGAGCGTCTGGCTGGTTTGTGCAAGGTGTAGGTACTTTTGGTTTGCAACCAACGCTTGATTTGACTTTGCGATGGCTTGGTTTTCTTCTTGCTTTTACTGGTTCTTGCATCTTGAGTGTGGATGCGTGCTGCTTTCCACAAAGGTCGCCAGCCTCCAAAACTTGCAGGATGTTCAGGATGAAAGTAGTTTTTTTCCAACCAGGCCGTCCAAAGGAAAGTAGGAAATCCTTTGTTTTGTTTCCCTGTAGCAGCAGCAGAGGGAAAGAATGCTCTGTCGCGTCTTGGTCTGTCGCTTCATTTCTCTCAGACTGAAGCCACTTCCTACATGAATGGCCTTTTTATAGAGAAGGGGAGAGATTTTTTTTTTTTCTAAGGTGGTGCTAAAGGGTATCCATGAACCTCGCCTGTTGATGAATCTGTCCTGTTTGGTATCAGATGGAGGTGGAGTCATCAACCATGGGGTTGGCATCACATCTTTTTCTTCCTCCACTGGTGGATCCAGTTGCCACGAAGGAGGTGGGGGTGGCATCTCATCTTCTTCTTCTTCTTCTGCTTGTGGATCCAGCTGCCACCTCCTTCTTCTTCTTCTCTCTTTGTGACTTTGTGGGGAGAACTTGGGGAGGGAGAACTGGGTTATGGGTGTTTCTGGTGTGGCATGAGGATCGTGTTGCTGCTGCTGCTGCTTCTGCATCCATTGCCATTGTTGAGGATTTCCAATTATTTCATGAGGGACATGACTGTTGGCCAAATGGTGAATCAAAATGGTCCAACCTGCAGGCCCCTCTTTGGTTTTCCGGTGACGCACTAAATCGTTGATCAAGTCCACCATGTGTGTGCCAGGGACAGGTTTCCCTTCCACGGTCAGGGTTCCCTCTGGAGTCCAACTCGAGTCGGGATTGTTTTGAATCCTTGTCATCAAATTCATGGCTTTACTGGACATGGCTTTAGGAACACTCATGACCACTTCGTCTATCACTTGTTGAGGAGGGGCAGGTCTACCTGTGGTGTCCATTGTTGATGGTGATGACGGTGGTAGTGGTGGTGTCACTTTGGGTTGTAGTGGTTTGATGGTGTTGTTGTTGCTGTTGTTGTTGATGTGCTGTTGGCGCTGCAACTCTAGCATGTGTTGCAACAGTTGGTTGTATTCTTGTTCTCGCATGTGAAAAGGTTGCTGTGACCTCTGCATCAATGCGTCCATCTTTTCCAAATTTTGGAGACGTTTCTTTTCCAAGAGAGGGGTATGAAGTGTCTGACGATGACGTTGTTTGGTGGCCTGTAGACTTTGCCATGTGTCTTCAGACACCAACACCATCTTGCGTGCGTACTTCATGGTGGCACACCACACACTGATCCCAACCTTCCTGGTGTCAGACCTTTTATTACTTTCCTCCAAACAAAGAGGCTGGGGCAGAACCAATAAGAGGTATGAGTCCTCCTAATAATCCTCCTCCATGTTGAAGAAGTTTACGTTTCTTGCTTAGAGGTACTTGTTTTTTCATGAGCGTATTCGTATGACTTTACCGTGTCGTTGCAAGTTTTGACGTTGCGTCGTGGTCATGGGAATATTGCCTGCATACAAGTTCACCACACATTCACAAAGGGCACGGATGAGATCGGTAGGAGCATGTTTGAGAATGGCTTTGCGCATCACTGGAGTGGCAGCACACAAATGACACAGAGCGTGTTTCTGTTTCCTGAGGCACTGAGACATCTTTCTTGCATGGAGGTGTTAGCCTGAATGAGGCACCTGATCTGCAGCTTCTCTCTTTTATCAGGCAGTGGCAGGAGGGAGTTGCAACTGTTGATCTGCCTTCTTGGACTTTCTTTGGGTCCGCATATGCACCAATCGTCTGAGAGCATCAGCTTGATATGCTTTCATGACATTTTCATGAGCCTTTACTTTTGGCTTAGTAGTCATCGTTGTTGTTGTTGTAGGTCGGTGGCGCCTGGTGTTACCCTGTTTGAGGAGTGGTGCTTGAAGATAATGTTGCCATTGCAACAGAATGCGTGTCAAGACCCCTGCAAGTGTTCCACTACCACTGCGTTGCATCAGGTAGTCAAGACGTTCATCCATAGGCAGACGTGGATTGACAATTTTAGTCAGGGTATCATTATGTCTCTGCAACTACGTCTTATGTGGGCTTTCAATGGGATGTGTCCTGCTCTCAGGTTCCACACGACAATCGCAAACCACTGCAAAAGACGATTTCTTCCTTTGACGGCAAGGGTTGTCGCATCCCTTGTCGGAAAAATAGATGGTCTCTTGTCTTTTTTCTTCTTTCATGGGGGCTCCTGCTGCTGCAGACGTTGAAAGCGTTGAAGATCGAGTGGGGGTGAGGGTGCTGATGAGGAAGGCTGTTGTTGTTCCTGACGATGCTTGTTCATGGGTAACATTGAAGAGTAATACGGACCTGGCGTTACCTTCTGCTGCTGCTGCTGAAAGTGTTGAAGATCATGTGGTGACGAGGGTGGCGAAGGTGCTGATGATGTTGAAGGACGTGGCGATGGCTGCTGCTGACGATGCATGTTCACGGGTACCATTGAAGAGGGAGACGATCCTGGTGGTGAAGGAGTCTTGTGAAATACAGAGGTCACAAGTCCCTGTAGCGATGAGGGGGAGACCATACTGTCATAGACATCATTCACCATCTCTTTGTCTTTGTTCTTTCCCATCGTAGGATGAACCTGTTTCCGTCTTTGCCCCATGATGGATGTAGGTCAACTGAAGGAAGGTCTGAGGGTTCACCTCCTTTTGAAAGTCTCTTCATCTCATAGGATCGGCACATACACGAGGGGTAATTCGGATCTCGAAAACAGGCGGGCGCGTACGCGATGGTCTTGCAACGTGGTGGGCTTCAAGTCCAAGAACAGGTAAGTGTAAGGCTCTCGGGTAGCGTAGAAAAGGAACTTTGCCTGGAAACACCTGGCGAGCCAGACTGTCGATCTGCGATGCATCTCTCGGATTTTTAAAGAGGACCATGTAGTGAGCATTCAGACTGATGGTGCGATGTTGCGGCGATTGAGCAAACAAGTTCTGAGTGAGATACAGCACAGATGTGTTTCGGTGATGACTTTTCTTGGTGAACCATCGCAGCACTTCGGTTTCTTCTTCTTTCGTATTGTCCCCCAGCAAATCATCAATGACCAGCTAATGTGGGGCCACCCCTTTATCGGGCAAGGCACGATCCGCTTCTTTCATGCTGTAGACAAACTCAAGAGCGACCCCTAAGCGGTCTGCCATCTCTTCAAGTTCATGATGAAGCGGTTGCCATTCGCTGTACACCCACACGATGCGATGGGGTGACGTATCCAACACCTCGGGGTGATGCATCTGCTCCATACATGATTTCACAAAGGAACTTTTTCCTGATCCCGTGGGTCCTGCAATGAACATCGTAAAAGGATGGCATAGGGTCAAAGGGCTGGTCATGACCTCTTCATCATCATGTGATGCCATCCTGTGTTCTGGCTGACTGACACCAGGCAACTGATCCTTTCAAGCATGACCTTTCTGTTTTATCTGTTATTTGTTTCTTCCTATCTCTCCCATGACCCATACAATTTCTTATGAAAAAAAGAAACACAACGGTCGGTCCGATTTAGAAAACCGGGGCTCAGACCAAGTGTCGGAACGAACCCATCAGCTCGATGCGTTTTCGACCAATCAGGAAGCAGGGTGTCAGTGCCTCTCCTATAAAAGGGCGCAGCCACGCACACCGTCACAGTCGAGCAATGAAGGAGAGATCAACCATGTCATCTCGATGCAGCTGTCTGACGTGTCAGACCAACAGTCAACAATGCCAGCGGAGGATGAAAGTCTATTCGTGGACAATAGTGGGCTACCCACGGGGTGAATCAGAGACGAGGCTATCGCAGAGCCCACACTGGTTTAAGAACAAGTCTGAGGCTATGGCAGCATTACAACAAACTATTCAACGCGGAATTGACATACCCGGCTGTTTGGGTGGTCCGTATTATTATCTAGTATTGAGATCAAGGAAAGTAATGTAATCAAGGAGACAACCCTTGTCCAGCTTGTTTCCAGTTTGTTTTCCAACGGCCCTTTCCAGGGCCACCCATCTCTCCCGAAAGAACGCTTTCATCCTTTGCTTTGACGACCCTCAAACCCAAACAAAGAACCCACCCCCTCCTCCTCCCTCCCTCCCTCCCTCCCTTCACCACCACCCTCCCTTCACCACCACAACCACCTTCACGTCCATGTTTAGAACAACAACAACAACAACAACAACAACAACAACAACAAAAGATTTTTGACGCGCTTCTTTCAATGTCGATCTTGTTCACCTTTTACGTGCGCTTCTCCGGGTTTTCCCCTCCTCCCCGGAAATGGATGCGCACGCGGGACCCATCATGCACTGCGCCGGTCACGTGACCGGAAGTGACGTCACGTGCCGCCATCTTTGTACTGAAATCCTGAGTGGTACTGAATTCCTGAGTGGTACTGAAATCCTGAGCGGTACTGAACCGCTGTACACTACTACTTATGTCCACCCCAATAAATTTTACATGACCCTGTTCATACTCAAAATAATGACCAATGAGTAAGGTATGACCTAAGTCATACTTAAGTTGAGAGACCGTTATATTATTGACCGCGACATCCTCCTCCTCGTCCTCTGGTCTGAAGAGATCGTTGAATATACATTGTCTATAAACTACTAAAATGTTGGCTTATGGGGGTAACCTAGTGGTTAAAGCGTTAGCTCGTCACGCCAAAGACCCGGGTTCGATTCCCCGCATTGGCAACATGTGTGAAGCCCATTTCTGGTGCCCTCCAAAGTGATATTGGTGGAATATTGCTAAAAGCGGCGTAAAACGATACTCACTCACTCCCTCCCTCACCCACACACTCACAAACAAAAGTTGGCTCAGAATCAAGTTTTGATGATACAAAAAATCATCCAACAAATATAGATTAAATTACCCCGGTTCGAAATGATGTGTAACCGCCGTAGGACCACAGTTCCACGATGAACGGTCATGCATGCAGTCATGGGCACTATGTTTTGTTTTGTTTATTTGTTTGTTGTTTAATGCCGCACTCAACAATATTCCAGCTACATGGCGGTGGTCCGTAAATAATGAAGTCTCGACCATACAATCCAGGGACTGACATCATGAGCATCGATCCACGCACGTGGGATAAGATGACATGCATCATCCAAGTCAGCGAGCCTGAACATCCGATCCCGTTGGTAGCCTCTTACGACAAGCATAGTCGCCTTTACGGCAAGCATGGGTTCCTGAAGGCATATCCTTTGGATGTACTGTGACAGAATCGTTGAACCTTATTATCGGAGATTAACAACAACATTTGCATCTGAAGATGGCAACAACTGAAAGCACTTTTGTCCTCTCAGCGTCCAAGACGTCATATGACCGAAGAATTCGGCAGGTGCATAGGCATGCTTGAAACTGGAAGTCACGTTCCAAACGTCTTTGGTGTCAGTCAAAGTATGATCAACAGGCCAAACAATCGATACCAGACGTTTCCGGCGACATGAAGATGGTCGACAGCGTCCCACCACACAGCGGGATAGACAAGTTTCTCCTGATTGCAGCAAGACGCTATCACTTCATGACTGTTATCATACGTAGAAATGACCAGCGGAACGCCAGTGGCGTTAACGTTTCTACTCAGTCGGTCAGCAATCGTCTCCGTGTGGATGGACTCCGGTCGCGAAGGGTATGCAGTCAATAGAGGTGGAAGAGCCGATCTCCAACAGCGGGACACGATGACAGGTGTGCGCCACAGGGATGACAGTCTGGATGTGTACCTTGGACCGCAGGCTTCTGGACCGGACTTCATCCTCATGGACGATAACGCACTTCATTGTGCCAGTGTCGTTGATGCCTGCTTGTGAGCAGGAGACCATTGTCCGCATGGAGTGGCCAGCCCGGTCAACAGACCTCAACCCTGTCGAAAGCATGTGAAAGAGCTGGAGATCGCCCTCTCACAACGCTCTGTCCTCCCAGATACTCTACAGGAACTCTACAATCTTCCTTGTCAATTATCCAGATACAAATTGGGAGCATAGGACGATCACATACGGGCTACTGAGAGATTGTTTAACAGATGTATTTTCTGCTGGTAGGATTTTCTTAAAGTCTTTAAGGTCGGACGGCACATCTCGTGCAAGATAACTGATCATTCAGACCATTTATTCTTGAACTCAGCGTTTTAGTATGCAATGAGAAACGTCAGAGTTTGAATGCACGATCGTTCACGAATATCCTCGCTACGACCCATCCCAGAGAGCTAAACGACGAAAGGTATACCAACACTATGGTAGTATCGACTCCGAACCTTCCGCTCTCCGGCCGGACGCTCTACCACTAGACCACGGAGGCTGCCGGGCCTGGCTGGTCTCCACGTAACGCCTTATACGGTGAGCTAGACACCTCCATACTTCAAATAATGTTTGACAAATTTGATGTTTTTCCGTGTTGCAGTTGTCAAGACAAGCAGAAACAGTGCATACCGAATCCCTACAACACGCGTGCTTTTATACCCTGGTTTACATAATCAATAGCATGATTACTGCATGAAAGACACTTTTTGTCATCAGATCGTGTTTTTCTGCTGAGGTTGCGTTTGTGTTACATGTATTCATATTTTCGTATCCGATTTGAACACCAGAAAGGTTGTTTGTATCCACTCGATTGTTTGAACTTTTGTTGCTGAGTATATATATTAATTTCAGTGCCGACTGTCAATCAAGTGCACATACGCGTGCATCAAGATGCCCTTTTCCCCCTACTTGGGCGTGGCCACAGTGCTGGCCGGGCTGTGTCTAGTGCTTGTGTGTGACGCGGAACCCCACAGCCACCTTAACTGGCTGGTAGGTACATCAGTAGAGTATATTTGTGTCATTTATAACGTAATCCCACTGTAAAGTACAAGATGGTTTTTTTATGACAGGCTTCTTTCGTAATTACATACCTGCATACATAAAAATATTGAGGCTTAAATGTGCAGCAGTTAAACTTCCTCACTACATTCAAACTTCTATTCACAAGCCACTATTACTTGACTGCTTGAAGACATTTATCACTTTTAAAAAATTGCAGTTGAAATACAGTGCACAAGTAAATTGTTTTCTTGACATTTATTTGTTTTTCATGATGTTGCAGAGGATGTCTTCACTCCGCAAGAAACGCCAGGCGCAGTCGTCAAGTGAGTATAAATCTTTCTCTCCAAATTCTAAAAGTCATGGTATATAGAGAACTTCTGATTAATGATTTATATATTTGTTTGTAAACGTATCACGTAAATATTTAACATTGGATTTTATAACACGTAAAGTTATTTCTGAAGCACTGTTTCGCTCAGAAAATAATTTCTTCGCACCACATCTTAAACAGGTACAACGTTATGTATCAGTGCAGTCAAGTCTCGTTAATCCGACAATCGGCTTTATCCGACACAAATTAATGATGGGAACCGATTAAATCAGTTTTATTTAGACCCGTTAATCCGACAGTCTCGCACTCCGACTCCGACACACCTGATTTACAACGAATTGCTGAAATCACACATTCATCAGTCTCGTTAGTCCGAGGCAGTGATCCACTACTCCGTAGCTGCATATATCAACGGCTGCAGAGATAAACTTGCTTAACAATAAACAATCACTGCTTTAAATAAACAAAACATGATAAATCACATGCCCCGATTACCTCAATGTCATCTAAATCGGATACAAGTTCTCGCTACCGCTAAGGACATCCCATTACAGGTCACGTCAGAAAGACCTTTCGCGAACTTTGACCGACCAATGAAATTACTAACAGGACGTCGACATTAGCCACTAAGAAAGCAGCTTTCTTAAGCATTGCGGCACTAGTTTCAAATTGGCGACTTCCATTCCAGACTTTGCTTTAAAAAGTATTTTGAATCAGTCATACAATCCGTAACAGCAGTTTTATTTCAAACTTTAGAGGCAAACTCCCGCTGACAATGTAACACTACAATATGAATATTTCCTTTACTCGTTATGTTTAATTTTTCTATTTCAAATACTTCCTTGCACGTTTCAGACACGGCACCAGCCATCACAAGCCCCTCCTACACCACCTGTAAGCCTATTACGACTGTCCAATATTAAATTGATACTATCGTGTCATGAGAGGTTATCCCGCTTGTGTGTTTTGGGGAGGGTACATACTAGTATCCTGAATAAATATTATGAATTGAACATTGTTTTCATCGAGCCAAGGCGAGCTTAATACATAACATTTATTCCTAATACAGGATACTTACTCTCCCCGAACACACAAGCGTGATAAGCTCAGTATCATATAAAGTCATTCTTCAATTCTGTGCTCGAAAGTCTCTCTCCATCTGTCACAAACATTACCTCAACATTCAAGTTTTCCTGGAATGTGCGCATTAATATAATAAGAGATGTGTCAGTCGGACAGTGACAGTAGCCAATATAGTTCCAACTGAAACCTGTTTCTTATGCAGTGGTGTAACTACATGCAAAACAACAATTGCCAACGCAAATTGTTTTAACTTGCCTTTCGCTGCCATCCATCGGTCTGTCCGATAGAGTAACTGCCAGGGAAGCTACTCTAACCCTAGTCTATGAAACGTCACGGCCACAGCCAGACCTTGTTGACAGTCGGCCTGTCCTGTCATAACATTACGAAGTGCAGTCAAATGTACGTACACACAGCGACAAAACGAAACAAGGTAACAATTCGAACATATTTCGGCCAAATCCAACTCTTTTAATTTGTGGAAAAGGTTCCAAGCCGCAGAGGTCTACAAGCAAAGATATGGCTACTTATGCCCGCGCAAAATTGTTTCGCAATTTATAAATCCAAAGTTGCCCAAACTTCCGAAATGAATTAGCTACGTCACCATTAAGACATTGGTTTTCACTCTATTAGACTATTCTTTTGATAATGAAAGCAATTGTCACAGTAGTTTTTCCAGATTCTCGATGGTTAATTCTGACTCGATCGCCGAATGATAGGGCGATGCCATGTTTGTTTATAAACAGTGAAAATATTCCGTAATTGACCTTTGATATTTGCATCTCTATCTGAATATGACCGCAACGGATATCGTTTTTATCCGAGAAACCCACCCATTATGATAAATATAAGATACTTGCCTAGAATATGGGATAATTGTCACATGCTTTCCTTGTGATATATGTCACCAGACAGATGAAATACCACTGAACATGTACAACATACAACTGGTGTGTTACTGTTTCGAATACCGACTCTTGTTCTTGTTCTTGGTCTGCTGGAAGCCACTGCAAAGAAAATACACAATGCATTAGTCTTTTACCTCCGTGGGTGAGGTGAGTGAAATTTGTTTGACACCGTTGGTGCAAGCAGCATAGTTCGTAGATGGATCGGCTGGTCAGGCTCGTTGCCTTGGTTTGTGGATCGATGTCCATACTGTCAATCACCAGATTGTCCGGTCCAGACTCGATTCTTTACAGACGGCCGTCATATAGCGGGAATATTGCTGAGTGCGGCCTTAGATATAAAATATAGACCTAAAACCCTAAGGTAATCAGTTAACACTGAGAATATTAGAAGTCAACTGGTTTCATTGACGCAGTCCTTTTACCTCTTTAGACCATATCGATGCCTTCTGTAGATAACATATTCATATTGGATGCCCAATTTACAAGGGCTGGCAGGAACAAGGGCCGGGACTACAAACACTCTTGGATACGACAGGGACACGTCCACCAACTCAACCTGTAAGTAACACACACTATGCAAAGACAAGTTCATTTTAGACGTGTACGCTAACCTAACCAAAGCAATGTCTGAATACAACCCGAGTGCAGTTAGTTCACTCACGGCGTATATCACCTTAATTAACCCGTAAAAACCTAGGCGGGACTTGGTCTTCAGCAATGACATTATTCATGCTTGTCGTAAGTGGCGACTTACAGAATTGAGTGGTCAGGTTAGATGACTTGGTTGATGCATGTCATCGTATCCCATTAGCGTAGAACGATGCCCATGATGTCAAACACTCGATCATGTAGACCGCCGTCAGGTATGGCTGAAATATTGCTCAGTGCGGCGTTTAACAACACACAAACGAAACAAATGAGCAAATTGTGAATCCATTTGACATATTACAATATCGAGGTAACGTCTTTTCCTCCGCCAGCAGCATTATCTCTGTGAAGAAAAGATTGTCATCATTATTCGAAATTGACTGAAATTGTTTTTAAGGCAATTTACAAAACTCCAAGATATTTCAGGCAATTTACAAAATTAATATTTTCCAGTCAGATTGACTAAAATTCATAAAACTGTTCAAAAGGTTTCAATCTCATTAAAATCAGATTAGACCATTACGACTTTTCATCCGACCAATCAAAGCGTCGCTTACCAGATCATGAAATGTGTTTTCGAATCAGGCAACCTCGAAAACGTAAACACGGGGTAATCCGAACGACAGTTGCGGCCCGTACGACTGATTCCAAAGAACAGAAGAGCACCATGGCCAAAGTTCAGATGTATTTAGTTTGCAAGTTTTATATATGAAGAACAATCCTTACTCAACCCAACTTTCTTATTCCAGTCATCATACAACAGGTTTCAGCAATTCAGGGTGTACAGTTTCTGGATGAAAGTCACACTCGTTCAGTGTGTTGTGAATTAATTGTTGATTTTGATATAAGTCCGTGTTATACTGGACAACACTCATTATAACCTTGGCACCCTGTGTAGCAAATTATGACAACATCGTTGTGTTGCAGACACATGTGATCGAGTATATCGTACAACGTCAGGGATTTTGGATTCTTACTCTGTGTCAAGAGTTGCACTCGCACAAGACATGGACTGTGAATACATCGTTCGTCCCCCGTACTACCCCTTCCTCATGACAATGTACTTCAGTCCATTCTTTATGCCGTACAACTTCACGGACAACAACGGCACGTGTTCTGGCAGCTATGTGGAGATCAACGGCACACAGTATTGCGGAACTGTTTATGGCCAGTATAACTGTAAGAACTATACTATACTACTACTACTACTACTACTACTACTACTACTACTACTGTATTGTAATATATTTGTTTAAATATAGGGTGTCGCATTGTTATAGGTGTATGCATTTAGAGCAGATAAGTTAAACGAAATTGAAGAAAATGGTTTGTTTGTTTGGTGTTTGACGTTTAATTTATTCCATGACGGCGAGCTGTAAATACTCGAATCTGGATGAGACAATCCTGTGATTGATATTATGAGCAACGACTCACGTCGTCATGTGCGATGAAACGCAATCAAATCACTGAGCTTGGCCACACTATCCATTAGCTAGCCTCTTACAACCAGCATACACCAGCATATGTTGCTATGGACCTGTTATAACCCGAAATCTCCACGGGACGTCGAACATGTAAAGCACATGGATCACACCTTATCAGCCTTGAAACGCTGTACTGAAAATCCAAAGTGACTGACACTTATATAGGAATTTGTAATTTGTCATAAGGCCCTACTTCACCAAAAAAACAGAAATCGTAACTTGATATGTGTCCAGTCTCATCAGAGGAACCTGAGCTGCCTGTGCGGTATCATCACTCTGTTACTCCAGTCGGAGGGAGGAGGGAAGTCTTTCACATCTACTACAACACAAGGCCCGGTAGGTATCTCAGATGACAAATACGTGATTAAAGATTAACTAGATTTATTGCCCTTGAAATGCTTCTTCAAATACTAATATAAGATGCTACGAGATAAATCGCAAAGAACAATAAAGAATGAGGCCTGGTTTACGTCACAATAAACATTGTGCCATCATGACGTCATTTCTGGACATTCGAACATACCTCTCGCATATTGATGATGTCGTAATTGGATAACGGTATTTTTAGTGGGTAGTGAGTTGTTCCCCATGATGTAGCTGGGCAAAAGTGGCCAAAAGTGGGCGAGATATTGCAATCTGTTTTGGAAGAAGGTACCGATAATAGGAGCGAAAATCGTGAGAATATTCAGAAAATACAAACTTAACCTGCCTGTTTATAAGTTCCGTCCAAATGAATAATGTCACTTTCTCAGTTTCATGTAATATAACGCTGACCGACACTGCGGGCTACATCAACAGCTACTCTGGTCATGGCTATGCGTCAGTGTACAGGCATTCCTACAACGACGGCACTCACTGCATCTTCACAATAAATGTGGACGACGTTGTGGGTCAGACAATTGTCTTTAGTCTCAATCAGTTCCACCTGGAGGACCCTGACAACATCACATCTGTCTGTAATGACTATGTGGATATGAATGGCGAAGAGAGACTGTGTGGATACCAATACGGGACTCGAAGTTGTAAGGGCAGGGTTTTTATCATTTTCAATCAATTAAAACACATTTGTTCTTATGTTTAACAAAGTGTAGCTAATAGTCAGAAGGGCAGATTTTGTCTAAGAAATCCGTAGTTGTGAGGGATCTTCTGACAGAAACACAACTATTATCTTTTGCATATTGGTGACACTTGCCCAATAATTTATACCAAATACCCATGTTGTAATTGGCCTGGTTAAAATATGAGAGGGTGTAATAATCCTTCTCAAGTTGTGTCATTTAAAAACATATTTTATCTCCTTTTGTTACAGTCAACTTTGATGGTACTTTTGTCGTAACCTTCACCAGTGACAATAGTCAGACAAACATGGGCTTCAACATCCATTACAACATCGTGCCAGGTGACTATTTCATTAATGGTGTATAGAAAACACTTGTCTTTTCCACTTTGAAAGACTGTCACTGACATGATGCACATTGCATCGTGTCTTCTTGTAACTTTTAAGATGTATAACATCATCCGTGATTACAGATCGATTCAATCAGAATGATCACTCACAGACATTACTCATATTCTGAAAGCATTGGGGTAGCCTAGTGGTTCAAGCTTCCCCTCGTCAGGTCGAAGGCCTGGGATCGATTCCCCACATGGGTGCATCGCGAGAAGCTCATTTCTGACATCCACTGTCGTGATAGAGTTAGAATATTGCTAAAAGCGACCTAAAACCAAGCTCACTCACTCCTCATTATCTGTATATATTACATTAACATAAAGCTGCTGTTCATGTTGATGATAACTTTTATTCATAACATTATGTTCCCAGAAACAGTGTCACCTTGCCCTTCTTTACCAAAACAATAAGTAAATGTAATCCTATTGTTGATCACATAGCATGCATCAATTTTCAGCTGGATGCCTGGTCACGCACAACACCACTGAAGGCACTCTCATCAGCCCCGTGACAAGCAGTGGTCTGTACCACAACAACCTTGACTGCCGATACATCATTTTAACATCATATACACGGACCAAGGTCATGGTCACCATCAATGCTTTCGACCTCGAATCCCCATCGTACAGTTCGAGCTACTGTTACAACGACTATGTAACCTATTCAGACGGGTCCTACACTTCCGGGAGATACTGTGGTGTCATCGCTGCAGGAACCACGTTTACTTGTGAGTAACGTTTTATATTATGTTTGTCAATTTGATCACCGTGATTTGTTATCATAAATGGACTCTTTGACTGTACATGAAGTAAAACGGGTACACTTTTATTTCTTGAAGGGTTCACGAATGCGAGACAATTCGACTTTGTCTTTCATACAAACAACGAGATCAGCAGACAAGGTTTCAATGCGTCCTACAAGATTGAGGAAGGTAATGGTATACGTAGTGTGATATTCTTAAACGACAGAAAAAGTGGTTCCATGTTACCATGTAACTCTTGAACTTGTGACGTAATGAGATTGACGAACACTAAAAATATAGAGATCAATGGATTACTCCACAAACCGATCCATTTGATATACTTCAGTATCGAGATAATCTACTTTCTTTCCCGCGAAAGACAGACCTCCCCTGTTAAGAATTGATTTTCGTTATAATAAGAATTCTTTTTTGTTATTTCAGATATTTGCGATGAGCTATTTACCGACTCTAATGGCACAATAAGGAGTCCCGTATACAGTACAGGTCTCTACAGACGTAATCTGAACTGCACCTATATCATCAGACCTCCAACACAGGGTCCTTACAGGTTCAATCTGACGTACTCTCAGTTTGATCTTCAGAGGACGTACTACAACTCCTCATCTTACAGTCTGAGTACATCATGTAGCTACGACTACGTGGAGACCAGGTTCTCAGGACTCACCGGCACCAGCAGATTGTGTGGCAGAATGAGCTCACCAAGAACGTACTTCTGTAAGTCATGACCCCCGTGAGTGTGTCATCTGTGTATACATACATTTGTGCTACATTACAGGTACCATGCTACCAAAATCGTTCAAATCAGAGAAATAAATTAATACAATTCCTATCGCATTATGTCTTATACTATATTTCGATTGTTTTTGTTTTCTGTAACATGACAGACATTGATCGATGTTACTGGCCTTTGGCCGGTGACGGACATTGTCAATATAACCATGGGAATATAACCTAGAGTTGTGAGAATTTCCAGTAATAGTGAAGTATTTATATTTCAGACAACAGTATGAATGGAGGAATAGTCATCAATTTTGTGACAAACAGCAACATTGAGAGAAGGGGGTTTGTGCTGAACTATTCATATGACGAAAGTACGTTCACATGTGTATTGAATCTTTTAGCAAATACTATCCATCACAATGCTTGTATATTCGATCACCTGTTAACAATGCGATCAACCATAGGTCATACAGGGCGTCATGATCAAATAAACGTGTATATGTAAGATTACTGGACAAGAGTTACCTTAACCATGGACCCTGTTTACAGTTTTGTGCCTCGATGTCAATCTCTACATTGACAGAGATACATATGTGCAGTATCAAGTTGTCGATGTTATTCCTCTGACTATTTCATCGATACCTTATATGTGTGTGCTTGCGTGCGTCCGTGCATCCCTGCGTCCGTACTGTTGATGTGTAACGCAGCACTCAGACATATACTTTCTTCATGACGGCAGCCTGGAACAGAAAAACTGATATGATCAACAATCCACGCCGTTGAGGCAAGATGCCATCAACCAAGAGTTACCTTAACCATGGACCCTGTTTACAGTTTTGTGCCTCGATGTCAATCTCTACATTGACAGAGATACATATGTGCAGTATCAAGTTGTCGATGTTATTCCTCTTACTATTTCATCAATACCTTCATCAATATCAATATGTGTTTGCGTGCGTGCGTCCGTGCATCCCTGCATCCGTACTGTTGATGTGTAACGCCGCACTCAGACATATGCAAGCAAGATGCCATCAACCTAGTCACAGAGCCTGACCACCCTCTCCATTATGTCGTCTCTTGCGACCAGCAGAGGTTGCTAGGGGCCAGTTCAAACATGGAATCCCCACGGGGATCCAAACAAAAAAGTTGTTTTGCCATATTTCAATTTCATATTTGATTACCGTTGTTTTGGAGTTAAAGATTAACCTTCGTTTTATCACTTCTCTCTTTTAGAAATGGTTGCTAATATATTTCACATGTCAGAAAGTTTTTTCTCTTCCCTCGAATGATATTAAAATGTGTATTTCGGTTTTACATATTGTAACCATATTGCAGATACTGTTAAGTTTTGTCTCATTGCTGTGACCTACATCAATGTGTCATCACAATCTGATGACGTGAATGGTCACCCATATTAATGTCATGTCAAACTTTCTAATATTGCGTAAAACTGCATTCTTTCGTTTGCCATATGATCGATCAGTAAGTAATATTCAGTCTCGAGAAAGATGATGTTTCTGGAAAAATATTTGCTATTGTTTTAAGTGTTTTTAACTGTATATATATATCATTGCATTAGTCCAGATTAACGTTGGTATAACATACAGATCAAATCTTCTTTTGCTTCCTCAACAGACAGCTGTTACCAGGTCCTGACAGATGCTGATGGACAGATTCAGGTCCCTGATGATGGCAGCGCCACCTACTTACCTAACCTCGACTGTCTGTTCACCATCAGACCTCCAGCAGGTCGGCTGTGGGTTGTTAACATCACTCTGGAGGAGTTCGACGTGCAGAGATATTATTCTTATTACAGTAACAGTTTCTCCACCTCCTGCAGCAAGGATTACATACAGATGCTCTACGATGGCTATTCTTCCTCCAGGATGTGCGGAACAAGGACTTCACCCAAATCTTACATATGTTTGTACCATCCATGCTTGCCATCACCATTTGCTTGATAAAACAATGTTTGTACATGTACACATGATATCTTTAATGTATGTTTAAATGGATTTGCTCGATTGTTGCTCAAAAGATGTGAAACATTGGAGCTGCTGGCATATTGCTGGACATAAATGGAAAGTTGACCTTTAGAAAGATGAAGTCATCCTTTCTTTCATCCAGTGTTGTGGATAGTTATTGTTACTTTGAATCTGTAGGCATATATCTTAATCAGATGAGGCAGTCTCTCGGGATTTCTCATCTCATGCTAAGGTGGATAAATCAGTTGAAGGGAGTTGGCTATTTGACCATTATTGAATGATATCAGATCATCGAAATACCTGACCCTGATGTAAACTTTTTCACTAAATTCCTTTGTTCTATTTTTTCAACTAGTACAGAGATTCTGACTTGTATGCGTAAATAACTAGATCTGCAAGGAGGAAAGCACAGTTGGTGCCCATGGGGATGCCTAAATTATTGCATACATATCATGCTCCCAATGTCACATCGATGCTATCTGTGAGGAAGTCCATCACTTTACGAAGTGTTTTCCAAGTAAACTTCAGATAACATTTGATTTAGTTTTAACAAATATTCCTAAACCTTTGAAGATAGAGATACTTAATACATCTATGGTCTCCACGTTCATGGACAAATGTCCCATGGATCAGAGACCGAAGAAAGACAATTACATGTGTTTAAAATGGTGGCTTATATGTGTATACATTTTACTTCTTTATCTTCAGACAACATCTATGACAGTGATGTGAATATCACTTTCCACAGTGATGCCTCCGTTCAGAGGAATGGTTTCAACATATCTTTCTCCTACACTGAAAGTAAGCAGACGTCTTGCAATAGAAGGTTATATGCCCTGATTTTGTGTATACAAATACTCACTAAATGAAGTACAATTAATCTTTATCAAGAAATTATCCCTGTGCATCTTGAAAAGTGCAGCTTGTTACAAATGCTAATCTCTATTGCAGTTCCAGACCGTTTTAACTTGTAACCTGATCCCCCAAATGAAGATGCATATACAACTTTACATGACAGAAATATTTAATAAATGTGTGTCACCCCAGCAGCTTCATTTCAAGTGCTCAAACCTATATATTATAGCAAACTGACATAGCAAAATGTGTTGACATTTCAGACACCTGTGTGACGGACCTCGACCAGAATACTGGTACAATCCGCAGCCCTGTGACTGAGGGTGGGGTGACCTACCCAACAGACACCTTGTGTATTTACTACCTGGACCTGGGAGATGCCCTCAAGACTGTTACTTTCACAGTCAGGGTCTTTGATGTAAACTGTGGTGATTATTTCATCGTTAACGGACAGCGTTTCTGTGGAAACAGATTGACCCAGACTACATGTGAGTAGTGAATCTATGTTAATTTCTATATTTCTTCACGCAGTCTACTATTTAGAGCATATGACTGAAGTGACAACGTCAATTACTTGGCAAATCTCAAGAAACCCAACGATGGTCTTTACACTGAATCCCGCCAATAAGAATTTCTAATTTTTCATACATTGCCGTCAAGTTAAGCCCCTGAATACTGAGTAATGTTTGTAGCGCACATTTTCATATGATCTGGAAAGTGAATGTTGTGCGAAAAATGGACTCGCGCGGCATCAGATCTACCGCTCACCTTAAAATTACGCATGGATGTGGATTATTTATTTTCCCATCTAATGGTGTGAATTTAACTGCAAATCTTGGAAACCTGTTTGAAAAAAGAGAAGACTGCTGAGTGCTTTCCGAGATGATGTAAAGCGTTGTTAAACAGTAAATTTCTCCACTTTCTAGTCTACGCCAATAAAAGTAATGTTAAAGTATTTTTTGTTATTTAATAGCTCTGAATGACATAAATAAATATCAAATGTATTTTTTGGCTATTATATAACTTTATACATTCAACAAAAAATAGCTTGCCATAAAGGACGAAAATCAATTTTTCTCTATGACGTCAAAAGACGACACAGAGGTAACATATGCACAAAGAAGTGGGGGTATAACTCTGCTATGTTTAGCATTAGTTCATTGTACCCCAGGTCACTTTTTGAGGATTTGCTATGGATCAGGACAATATATTTTTGTATGTTTTTTTTCTTCTCAAGGAGCCAAACTACAATCGGTTATCCGAAATACAGCTAGTATGACCTTACTTCAGGGAAAATACAGTTTTCAATGTGTGTGTGTGTTGTGCCCTGTAACACATTTTCTATTTGCTGTGTAGTATGTTATGTTATTACAATCTTGATGATTGTTTATATTTACCTGCACATCCTTGTTCGTTGTGTACCAATGTCTTATTTCCTTTGCCTATTCATTATTGTACTTTTATAGCCTTTCCGATCCAAAATACTATTCCTAAAACATAAATAGTGAGCTACATAGATGATATATTGTCTCAGTATAATCTAAAATTGGGAATGCCGAAAAACAAGTAGTACTACTTTACTTCAGGGAAAATACAGTTTTCAATGTGTCCATTTAGAACTCATAAAACTACTATTATTTACTGGATGTGCGCTTTTTTCCTTCAGTCCATATGACAGGGAGGGTCAACATGACCTTCTTGTCCAATAGTTACAGCACAGGACGAGGAGTGGATGTCGACTACCTTGTAACTAACTGTAAGTGGCATTATAGATTCCTTGTGTGGTGAAAAGAAAAGAAAATGCGTCGATAGTTCGATGAATATATTGTGAATTATTTTCTCTGTCTTTTTCAAAGAACAGAAGAGCACAATGTGTCCAGTCACCGTTCAACAGTTAGAAGAAACTCAAAACTTACAGTGCATGAATGATTGTCCCACACACGTTTAGTGTTCTTTAGAATAGTATATGATTTTGTAAATTAGTGAATTGAAATACAGGAAAACACTGATTATCACCTTTGGTATCCCTAAAATCATATCATGACATCGTTTTCTTTCAGACACATGTGATCGAGTATATCGTTCAACGTCAGGGAATTTGGATTCCTACACTGTATCAAGAGTTCCTCTTGCACACGAAATGGACTGTGAATACATCATTCGTCCCCCCTACTACCCATTCATCTTGACAATGTACTTCAGTCCCTTCTATATGCCTTACAACTTTATGAGCAGCAACGGCACGTGTTCTGGCAGCTATGTGGAGATCGACGGCATACAGTACTGTGGAACCGTTTATGGCCAGTATAACTGTAAGAACTGTACTAAAAGTTAAAAATATAGGGTGTCGCATTGTTATAGTATTTAGAAATTGAAGAATATGTTTTTTGGTTTGTTTGTCGTTAATGCCACACTCAAGTTATAATATAGCTTTGTGACAGCGGCCTTTAAATAATCGAACCTGGAACAGACAATCCAGTGAGCGGTATTGGTATCAACGATCAACACCGTTTATGTAAGATGATACATATTCATATCAGCCACCTTACGTGACAACCCAAACCATTCTCCAAGAGGCCGCCTCCTACGACCAGCGTAGGACCTTTTCATAGCGCGAAAACCAAGCAGATAAAGTGCAAGTTATCTATCTTGAAAAAATGTGCTGAACATCAAACTGATCAGATACTGACACTAATATATGATGTGTAATAACGCCCTACTTCTTGATATGTTTCCAGTCTCATCCGAGGAGCCTGAGCTGCCTGTGAGGTACCATCACTCTGTTAATTCAGTCACAGGGAGGAGGGAAGTCTTTCACATCTACTACAACACAAGGCCCGGTAGGTTATCTCGATGATAATAAGTGATCAAAGGTGATCTAGGTTTATTGCCCTAAGAATGTTTCTTTATGTGGTTTTATGGTCATTTTCAATAAATTACCCATTCTATATATTGATATATTTTACGTATACACATTTGATAAGTTGCGTCCAGATGAATAATGTCAATTTCTCAGTTTCATGTAATATAACGCTGACCGACACTGCGGGCTACATCAACAGCTACTCTGGTTATAGCTATGAATCAGTGTACAGGCGTTCCTACAACGGTGGCACTCACTGCATCTTCACAATAAATGTGGACGACGTAGTGGGTCAGACAATTGTCTTTAGTCTCAATCAGTTCCACCTGGAGGACCCTGACAACAGCACATCTGTCTGTAATGACTATGTTGATATGAATGGCGAAGAGAGACTGTGTGGATACCAATACGGGACTCGCAGCTGTAAGTGAAGGGCTTTTATCCCCTTTATTCAAATAAGAGAAATGTGTTCTTATGCGCAGCCAAATGTAATTAATGAATCTGGTATTAGTCACGTATACAGGAGAGCTCTTGCCTCAAGGTCCATAACAAATAACAATGTTGTAATTGTCCTGGTTGATATAGGTGTGATTCGTGATTATCTTTCTCACGTTCTACAGTCTGACATTTTAAAACATATTATACCTCTTTCTGTTACAGTCAACTTTGACGGTACATTTGTCGTGACCTTCATCAGTGACAATAATCAGACAAACGTGGGCTTCAACATCCGTTACGACATCGTGCCAGGTGACTATGTCAATCATTAATTTCTCTTTCTTAAAGACTGTCAATGACATGATGCACATTACTCCGTGTCTGTGATCACAAATCGTTTTCAATCAGAATGATCAGTCACAGACAAAACCCATATTCTTTATAAATTACAAAAAACATTAACCTACTGCTGTTTACTTGGATGATACGTTCCTTTTCATGACATTATGTCCATAGAAACAATGGCACCTTGCCCTTCTTTACCAAAATCCTATAATCCTGTTGTTGATCACATAGCATGCATCAATTTTCAGCTGGATGCCTGGTAACGTACAACACCACTGAAGGCACTCTCATCAGCCCCTTGGCAAGCAGTGGTCTGTACCACAACAACCTTGACTGCCGATACACCATGTTCACATCCTACACCCAGACTAAGGTCACGGTCACCGTCAATGCTTTCGACCTTGAATCCCCATCGTACAGTTCGAGCAGCTGTTACAACGACTACATATACTTCTCAGACGGGTCCTACACTTCCGGGAGGTACTGTGGTGCCATCGCTGCAGGAACCATGTTTACTTGTGAGTAACGTTCATGTTATTTTCTAAATATAATGGTACTCATGATTTGTTTATTATCTTTATCATCTTTCTCTTCAAGTAAGACAAATGCACTTTTATTTCTTGAAGGGTACACGAATGCGAGACAATTCGACTTTGTCTTTCATACAAACAACGAGATCAGCAGACAAGGTTTCAATGCGTCCTACAAGATTGAAGAAGGTAATGGCATAAATTATACGATATGATACATTTAAAAGACAGAAATAGTGGTTCCCTTTCATAAAGGTATGAGATCGTAAATTGACGAGACTGATAAATATCATGCATATAAAAGATCGATGGATTAATATACTCCCCATACCAATCATCTTGATATATTCCAATATTGATATAACACTTTATTTCCTTCGAAAGACGACATTCTCCCTTGAAAGAAAAGATTTTCGTCATTATCATAATTCTCATTTTGGTATTTCAGATATTTGCGATGAGCTATTTACCGACTCTAATGGCACAATAAGGAGTCCCGTATACAGTACAGGTCTCTACAGACGTAATCTGAACTGCACTTATATCATCAGACCTCCAACACAGGGTCCTTACAGGTTCAATCTGACGTACTCTCAGTTTGACGTTCAGAGGATGTACTACAACTCCTCATCTTACAGTCTGAGTACATCATGTAGCTACGACTTCGTGGAGACCAAGTTCTCGGGACTCACCGGCAACAGCAGATTGTGTGGCAGGATGAGATCACCAAGAACGTACTTCTGTAAGTCATGATCCCCGTGAGTGTGTCAACTGTGTATACATACATTTGTGCTTCATTGCAGGTACCATGCTACCAAAATCGTTTGAGTTCAAATCAGTGAAATTAATTAGTACAATTCCTATCGCCTGATTTAACGAAGGAAATAACTATATATTATAATCTTTATAGTAGGATAGGGGCGCCATCACTATTTGCAAATATGCATATCTCTCTTCTACGATTGACAACTAAGTTGTACTGTCCGTTACATGTGGGTTTTATTAAGTTTATTATATACTATTTCACCGCCTCTGTGATCTTGTGGTAGAACGTCCGCCCGGAAAGCGGAAGGTCGGGAGTTCGATCCTTGGCGTCATACCAAAAAACGTTAAAAGATAGCACTTGTTGTTACCCTGCCTGTCGCTCGACATTGAAGGGCTAAAACAGGACTGGTCGGCACGAAGTCAGTATACTGTGTCTGAGTGGTTTATTCGTGTTAATCTACGGCATGGTATCTCAGTGGGCTAGCATTACAAAATCGACATTAGTCCCGACTTGTACAAACAGCCAAGAACACACAAAGACGTATATGCACGTCGCTATATAAGTGCAATAATCGTGAACGCAACGACGTTAAACCTCATTTCATATCACCTCACCTAATATAATAATTATATTTTCCACGTTTAACTTGTCTGTTTTTTGCCCCATCTACCTTATAAGCATTAATGAGGAATCCTGGATTAAGAAAGAAATATTCCATTTTGTAAAAGCCCACGTGATTGTTCTTTATACAGATGCGGGAACAATCATCATCAATAAAACACGTGATTGTGGCCAGACATACCATATTTCGAATGTTTTTTGCTCAAAGACACATGTGGCCAGTGATGGACATTGGCAATATAACCATGGGAATATAACCGAGAATTGTGAGAATTTCAAGTAATAGTGAAGTATTTATATTTCAGATAACAGTATGAATGGAGATGTAGTCATCAAATTTGTGACAAACGGCAACATTGAGAGAAGGGGGTTTGTGCTGAACTATTCATACGACGAAAGTACGTTCACATGTCACATGTTTATTGAATCCATCACTATGCTTGTATATTCGATCACCTGTTAACAATGCCATCAACCATAGGCCATACAAGACGTCATGATCAAATCAACGTGTATATATAAGGTTACTGGCGAGAGTTCCCTTAACCATGGACCCTGTTTACAGTTTTGTGTCTTGATGTCAATATCTACATTGACGGAGATACACGTGTGCAGTTTAAAGTTGTCGATATTATTCCTTTTACTCTTTCATCATGCGTGCGTGCGTTCCCGGTCCGTACGTTTGATGTTTAACGCCGCACTCACCAATATTCTATCTTTATGAGGCCAGCCTTTTATAAAATATGCTATTCTGGAACAGAAAAATCAGTCACTGACACAAGGAACAAACCATGCCGCTGGGGCAAGATGCCATCAACCTAGTCACAGAGCCTGACCACCCTCTCAATAATGTCGTCTCTTGCGACCAACAGAGGAATCACCATGGTGATCCAGATAAAAAAGTTGTTTGGGCCATATTTCAATTTCATATATGATAGCCATCGTTCTGGAGTAAAAGATTTACCTTTGTTTCTCATCACGTCTCTCTTTTAAAAATGGTGGCTAATATATTTCACATGTCAGAAAGTTTTGTCGAATGATATTAAAATGTGTATTTCGGTTTTATATATTGTAACTATATTGCAGATACTGTTAAGTTTTGTCTCATTGCTGTGACCTACATCTATGTGTCATCACAATCTGATGACGTGAATGGTCACCCATATTAATGCCATGTCAAACTTTCTAATATTGCGTAAAACTGCATTCTTTCGTTTGCCATATGATCGATCAGTAAGTAATATTCAGTCTCGAGAAAGATGATGTTTCTGGAAAAATATTTGCTATTGTTATAAGTGTTTTTAACTGTGTATATATATATATCATTGCATTAGTCCAGATTAACGTTGGTATAACATACAGATCAAATCTTCTTTTGCTTCCTCAACAGACAGCTGTTACCAGGTCCTGACAGATGCTGATGGACAGATTCAGGTCCCTGATGATGGCAGCGCCACCTACTTACCTAACCTCGACTGTCTGTTCACCATCAGGCCTCCAGCAGGTCGGCTGTGGGTTGTTAACATCACTCTGGAGGAGTTCGACGTGCAGAGATATTATTCTTATTACAGTAACAGTTTCTCCACCTCCTGCAGCAAGGATTACATACAGATGCTCTACGATGGCTATTCTTCCTCCAGGATGTGCGGAACAAGGACTTCACCAAAATCTTACATATGTTTGTACCATCAATGCTTGCCATCACCATTTGCTTGATAAAACAATGTTTTTACATGTACACATGATATCTTTAATGTATGTTTAAATGGATTTGCTCGATTGTTGCTCAAAAGATGTGAAACATTGGAGCTGCTGGCATATTGCTGGACATAAATGGAAAGTGGACCTTTGGAAAGATGAAGTCATCCTTTCTTTCATCCAGTGTTGTGGATAGTTATTGTTACTTTGAATCTGTAGGCATATATCTTAATCAGATGAGGCAGTCTCTCGGGATTTCTCATCTAATGCTAAGGTGGATAAATCAGTTGAAGGGAGTTGGCTATTTGACCATTATTGAATGATATCAGATCATCGAAATACCTGACCCTGATGTTAACTTTTTCACTAAATTCCTTTGTTCTGTTTTTCCAACTAGTGCAGAGATTCTGACTTGTATGCGTAAATAATTAGATCTGCAAGGAGGAAAGCACAGTTGGTGCCCATGGGGATGCCTAAATTATTGCATCAATATCATGCTCCCAATGTCACATCGATGCTATCTGTGAGGAAGTCCATCACTTTACGAAGTGTTTTCCAAGTAAACTTCAGATAACATTTGATTTAGTTTTAACAAATAGTCCTGAACCTTTGAAGATAGAGATACTAACTACATCTATGGTCTCCACGTTCATGGACAAATGTCCCATGGATCAGAGACCGAAGAAAGACAATTACATGTGTTTAAAATGGTGGTTTATATGTGTATACATTTTACTTCCTTATCTTCAGACAACATCTATGACAGTGATGTGAATATCACTTTCCACAGTGATGCCTCCGTTCAGAGGAATGGTTTCAACATATCTTTCTCCTACACTGAAAGTAAGCAGAAGTCTTGCAATAGAAGATTATATGCCCTGATTTTGTGTATACAAATACTCACTAAATGAAGCACAATTAATCTTTATCAATAAATTATCCCTGTGCATCTTGAAAGGTGCAGCTTGTTACAAATGCTAATCTCTATTGCAGTTCCAGTCCGTTTTAACTTGTAACCTGATCCCCCAAATGAAGATGCATATACAACTCTACATGACAGAAATATTTCATAAATGTATGTCACCCCCACAGCTTCATTTCAAGTGCTCAAACCTATATATTATAGCAAACTGACATAGCAAAATGTGTTGACATTTCAGACACCTGTGTGACGGACCTCGACCAGAATACTGGTACAATCCGCAGCCCTGTGACTGAGGGTGGGGTGACCTACCCAACAGACACCTTGTGTATTTACTACCTGGACCTGGGAGATGCCCTCAAGACTGTTACTTTCACAGTCAGGGTCTTTGATGTAAACTGTGGTGATTATTTCATCGTTAACGGACAGCGTTTCTGTGGAAACAGATTGACCCAGACTACATGTGAGTAGTGAATCTATGTTAATTTCTATATTTCTTCACGCAGTCTACTATTTAGAGCATATGACTGAAGTGACAACGTCAATTACTTGGCAAATCTCAAGAAACCCAACGATGGTCTTTACACTGAATCCCGCCAATAAGAATTTCTAATTTTTCATACATTGCTGTCAAGTTAAGCCCCTGAATACTGAGTAATGTTTGTAGCGCACATTTTCATATGATCTGGAAAGTGAATGTTGTGCGAAAAATGGACTCGCGCGGCATCAGATCTACGCTCACCTTAAAATTACGCATGGATGTGGATTATTTATTTTCCCATCTGATGGTGTGAATTTAACTGCAAATCTTGGAAACCTGTTTGAAAAAAGAGAAGACTGCTGAGTGCTTTCCGAAATGATGTAAAGCGTTGTTAAACAGTAAATTTCTCCACTTTCTAGTCTACGCCAATATAAGTAATGTGCGACAATTTTTGTTATTTAATAGCTGTGAATGACATAAATAAATATCAAATGTATTTTTTGGCTATTATATAACTTTATACATTCAACACAAAATAGCTTGCTATAAAGGACGAAAATCAATTTTTCTCTATGACGTCAAAAGACCACACAGAGGTAACATATGCACAAAGAAGTGGGGGTATAACTCTGCTATGTTTAGCATTAGTTCATTGTACCCCAGGTCACTTTTTGAGGATTTGCTGTGGATCAGGACAATATATTTTTGTATGTTTTTTTTCTCGAGGAGCCAAACTACAATCGGTTATCCGAAATACAGCTAGTATGACCTTACTTCAGGGAAAATACAGTTTTCAATGTGTGTGTGTGTTGTGCCCTGTAACACATTTTCTATTTGCTGTGTAGTATGTTATGTTATTGCAATCTTGATGATTGTTTATATTTACCTGCACATCCTTGTTCGTTGTGTACCAATGTCTTATTTCCTTTGCCTATTCATTATTGTACTTGTATAGCCTTTCCGATCCAAAATACTATTCCTAAAACATAAATAGTGAGCTACATAGATGAAATATTGTCTCAGTATAATCTAAAATTGGGAATGCCGAAAAACAAGTAGTACGACTTTACTTCAGGGAAAATACAGGTTTCAATGTGTCCATTTAGAACTCATAAAACTACTATTATTTACTGGATGTGCGCTTTTTTCCTTCAGTCCATATGACAGGGAGGGTCAACATGACCTTCTTGTCCAATAGTTACAGCACAGGACGAGGAGTGGATGTCGACTACCTTGTAACTAACTGTAAGTGGCATTATAGATTCCTTGTGTGGTGAAAAGAGAAGAAAATGCGTCGATAGTTCGATGAATATATTGTGAATTATTATCTCTGTCTTTTTCAAAGAACAGAAGAGCACAATGTGTCCAGTCACCGTTCAACAGTTAGAAGAAACTCAAAACTTACAGTGCATGAATGATTGTCCCACACACGTTTAGTGTTCTTAAGAATAGTATATGATTTTGTAAATTAGTGAATTGAAATACAGAAAAACACTGATTATCACCTTTGGTATCCCTAAAATCACATCCTGACATCGTTTTCTTTCAGACACATGTGATCGAGTATATCGTTCAACGTCAGGGAATTTGGATTCCTACACTGTATCAAGAGTTCCTCTTGCACACGAAATGGACTGTGAATACATCATTCGTCCCCCCTACTACCCATTCATCTTGACAATGTACTTCAGTCCCTTCTATATGCCTTACAACTTTATGAGCAGCAACGGCACGTGTTCTGGCAGCTATGTGGAGATCGACGGCATACAGTACTGTGGAACCGTTTATGGCCAGTATAACTGTAAGAACTGTACTAAAAGTTAAAAATATAGGGTGTCGCATTGTTATAGTATTTAGAAATTGAAGAATATGTTTTTTGGTTTGTTTGTCGTTAATGCCACACTCAAGTTATAATATAGCTTTGTGACAGCGGCCTTTAAATAATCGAACCTGGAACAGACAATCCAGTGAGCGGTATTGGTATCTACGATCAACACCGTTGGTGTAAGATGATACGCGTATATATCAGCCACCTTACGTGACAACCCGAACCATTTTCCAAGAGGCTGCGTCCTATGACCAACGTAGGCTGCTGGGGACATATTCGTAGCGCAAATACCCAGCAGATAAAGTGCAAGTTATCTATCTTGAAAAGGTGTGCTGAACATCAAACTGATCAGGATACTGACACTAATATATGATGTGTAATAACGCCCTACTTCTCCATATCGAGATAGATGTCGTAACTTGATATGTTTCCAGTCTCATCCGAGGAGCCTGAGCTGCCTGTGAGGTATCATCACTCTGTTAATTCAGTCACAGGGAGGAGGGAAGTCTTTCACATCTACTACAACACAAGGCCCGGTAGGTTATCTCGATGATAGTAAGTGATCAACTGTTAACTAGGTTTATTGCCCTAAGAATGTTTCTTTATGTGGTTTTATGGTCATTTTCAATAAATTACCCATTCTATATATCGATATATTTTACGTATACACATTTGATAAGTTGCGTCCAGATGAATAATGTCACTTTCTCAGTTTCATGTAATATAACGCTGACCGACACTGCGGGCTACATCAACAGCTACTCTGGTTATGGCTATGCGTCAGTGTACAGGCGTTCCTACAACGACGGCACTCACTGCATCTTCACAATAAAGGGGGATGACGATGTGGGTCAGACAATTGTCTTTAGTCTCAATCAGTTCCACCTGGAGGACCCTGACAACAGCACATCTGTCTGTAATGACTATGTGGATATGAATGGCGAAGAGAGACTGTGTGGATACCAATACGGGACTCGCAGCTGTAAGTGAAGGGCTTTTATCCCCTTTATTCAAATAAGAAAAATGTGTTCTTATGCGCAGCCAAATGTAATTAATGAATCTGGTATTAGTCACGTACACAGAAGAGCTCTTGCCTAAAGGTCCATAACAAATAACTATGTTGTAATTGTCTTGGTTGATATAGGTGTGATTATCTTTCTCACGTTCTACAGTCTGACATTTTATAACATATTATACCTCTTTCTGTTACAGTCAACTTTGACGGTACGTTTGTCGTGACCTTCATCAGTGACAATAATCAGACAAACGTGGGCTTCAACATCCGTTACAAGATCGTGCCAGGTGACTATGTCAATCATTAATTTCTCTTTCTTAAAGACCGTCAATGACATGATGCACATTGCTCCGGGTCTGTGATCACAAATCGTTTTCAATCAGAATGATCAGTCACAGACAATACCCATATTCTTTATAAATTGCAAAAAAACATTAAGCTGCTACTTGGATGATACGTTCCTTTTCATGACATTATGTCCATAGAAACAATGGCACCTTGCCCTTCTTTACCAAAATCCTATAATCCTGTTGTTGATCACATAGCATGCATCAATTTTCAGCTGGATGCCTGGTAACGTACAACACCACTGAAGGCACTCTCATCAGCCCCTTGGCAAGCAGTGGTCTGTACCACAACAACCTTGACTGCCGATACACCATGTTCACATCCTACACCCAGACTAAGGTCACGGTCACCGTCAATGCTTTCGACCTTGAATCCCCATCGTACAGTTCGAGCAACTGTTACAACGACTACATATTCTTCTCAGGCGGGTCCTACACTTCCGGGAGGTACTGTGGTGCCATCGCTGCAGGAACCATGTTTACTTGTGAGTAACGTTCATGTTATTTCTAAATATAATAGTACTCATGATTTGTTTATTATCTTTATTATCTTTCTCTTCAAGTAAGTCAAATGCACTTTTATTTCTTGAAGGGTACACGAATGCGAGACAATTCGACTTTGTCTTTCATACAAACAACGAGATCAGCAGACAAGGTTTCAATGCGTCCTACAAGATTGAAGAAGGTAATGGCATAAATTATACGATATGATACATTTAAAAGAGACTTAAAGGTATGAGATCGTAAATTGACGAGACTGATAAATATCATGCATATAAAAGATCGATGGATTAATATACTCCCCATACCAATCATCTTGATATATTCCAATATTGATATAACACTTTATTTCCTTCGAAAGACGACATTCTCCCTTGAAAGAAAAGATTTTCGTCATTATCATAATTCTCATTTTGGTATTTCAGATATTTGCGATGAGCTATTTACCGACTCTAATGGCACAATAAGGAGTCCCGTATACAGTACAGGTCTCTACAGACGTAATCTGAACTGCACCTATATCATCAGACCTCCAACACAGGGTCCTTACAGGTTCAATCTGACGTACTCTCAGTTTGACGTTCAGAGGATGTACTACAACTCCTCATCTTACAGTCTGAGTACATCATGTAGCTACGACTTCGTGGAGACCAAGTTCTCGGGACTCACCGGCAACAGCAGATTGTGTGGCAGGATGAGATCACCAAGAACGTACTTCTGTAAGTCATGATCCCCGTGAGTGTGTCAACTGTGTATACATACATTTGTGCTTCATTGCAGGTACCATGCTACCAAAATCGTTTGAGTTCAAATCAGTGAAATTAATTAGTACAATTCCTATCGCCTGATTTAACGAAGGAAATAACTATATATTATAATCTTTATAGTAGGATAGGGGCGCCATCACTATTTGCAAATATGCATATCTCTCTTCTACGATTGACAACTAAGTTGTACTGTCCGTTACATGTGGGTTTTATTAAGTTTATTATATACTATTTCACCGCCTCTGTGATCTTGTGGTAGAACGTCCGCCCGGAAAGCGGAAGGTCGGGAGTTCGATCCTTGGCGTCATACCAAAAAACGTTAAAAGATAGCACTTGTTGTTACCCTGCCTGTCGCTCGACATTGAAGGGCTAAAACAGGACTGGTCGGCACGAAGTCAGTATACTGTGTCTGAGTGGTTTATTCGTGTTAATCTACGGCATGGTATCTCAGTGGGCTAGCATTACAAAATCGACATTAGTCCCGACTTGTACAAACAGCCAAGAACACACAAAGACGTATATGCACGTCGCTATATAAGTGCAATAATCGTGAACGCAACGACGTTAAACCTCATTTCATATCACCTCACCTAATATAATAATTATATTTTCCACATTTAACTTGTCTGTTTTTTGTCCCATCTACCTTATAAGCATTAATGAGGAATCCTGGATTAAGAAAGAAATATTCAATTTTGTAAAAGCCCACGTGATTGTTCTTTATACAGATGCGGGAACAATCATCATCAATAAAACACGTGATTGTGGCCAGACATACCATATTTCGAATGTTTTTTGCTCAAAGACACATGTGGCCAGTGATGGACATTGGCAATATAACCATGGGAATATAACCGAGAATTGTGAGAATTTCAAGTAATAGTGAAGTATTTATATTTCAGATAACAGTATGAATGGAGATGTAGTCATCAAATTTGTGACAAACGGCAACATTGAGAGAAGGGGGTTTGTGCTGAACTATTCATACGACGAAAGTACGTTCACATGTCACATGTTTATTGAATCCATCACTATGCTTGTATATTCGATCACCTGTTAACAATGCCATCAACCATAGGCCATACAAGACGTCATGATCAAATCAACGTGTATATATAAGGTTACTGGCGAGAGTTCCCTTAACCATGGACCCTGTTTACAGTTTTGTGTCTTGATGTCAATATCTACATTGACGGAGATACACGTGTGCAGTTTAAAGTTGTCGATATTATTCCTTTTACTCTTTCATCATGCGTGCGTGCGTTCCCGGTCCGTACGTTTGATGTTTAACGCCGCACTCACCAATATTCTATCTTTATGAGGCCAGCCTTTAATAAAATATGCTATTCTGGAACAGAAAAATCAGTCACTGACACAAGGAACAAACCATGCCGCTGGGGCAAGATGCCATCAACCTAGTCACAGAGGCTGACCACCCTCTCAATTATGTCGTCTCTTGCGACCAACAGAGGAATCACCATGGTGATCCAGATAAAAAAGTTGTTTGGGCCATATTTCAATTTCATATATGATAGCCATTGTTCTGGAGTAAAAGATTTACCTTTGTTTCTCATCACGTCTCTCTTTTAAAAATGGTGGCTAATATATTTCACATGTCAGAAAGTTTTGTCGAATGATATTAAAATGTGTATTTCGGTTTTATATATGGTAACCATATGCATATTGCAGATACTGTTAAGTTTTGTCTCATTGCTGTGACCTACATCAATGTGTCATCACAATCTGATGACGTGAATGGTCACCCATATTAATGCCATGTCAAACTTTCTAATATTGCTTAAAACTGCATTCTTTCGTTTGCCATATGATCGATCAGTAAGTATTATTCAGTCTCGAGAAAGATGATGTTTCTGGAAAAATATTTGCTATTGTTATAAGTGTTTTTAACTGTGTATATATATATATATCATTGCATTAGTCCAGATTAACGTTGGTATAACATACAGATCAAATCTTCTTTTGCTTCCTCAACAGACAGCTGTTACCAGGTCCTGACAGATGCTGATGGACAGATTCAGGTCCCTGATGATGGCAGCGCCACCTACTTACCTAACCTCGACTGTCTGTTCACCATCAGGCCTCCAGCAGGTCGGCTGTGGGTTGTTAACATCACTCTGGAGGAGTTCGACGTGCAGAGATATTATTCTTATTACAGTAACAGTTTCTCCACCTCCTGCAGCAAGGATTACATACAGATGCTCTACGATGGCTATTCTTCCTCCAGGATGTGCGGAACAAGGACTTCACCAAAATCTTACATATGTTTGTACCATCAATGCTTGCCATCACCATTTGCTTGATAAAACAATGTTTTTACATGTACACATGATATCTTTAATGTATGTTTAAATGGATTTGCTCGATTGTTGCTCAAAAGATGTGAAACATTGGAGCTGCTGGCATATTGCTGGACATAAATGGAAAGTGGACCTTTGGAAAGATGAAGTCATCCTTTCTTTCATCCAGTGTTGTGGATAGTTATTGTTACTTTGAATCTGTAGGCATATATCTTAATCAGATGAGGCAGTCTCTCGGGATTTCTCATCTAATGCTGGGGTGGATAAATCAGTTGAAGGGAGTTGGCTATTTGACCATTATTGAATGATATCAGATCATCGAAATACCTGACCCTGATGTTAACTTTTTCACTAAATTCCTTTGTTCTATTTTTCCAACTAGTGCAGAGATTCTGACTTGTATGCGTAAAAAATTAGATCTGCAAGGAGGAAAGCACAGTTGGTGCCCATGGGGATGCCTAAATTATTGCATCAATATCATGCTCCCAATGTCACATCGATGCTTTCTGTGAGGAAGTCCATCACTTTACGAAGTGTTTTCCAAGTAAACTTCAGATAACATTTGATTTAGTTTTAACAAATAGTCCTGAACCTTTGAAGATAGAGATACTAACTGCATATCTGGTCTCCACGTTCATGGACAAATGTCCCATGGATCAGAGACCGAAGAAAGACAATTACATGTGTTTAAAATGGTGGTTTATATGTGTATACATTTTACTTCCTTATCTTCAGACAACATCTATGACAGTGATGTGAATATCACTTTCCACAGTGATGACTCCGTTCAGAGGAATGGTTTCAACATATCTTTCTCCTACACTGAAAGTAAGCAGACGTCTTGCAATAGAAGGTTATATGCCCTGATTTTGTGTATACAAATACTCACTAAATGAAGCACAATTAATCTTTATCAATAAATTATCCCTGTGCATTTTGAAAGGTGCAGCTTGTTACAAATGCTAATCTCTATTGCAGTTCCAGTCCGTTTTAACTTGTAACCTGATCCCCCAAATGAAGATGCATATACAACTCTACATGACAGAAATATTTCATAAATGTGTGTCACCCCCACAGCTTCATTTCAAGTGCTCAAACCTATATATTATAGCAAACTGACATAGCATAATGTGTTGACATTTCAGACACCTGTGTGACGGACCTCGACCAGAATACTGGTACAATCCGCAGCCCTGTGACTGAGGGTGGGGTGACCTACCCAACAGACACCTTGTGTATTTACTACCTGGACCTGGGAGATGCCCTCAAGACTGTTACTTTCACAGTCAGGGTCTTTGATGTAAACTGTGGTGATTATTTCATCGTTAACGGACAGCGTTTCTGTGGAAACAGATTGACCCAGACTACATGTGAGTAGTGAATCTATGTTAATTTCTATATTTCTTCACGCAGTCTACTATTTAGAGCATATGACTGAAGTGACAACGTCAATTACTTGGCAAATCTCAAGAAACCCAACGATGGTCTTTACACTGAATCCCGCCAATAAGAATTTCTAATTTTTCATACATTGCCGTCACGTTAAGCCCCTGAATACTGAGTAATGTTTGTAGCGCACATTTTCATATGATCTGGAAAGTGAATGTTGTGCGAAAAATGGACTCGCGTGGCATCAGATCTACCGCTCACCTTAAAATTACGCATGGATGTGGATTATTTATTTTCCCATCTGATGGTGTGAATTTAACTGCAAATCTTGGAAACCTGTTTGAAAAAAAAGAAGACTGCTGAGTGCTTTCCGAGATGATGTAAAGCGTTGTTAAACAGTAAATTTCTCCACTTTCTAGTCTACGCCAATAAAAGTAATGTGCAACAATTTTTGTTATTTAATAGCTCTGAATGACATAAATAAATATCAAATGTATTTTTTGGCTATTATATAACTTTATACATTCAACACAAAATAGCTTGCTATAAAGGACGAAAATCAATTTTTCTCTATGACGTCAAAAGACCACACAGAGGTAACATATGCACAAAGAAGTGGGGGTATAACTCTGCTATGTTTAGCATTAATTCATTGTACCCCAGGTCACTTTTTGAGGATTTGCTGTGGATCAGGACAATATATTTTTGTATGTTGTTTTTTTTCTCGAGGAGCCAAACTACAATCGGTTATCCGAAATACAGCTAGTATGACCTTACTTCAGGGAAAATACAGTTTTCAATGTGTGTGTGTGTTGTGCCCTGTAACACATTTTCTATTTGCTGTGTAGTATGTTATGTTATTGCAATCTTGATGATTGTTTATATTTACCTGCACATCCTTGTTCGTTGTGTACCAATGTCTTATTTCCTTTGCCTATTCATTATTGTACTTGTATAGCCTTTCCGATCCAAAATACTATTCCTAAAACATAAATAGTGAGCTACATAGATGAAATATTGTCTTTGTATAATCTAAAATTGGGAATGCCGAAAAACAGGTAGTACGACTTTACTTCAGGGAAAATACAGGTTTCAATGTGTCCATTTAGAACTCATAAAACTACTATTATTTACTGGATGTGCGCTTTTTTCCTTCAGTCCATATGACAGGGAGGGTCAACATGACCTTCTTGTCCAATAGTTACAGCACAGGACGAGGAGTGGATGTCGACTACCTTGTAACTAACTGTAAGTGGCATTATAGATTCCTTGTGTGGTGAAAAGAAAAGAAAATGCGTCGATAGTTCGATGAATATATTGTGAATTATTTTCTCTGTCTTTTTCAAAGAACAGAAGAGCACAATGTGTCCAGTCACCGTTCAACAGTTAGAAGAAACTCAAAACTTACAGTGCATGAATGATTGTCCCACACACGTTTAGTGTTCTTTAGAATAGTATATGATTTTGTAAATTAGTGAATTGAAATACAGGAAAACACTGATTATCACCTTTGGTATCCCTAAAATCATATCATGACATCGTTTTCTTTCAGACACATGTGATCGAGTATATCGTTCAACGTCAGGGAATTTGGATTCCTACACTGTATCAAGAGTTCCTCTTGCACACGAAATGGACTGTGAATACATCATTCGTCCCCCCTACTACCCATTCATCTTGACAATGTTCTTCAGTCCCTTCTATATGCCTTACAACTTTATGAGCAGCAACGGCACGTGTTCTGGCAGCTATGTGGAGATCGACGGCATACAGTACTGTGGAACCGTTTATGGCCAGTATAACTGTAAGAACTGTACTAAAAGTTAAAAATATAGGGTGTCGCATTGTTATAGTATTTAGAAATTGAAGAATATGTTTTTTGGTTTGTTTGTCGTTAATGCCACACTCAAGTTATAATATAGCTTTGTGACAGCGGCCTTTAAATAATTGAACCTGGAACAGACAATCCAGTGAGCGGTATTGGTAGCAACGATCAACACCGTTGGTGTAAGATGATACGCGTATATATCAGCCACCTTACGTGACAACCCGAACCATTTTCCAAGAGGCTGCGTCCTATGACCAACGTAGGCTGCTGGGGACATATTCGTAGCGCAAATACCCAGCAGATAAAGTGCAAGTTATCTATCTTGAAAAGGTGTGCTGAACATCAAACTGATCAGGATACTGACACTAATATATGATGTGTAATAACGCCCTTCTTCTCCATAACGAGATAGATGTCGTAACTTGATATGTTTCCAGTCTCATCCGAGGAGCCTGAGCTGCCTGTGAGGTATCATCACTCTGTTAATTCAGTCACAGGGAGGAGGGAAGTCTTTCACATCTACTACAACACAAGGCCCGGTAGGTTATCTCGATGATAGTAAGTGATCAACTGTTAACTAGGTTTATTGCCCTAAGAATGTTTCTTTATGTGGTTTTATGGTCATTTTCAATAAATTACCCATTCTATATATCGATATATTTTATGTATACACATTTGATAAGTTGCGTCCAGATGAATAATGTCACTTTCTCAGTTTCATGTAATATAACGCTGACCGACACTGCGGGCTACATCAACAGCTACTCTGGTTATGACTATGCGTCAGTGTACAGGCGTTCCTACAACGACGGCACTCACTGCATCTTCACAATAAAGGGGGATGACGATGTGGGTCAGACAATTGTCTTTAGTCTCAATCAGTTCCACCTGGAGGACCCTGACAACAGCACATCTGTCTGTAATGACTATGTGGATATGAATGGCGAAGAGAGACTGTGTGGATACCAATACGGGACTCGCAGCTGTAAGTGAAGGGCTTTTATCCCCTTTATTCTTATGCGCAGCCAAATGTAATTAATGAATCTGGTATTAGTCACGTACACAGAAGAGCTCTTGCCTAAAGGTCCATAACAAATAACTATGTTGTAATTGTCCTGGTTGATATAGGTGTGATTATCTTTCTCACGTTCTACAGTCTGACATTTTATAACATATTATTCCTCTTTCTGTTACAGTCAACTTTGACGGTACGTTTGTCGTGACCTTCATCAGTGACAATAATCAGACAAACGTGGGCTTCAACATCCGTTACAAGATCGTGCCAGGTGACTATGTCAATCATTAATTTCTCTTTCTTAAAGACCGTCAATGACATGATGCACATTGCTCCGGGTCTGTGATCACAAATCGTTTTCAATCAGAATGATCAGTCACAGACAATACCCATATTCTTTATAAATTGCAAAAAAACATTAAGCTGCTACTTGGATGATACGTTCCTTTCATGACATTATGTCCATAGAAACAATGGCACCTTGCCCTTCTTTACCAAAATCCTATAATCCTGTTGTTGATCTCATAGCATGCATCAATTTTCAGCTGGATGCCTGGTAACGTACAACACCACTGAAGGCACTCTCATCAGCCCCTTGGCAAGCAGTGGTCTGTACCACAACAACCTTGACTGCCGATACACCATGTTCACATCCTACACCCAGACTAAGGTCACGGTCACCGTCAATGCTTTCGACCTTGAATCTCCATCGTACAGTTCGAGCAACTGTTACAACGACTACATATTCTTCACAGACGGGTCCTACATTTCCGGGAGGTATTGTGGTGCCATCGCTGCAGGAACCAGGTTTACCTGTGAGTAACGTGTTATATTATGTTTGCCAAATTAATCATCGTGATTTGTTATCGTCAATGGACTCTTTTACTGCTCTTCAAAGTAAGACCAATACTTTTTATATTTCTTGAAGGGTACACAAATGCGAGACAATTCGACTTGATCCTTCATACAAACAGTGAGATCAGCAGACAAGGTTTCAATATGTCGTACAGGGTTGAAGAAGGTAATGGTATACTTTATGTGATATTCTTAAAAGATTCCCATTCACAAACGAATTAGAATATAAATTGATGAGATTGACGAATAACATACCAATAACAGATCGATGGACATGACGGATTCCCAAACCAATCCATTGGAAATAAATCAATATCGAGATAACATATACTCTTTCCCGAGTAAGGAAATCCTAACTATCATTATCATTATTATTCATCATTTTGGTATTTCAGATCTTTGCGATGAGCTATTTACCGACTCTAATGGCACAATAAGGAGTCCCGTCTACAGTACAGGTCTCTACAGAAATAATCTGAACTGCACCTATATCATCAGACCTCCAACACAGGGTCCATACAGGTTCACTCTGACGTACTCTCAGTTTGACGTTCAGAGGACGTACTACAACTCCTCATCTTACAGTCTGAGTACATCATGTAGCTACGACTTCGTGGAGACCAAGTTCTCAGGACTCACCGGCACCAGCAGATTGTGTGGCAGGATGAGATCACCAAGAACGTACTTCTGTAAGTCTTATTATGCACTTTGAAAACATAGTATAATTCACTCTACATCCGTATAGCAACAACTCCTGTCGTTGGTTTGACGAAAACGACTGTAAAGGTGAAGGCAAATTATGTTCGGGTAAAATTCTGACAAAAATATTACATTTTCTACTCATGTTACACTGTAATACTAAACTGACGGCCAAAAGAAACGTTACCAATGATATTTCTAGGATAAAATATGACCAACACAATTTGAAGCAGCAATAACAATTATACTGTAGAAGTTCATCATTCAGAACAGTAAAATGCGAATTTACTAATTCACGGAACAGATCCCTGCGTAATTTATACACGGAAATTGCACGATAATTTAAGAAAGAATGTTTTAAAAAGTTGCTGAAAAACACCAATATCTCCCAAAATCCGCAAGGCACGTCCCAAGAACGACAGAGAACATGAAGGCTGTATTGGTGAGATGTGTTCTTTACTGTTTTTGAACAGGTTGGCATCTTTGTTTCAAAGTGGCAAATCAGTTAATATTGGTAACGTTTCTTTTGACCCTCAGTTTATAAACCTACTTTTCTTATTTCCACATATTTAAGGGCAAACATGTGAACAATGTACAGTGTGCGTCTTTGGTCTTCTTATACCACAGCTAGACAAATCAGACCACCACTTTTGAAAAGTACATAATCTTTTTTCTCAATGCGTATGTGCGTGGCATGATTCTGCTAATGACATCAAATCTCCTTTATATTCTACATTAACAATAGGCTACTATATCAGCTGCTGCAACCGTTTCTGTCAATGCAGACATGACACACTTGCTTTGCACACATAGATTCGTTTTGTGCTAGGCATGTGTAACTTGTCAGTTCACTTTGTCTCCCATAACAACAAGATATCACACACTAATCTCGATAACGTTTTCGCACGTTTTCAAATGTTATGAAAACTTAAATAAACTGTAAAACGTAATTCCAAGTAAGTCTCAAGATAAGCATTCTTGAAGGAGAAAAGACAAAGACTGTTTTCATATTGATTGAAAACCGCCATGAGTGTGGTTTAACTCAATACGCGAGGAGGGAAAGTACAAAGAGTGTATTCCGTGGACTGGCAGATGATGCTGACACTTGGAATCACTTCGACATGTGGACTAAATTGTGTAAACACAAAACATTCAAAACGTATGCACGCTATGAAACATTGTGTGAGTGCTTCTTTGACTTCAAAAGGCCTTCCAAAATGCCAAAAGGCGATTCGCATGAACATTGTATACAAGCTACAGATTTTTCAGAACAGATTCACGTTTGAAGATCATATGGTTTTATTCAAATCATAACCAAGCTATCAGCTAATAGTATATGAAGTTATTATTGTCAAGGCCTTGGACATAATCTTATTCGTACCTGTCTAGAATAATATTTGGATTTATTTTGTTTGTATCATTCTCGTAAAAAATATGTTTGGGACACCAATGTAGCATTTCAGACGATCCTTGATGTTCATTAAACTCTAACCATGTAGTCATAAACAAACAATACTAAAAGGTGCAACAGTGTCATTCAGTATAGTGATACCTAGTATATATGTTTACAATGTTTGTATAATAAACAATGCATTGTGTAATACGGCCCTCTGAAGTGAGGCATACAAGATGACAGTTGTAGATAAAAGATCTACTGTACCTACGATTACAAGTATGTAAACTGTTTACATTGAGTTAACATTCTGAATGTACTTGGTGTGATCTGGATGTCTAGCACCCATTATTATTTATCACTTTGTATTTCATACTTAATGAGCGATCTAAGACATGTTGTGCGTTCTTGTCAACTAAGACAGTCCTTGTGTGGAGGCATGGATGAAGGCTGCATTGGAAGCATGTAACAGGGAGGTATAAAATATTTGATTTTGAACATTCTTATAACCTTTATTTGCATCAACACAAATGACATATTTCAGATAATGCTTTTGGAGGTGATTTTGTCATCAATTTCGTCACTGATAGATCTATACTAAGACGAGGATTTGTGATGGTTTATGCATATGAACAAAGTAAGTATTAACGAACGTATATTTTTATTTTTAATAGTGAGTAAGTGAGCTTGATTAACCGTGACATACGAATGTCCTTACTGCAGCAAATGTACATGAGAATCGACAGAGTCTGATTGTGGCCGAGGCTGCCTTCCATCTTGACTTTTGTACTCTCTCATCGTTATTCTAGAAGGTATTACCAACAAAATATATTCAGTGAATTTAGGACAAAAGTCTTCCTTAAATGAGCATCACACAGAACCGTACCCGTAGTCGATATGTCTCCTGCCTCATCCACAGACAGCTGTGTCCAGGTCCTGACAGATGCTGCAGGGCAGATTCAGGTCCCTGACGATGGCAGCGCAACCTACTCACCTAACCTCGACTGTCTGTTCACCATCAGGCCTCCAGCAGGTGGGGCGTGGGCTGTTAACATTACACTGGAGGAGTTCGACGTACAGAGATATTATTCCTCCTACAGTAACAGTTTCTCCACCTCCTGCAGCATGGACTATGTCCAGGTCCTCTACGACGGCTATTCTTCCTCCAGGATGTGCGGAACGAGGATTTCACCTATATCTTACATACGTAAGTCATATGACCGTTTGAGATTAATGGACGTATACCGATTTATGTTAAAAAATGTGTACGACCAAATGAGGCTTGAAATAGTTGTCTGTCTGTGTCATTCACTTTACTTTGATGCCTGGACGATAAGCCAAGTACGAGGCTTATAAAAATAGGTTATTCCACACCTTCATAAAAGGTCTGATTACACGTGCAGGAGAGCCTACTGGACATTTCTAGGTACCTTTAAATTCCAAATTATAGGGGAAGGAAGTAACTAGAGGCAGTGTATTGCCAGGTACCTATTGTAAAAAACAAAACGTATTTTATAAATATATCTGCATTGAGGGATAGATACAACGTGTGTAAAACTGGTAAACGAGTCATAAACTTATGAAACATGGTGCAGAGTTACGTCAGAGACAAAGAATATTTCATTAATTAGCCAATGACAGTTTTGTATCACTTCCATTGCCTCTAACAATAAGATTTCGGCAATGTACATTTCTAAACATATCAATAGCCATTCAGTAATTATCCCCAGTGATGCATTCAATTGATCTATAAACATGTATCTACCTAATCTATCATAAAACATGCAGTTATATATGTACCATAACGCGACACATCTCTGAAAATGTCCTTCTATTCCAGATAACATCGTTGATGGGGATCTGAACATCACTTTCCACAGTGACAGTTCCACCCAGAAGAGGGGAGTTCGGATTAGATACTCCTACACAGAAAGTGAGTAACATTCCTGGCATTGTCTCAGTCGTATGTTTAATCTTCAGTAGACAACGTGAGCTCCATGCAATGAACATATTTTCTCGCACACAGATATTTGTGACTACGTATTCACCGACAGCCACGGTGTGATCGAGAGTCCAAATGGCGGTAATTACTACTACCAGAGCAACACGTTGTGCAGGTACACAATTATAGGCGGGAACGACCTCTACACCATTTTCTACAACATCTCCTACTTCGAATTATACTATTCAAGGGGTTGTAGTGGCGACTATCTTCAATTCCCGGATGGACAGCGGTATTGCGGGACCTACATGAGAAACATATCATGTGAGTACCCTTAATATTATCCATAAGTATATAACCTTCAGTGTATATGCTACAACACAGAGTTACCTACATGTTCCCTTAATATTGAACATAAGTATATAACCTTTATTGTATATGCTACAACAAAGAGTTACCTTCATGTTCCCTTAATATTGAACATAAGTATATAACCTTCAGTTTATATGCTACATCACAGAGTTACCTTCATGTTCCCTTAATATTGAACATAAGTATATAACCTTCAATGTATATGCTACAACACACGTTTACCTTCATGTTCCCTTAATATTGAACATAAGTATATAACCTTCAGTGTATATGCTACAACACAGAGTTACCTCCATGTTCCCTTAATATTGAACATAAGTATATAACCTTCAGTGTATATGCTACAACACACGGTTACCTTCATGTTCACTTAATATTGAACATAAGTATATAACCTTCAGTGCATATGATACAACACAGAGTTACCTTCATGTTCCCTTAATATTGAAAATAAGTATATAACCTTCAGTGCATATGCTACAACACAGAGTTACCTTCATGTTCCCTTATTATTGAACACAAGTATATAACCTTCAATGTATATGCTACAACACAGAGTTACCTACATGTTCCCTTAATATTGAACATAAGTATATAACCTTCAGTGTATATGCTACAGTACAGAGTTACCTTCATGTTCCTTTAGTATCCAACATAAGTATATAACCTTCAATGTATATGCTACAACACAGAGTTACCTTCATGTTCCCTTAATATTGAACATAAGTATATAACCTTCAGTGTATATGCTACAACACAGAGTTACCTTCATGTTCCTTTAATATTGAACATAAGTATATAACCTTCAGTGTATATGCTACAGAACAGAGTTACCTTCATGTTCCCTTAATATTGAACATAAGTATATAACCTTCAGTGTATATGCTACAACACAGAGTTACCTTCCTGTTCCCTTAATATTGAACATAAGTATATAACCTTCAGTGTATATGCTACAACACACGGTTTCCTTCATGTTCACTTAATATTGAACATAAGTATATAACCTTCAGTGCATATGATACAACACAGAGTTACCTTCATGTTCCCTTAATTTTGAACATAAGTATATAACCTTCAATGTATATGCTACAGCACAGAGTGGCCTTTATGTTCCCTTAATATTGAACATAAGTATATAACCTTCAGTGTATATGCTACAGAACAGAGTTACCTTCCTGTTCCCTTAATATTGAACATAAGTATATAACCTTCAGTGTATATGCTACAACACACGGTTACCTTCATGTTCACTTAATATTGAACATAAGTATATAACCTTCAGTGCATATGATACAACACAGAGTTACCTTCATGTTCCCTTAATATTGAACATAAGTATATAACCTTCAGTGCATATGATACAACACAGAGTTACCTTCATGTTCCCTTAATATTGAACATAAGTATATAACCTTCAATGTATATGCTACAGCACAGAGTGGCCTTTATGTTCCCTTAATATTGAACATAAGTATATAACCTTCAGTGTATATGCTACAGAACAGAGTTACCTTCATGTTCCCTTAATATTGAACATAAGTATATAACCTTCAGTGTATATGCTACATCACAGAGTTACCTCCATGTTCCCTTAATATTGAACATAAGTATATAACCTTCAGTGTATATGCTACAGCACAGAGTTACCTGTATGTACCTTATTGCAATGCCATGGAATATTTTTAGATAAATTTCATCTTTCAATTTCATGTTCATCTTTCAGTCAAGACTTTCAGTAGGTCAAAATGTAACATGTTATAGACTAATGTATTAACTAATGTACATACACAGGACAAGATGGTTTTAAGTAAAAAAGGGAAAGCTTTTTTAGTCATTAGTTTGATGCTATGTTCGTGTTTATCTCAACTGGCTAATGCAATCACTGTCAAGCACCTAATGGTGCATATGATAACATTCTAATGTATTCCTTACGTTTGATGCATGTATATTCATCAGATTCTACAGTAGGCAACACCAGTTTGACCTTCCGATCAGATGCATCATATTCCCGTCGAGGTTTCCGACTTCATTACAAGGTGCTCCCGTGTACGTCTTGGTATAGCTACAACACGTCAGTAGAAACATAACCAGCAGGGATATCGAAACGGGCTGACATTGTAATGTATGGAAGAATGTGAAATACACTGTTTATATATTGAAAATGTACTCTTGTACGCAAGAATAAACATTATTTTATTTGGATAAACATCATGCATACAACATACATAAGATTGCTGTTTCTTTGGTATTCGCTAACTGCATCTTATTTTCCATCTAGTATGATATTTGGAAGATCTGTTTCTTTCATTTCATTATATTTCTCGTCATTTTTATGATACGTAACTTGTCTTTGTTAATCAGTCAACTGCTCCCGGGTTTACACAGAGCAGGGTGGCATGATTTCCGACCCTGACCTTTCTGGCGTGGACTTCAGTGGAGACATCAGATGTGACTACACATTCCTTGTGCCCTTCTACCCTTTCATTGTAACCTTCACCCCCCTCCAGTTTGGGCTCCAGGACGCGGGCACAGACGGCGTGTGCACCACAGAGTATGTCAGTCAGGACGGGGATCGATTCTGTGGCCAGCGCAATGAATCGTGGCAAGGTCAGAACGGTTTTTTTCAGTTTGAAGATACAAGTAAAGTTTTCTGTACAAGTCAGCTGTATTATGTGTTTGCTATCGATTCGTCTTTCTTTAAGATTTCAGGTTGAAATAAACAGAGCAGTTCCAGCTATTTGACTCACGAGTGTTTCCATATCGTTTCTAGCAATTTCAGAAGACAACACAATGGAACTGCATTACTTCAGCACTGGCGCCGTGAGGGGAAACTACTCCGTGTTATATCGCGTGACTCCAGGTAAGTACACGAAACGCACAGCTGGGAATAGGAATGACATATATCTCACATAGAGAGAGTGGAGTATCTTTCAGGGATCATTTGTTTCATGCCTGTCCATCCAAGTGGAGCCTTTGAGCCTGTTGTATGTTTCTCTCTCATGGTGCTTGTGATTCATGCCTGTGTATGTGAGGGGTGCCTTCAGTGTGGTTTGATTCTCTCTCATGGTGCTTGTGATTCATGTCTGTGTATGTGAGGGGTGCCTTCAGTGTGGTATGTTTCTCTCTCATGGTGCTTGTGATTTATGCCTGTGTATGTGAGGGGTGCCTTCAGTGTGGTTTGATTCTCTCTCCTGGTGCTTGTGATTCATGTCTGTGTATGTGAGGGGTGCCTTCAGTGTGGTATGTTTCTCTCTCATGGTGCTTGTGTTTCATGCCTGTGTATGTGAGGGGTGCCTTCAGTGTGATTTGATTCTCTCTCATGGTGCTTGTGTTTCATGCCTGTGTATGTGGGGGGGAGGGGGGGGGGGGGGGGTGCCTTCAGTGTGGTATGTTTCTCTCTCATGGTGCTTGTGATTCATGCCTGTGTATGTGAGGGGTGCCTTCAGCGTGGTATGTTTCTCTCTCATAGTGCTTGTGATTTATGCCTGTGTATGTGAGGGGTGCCTTCAGTGTGGTATGTGTTTCTCTCATGGTGCTTGTGATTTATGCCTGTGTATGTGAGGGGTGCCTTCAGCGTGGTATGTTTCTCTCTCCTGGTGCTTGTGATTCATGCCTGTGTATGTGAGGGGTGCATTCAGTGATGTATGTTTCTCTCTCATGGTGCTTGTGATTCATGCCTGTGTATGTGAGGGGTGCATTCAGTGATGTATGTTTCTCTCTCATGGTGCTTGTGATTCATGCCTGTGTATGTGAGGGGTGCCTTCAGTGTGGTATGTTTCTCTCTCCTGGTGCTTGTGATTCATGCCTGTGTATGTGAGGGATGCCTTCAGCGTGGTATGTTTCTCTCTCCTGGTGCTTGTGTTTCATGCCTGTGTATTCGAGGTGTGCCTTCACTGTGGTATGTTTCTTTCTCATGGTGCTTGTGTTTCATGCCTGTGTATTCGAGGTGTGCCTTCAGTGTGGTATGTTTCTCTCTCATGGTGCTTGTGTTTCATGCCTGTGTATTCGAGGTGTGCCTTCAGCGTGGTATGTTTCTCTCTCATGGTGCTTGTGTTTCATGCCTGTGTATTCGAAGTGTGCCTTCAGCGTTGTATGTTTCTCTCGCATGGTGCTTGTGTTTCATGCCAGTGTACTCGAGGGGTGCCTTCAGCGTGGTATGTTTCTCTCTCATGGTGCTTGTGTTTCATGTCTGTGTATTCGAGGTGTGCCTTCAGCGTGGTATGTTTCTTTCTCATGGTGCTTGTGTTTCATGCCAGTGTACTCGAGGGGTGCCTTCAGCGTGGTATGTTTCTCTCTCATGGTGCTTGTGTTTTATGCCTGTGTATTCGAGGTGTGCCTTCAGCGTGGTATGTTTCTCTCTCATGGTGCTTGTGTTTCATGCCTGTGTATTCGAGGTGTGCCTTCACCGTGGTATGTTTCTCTCTCATGGTGCTTGTGTTTCATGCCTGTGTATTCGAGGTGTGCCTTCAGCGTGGTATGTTTCTCTCTCATGGTACTTGTGTTTCATGCCTGTGTATTCGAGGTGTGCCTTCAGCGTGGTATGTTTCTTTCTCATGGTGCTTGTGTTTCATGCCAGTGTACTCGAGGGGTGCCTTCAGCGTGGTATGTTTCTCTCTCATGGTGCTTGTGTTTCATGCCTGTGTATTCGAGGTGTGCCTTCAGCGTGGTATGTTTCTCTCTCATGGTGCTTGTGTTTCATGCCTGTGTATTCGAGGTGTGCCTTCGGCGTGGTATGTTTCTCTCTCATGGTGCTTGTGTTTCATGCTAGTGTACTCGAGGGGTGCCTTCACTGTGGTATGTTTCTCTCTCATGGTGCTTGTGATTCATGCCTGTGTATGTGAGGGGTGCCTTCAGCGTGGTATGTTTCTCTTTCAGGAATGTGCAACATGACCTACACGGGCCGATCTGGTAGCATCAGTGGCAATATGTCCAGCGATAGCAGCAACTCCACATGTTACTTCAGGATACAGAACAACATGGCGGCATCACAGATACACATCCGATTGGTCTCAGATGCTGAATGTAACTACCTAGACTTTGATGGCCTTGAGAGGAGATGTGGCGATAATGGAACAAGTGGCACAGAGATATCATGTACGTACTGGTCTTACCATAACATCGTGCATCATGGGGAGATGAGGGTCTGCTAGAGAGTGGGATGGGAGGGGGTTGTGGAGTGTTTTTCTTAATAGTACGATATAGCACGTATTTAGACATGGCATTACCTTACAGATAGTTCACTAAAGCTCTAAATACATGTAATATTGATAATAAATATTTTCGAAAAAAATAATATATATATATATATATGAGAATTGATAATTGTATAAATGACTACAATGGTCCTTTGACAGCCATAAACGTAGCTTCGCAAATTTTCACAAATACATCTAAGCAAGTTTTTTTATTGACCTTAAGCATGGTTTGTGGTGAATTTGCTTTGAGCAAATAACCTGATATTGAGCTTTTCACTTTCCTCCAGATGCCTATGATGGCGACTTTCAGATAACTTTGTTCCATGCGCCTGATATGGAGGCACCGTCGTTCCAATTGTACTACAATATTGTTCCGGGTAAGTTTCAAGTCATAACATGATATCAATAATTGAAAGAATGATGGAGCATTACCAAAACTATGATTGCGCTCTCACAATTTTGAATGCATCAGAAAGAATATGTGTGTCCCTTCAGCAAAATTGTTTTTAAAAAGTACTTTGTCCGAATAATCCATATAATGAGATGATGAACATCTGTTTGATGCTTTAATAGAAAACTGCATCCAACGATTCACAACGGACACGGGATCATTTGCAAGTCCAGCTGATACTGACGGCAACTACGTAAACGATCTTGCGTGCACCTACACCATCAGTGGCGGTAGTTCCCCCTACGTCCTCCTTCTCAACTTTGTTTCCCTCGACCTTCAATACTCCTCCTACTGCAACAATGACTACGTCCGATTCAGCTACAGGGGCTCCTCTGGTTACACTACCACCACTTCAAGATACTGTACAGGGCCTCGCTCACTCAGGTGTAAGTCTTTACTTGTGACACTTGAACATAACACATTGCAGAAGTACAGGGACTCGCTGACACATGTGTAAGTGTTAACTTGTGACACTTCGACATAACACATTGTAGATATACAAGGCCTCGCTGACACATATGTGAGTCTTCACTTGTGACACTTGGACACAAAACGTTTCCGATATACAGGGCCTCACTAACTCAGTTGTGAGTCTTTACTTGAGACACTTGGGCATAACACATTGCAGTTATACAGGGCCTCCCTCACTCAGATGTGAGTCATTACTTGTGACACTTGAACATAACACATTGCAGAAGTACAGGGCCTCGCTGACACATATGTGAGTCTTTACTTGTGACACTTGGGCATAACAAGGCCCCGTTGTCACAGATGTGAGTCATAACTTGTGACATGGACACAAAACGTTGCCGATATACATGGCCTCACTAACTCAGATGTGAGTCATTACTTGTGACACTCGGACATAACACATTGTAGATATACAAGGCCTCGCTGACACATATGTGAGTCTTTACTTGTGACACTTGGGCATAACACATTGCCGTTATACAGGGCCTCGCTCACTCAGAGGTGAGTCATTACTTGTGACACTTGGACATAACACATTGCCGTTATACAGGGCCTCGCTCACTCAGAGGTGAGTCATTACTTGTGACACTTGGACATAACATATTGCAGAAGTACAGGGCCTCGCTCAATCAAATGTTAGTCTTTAGTTGTGACACTTGGACATACCACAATGTAGATATACAGGGCCTCGCTGACACACATGTAAGTCTTTACTTGTGACACTTGCGCATAACACATTGTAGATATACAGGGATTCGCTAACTTAGATGTGAGTCTTTACTTGTGACACTTGGGCATAGCACATTGTAGATATACAGGGCCTCGATCACTCAGATGTGAGTCTTTACTTGTGACACTTCGACATAACACATTGTAGATATACAGGGCCTCGCTGACGCATATGTGAGTCTTCACTTGTGACACTTGGGCACAAAACGTTTCCGATATAGAGGGCCCCACTAACTCAGATGTGAGTCTTTACTTGTAACACTTCGACATAACACATTCTAGATATACAGGGCCTCGCTGAAAAATATGCGAGTCTTTACTTGTGACACTTGAACATAACACATTGTAGATATACAGGGCCTCGCTGACACACATGTAAGTCTTTACTTGTGACACTTGCGCATAACACATTGTAGATATACAGGGATTCGCTAACTTAGATGTGAGTCTTTACTTGTGACACTTGGGCATAGCACATTGTAGATATACAGGGCCTCGATCACTCAGATGTGAGTCTTTACTTGTAACACTTCGACATAGCATCTAGATATACAGGGCCTCGCTGAAAAATATGCGAGTCTTTACTTGTGACACTTGAACATAACACATTGTAGATATACAAGGCCCCGCTGACACAGATGTGAGTCATAACTTGTGACACTTGGACACAACACGTTGCCGATATACAGGGCCTCACTAACTCAGATGTGAGTCATTACTTGTGACACTCGGACATAACACATTGTAGATATACAGGGCCTCGCTGACGCAGATGTGAGTCTTTACTTGTGACACTTGGACACAAAAAGTTTCCGATATACAGGGCCTCGCTCACTCAGATGTGAGTCTTTACTTGTGACACTTGGACATAACACATTGTAGATATACAATGCCCCGCTGACACTGATTTGAGTCTTTACTTGTGACAGTTGGACATAACACGTTGTAGATATACAGGGCCTCGCTGACACATATGTGAGTCCTTCTGACACTTAAACAACATGACATATCCCACAGTGAACACTGAGCTTGGTTCAATACACCTTGGAAAACTTACGCATTTTGACAAGTTTAATAATAGACTTTTGGAATGTTAATGATTCACGTATTCCACGTTTATCGGTAAGTAAAACACACTTGCTCAGATATGATCCTGAGAGATAATGATTTATAATCGGTCAAATCTGTTTTTCGTGACCTCATCACCACGGATGCTGAAAGTGAAGGGTCCACACATGGAATTGCAGGTGAAGACTATGACGGTCCAGTGCTCCACTACAGTTGTGTACATTACACAACCATGTGCTTATCAAGGACTTTCATATGGTTGTTTAAGCTAAGAAACATAAGCAGCCTTGTCAATCATACACGATAATATTGCTTTCTGCGTTGATGATACCTAGCGTAAAGAGAAATACAATGATCATGATTAATATTCCTGTCGGGTAAATAAGATGTGTCCTAACGGTCATATAATAACCTCAACACACACACACACACAGGCACGCACGCACACACACACACACACACACACACACACACACACACACACACACACACACACACACACACACACACACACACACATTTGATTTGTTATATATATTAATTTCAGATTCTGTGTCGAGTGGGGATTTCAAGGTATCTTTTGTAACGGACTCTCGTGAAGTAAGGAGTGGATTCAATGTAACATACGTCAAAACACCAGGTAGGCGCAATGTAGGATACATCAGAACACTGCAAGCTCCTTGCACTCTGTCTAATGTTGAGGAAGCACGGCTTTAGTTTACTTGCTGTTGAGAAATTTCTTTGACACATTTCTTCACACAAAAAACATTCTATGAAAATAACTTTGAACAATAACAGATGTTATGTGATATATACATTTTATATCATTCATCACAATTCCCTTACGCTGTATTTGCTGTCAATGTTCTGCATGTGTCTAGTCAGCTGTAACCTGACCCACACGGCCGACGAGGGCACTATAGAGAGCACCCCTGGAGATGGCTCCTACTACCCTAACAACGCCTACTGTACGTACACTGTACAGGGGAACTCCAGCCTGCAGGCTCTGCAGCTCACTGTACAGACCTTCTCCCTTGAGGATCACTCCAGCTGCTACTACGACTCGCTCCAGTTCGGCTCAACTTCCAGCAGGAAATACTGCGGGAGCTCTCTGTACGCCGGCAGGGTTCTCACGTGTGAGAATTACATTTTGCTGTTAATATTATTGTGTATCTTTCAACTACTTTATCTTTTGAAGATTAATAGTTTCAACTCGTTATATCAATGGCACAAAACAATGGAATCTAACAAACAAAATCAGAAACGTCGTACATTTCTTTTTTTATGTGTATGTGGCAGGGTGCTGGTGTTAATTCTGGTTTAATGTGGAACACATGTTAAAAATATCATTAAACATGAGGGGCAGGGGCGTCCCTTGGGTCAGTCGCTACAATACGCTTTCGAATGTACCTGTGATCAAGAGTCCAAACCCAGATTCGGGTTTGCGAGCGCCGTTCCGTGCTTGTGGGTTTGAAGTGCCGATTCGGGCTTTCTTCACACATGATACGCCATGATCTCTCTGAAATATTGTTTAAGCGGCGTCAAACCAAACTCACAAAAAGCTGTATCATTAATATTTAGTCATGTGCTTTGTTAGCTTCCATATGCTGGTCAGAATGAGTGTGTAAATGTTGTATCTTTATAATTTAGTTCGTGCCTCTTATATGCCAACAGATACGTTCAGGAACAACTTCATCTTGTACTTCAAGACAGACGGTAGCGTCACAAGGAGGGGATTCGTCATCAACTACAGGAAGGAGCCATGTAGGTGTTTGCTAGCCAGAAACTGTAGAGGGGTAGTCAAGTAATCTTAAGGGAGCTAACAAAAGTAAGTGCACTGAGAAGTTGCGACAGAGTCATGTAATTTCTACATCCTTGTTTAAAGATGTTTATATTATAGCGGCGCTATACGTTCACTGAAGAAGATGCGAGGAGGTTGACCAAAGCTGTTGTGAAGTAGTCATATTGGATACTAAACACATGCATGTCGGTTGAAATGTGATGATTTCGATGCGACTACCAACTACAACCAGACTCCTTGAACATTAGAAATAGAAATGTTTACGAAATGAGATCATGCCTTTTTGGTTAAATCTTTTCAGATGTTCCCACAACCGCTTCAACAACTACAACAACAACAGCACCGCCAACACGTACGTATGCATGACCTTTCCCGATAGACGTGACACACCGTCGACTCCCCCTAGGCATGTCTAGATTCTGATGATGTTTGTTCCTGACGATATACACTTCAGTATACGAGTAGATGGATCTCCCCCTGTTGTAATTAGCAGGCGTCTTGCATACAATGTGTCTTGGTACATGTATTTGTTGACGGATTTTACGACACCCTGGTACATATAAAAAAATATTGCTTTATAATATCGTTCTGAATTCAGAATTACTTTTAAATGCAGAATTTGTCACGGGAGTGTTTCCAGGAAGATGGATCGTTGGTATGATAGTTCTTTTCTACAAGTTATTTGATAACTGTTAAACATCTCACTGTTAAACATTATTGTGGTTAAACTTTTCACATCTATTCTTGAAATTCGTATAAGATTGCGGGTGGAGTTGACTAACATCTAAGATGAGTCTCATATAGGTTTTACTCAACATTTCCTAATATATTTTGTTTTGCAATCACTATCCAATACGTATCTTATAATGTTCAAAAATAGGTTTTATGTTCAATTAATAGACTTCTGTAGAGCGTTTGTATGGAATCCTGGAATGGAACAATGTCGCGTTGTCGATTTCACGCATTTTTTGCACACATTTAATATGGGGCGATTCCATATGTTTGATTTGATGGATAGAAATACTTGTATGTTGTTATATGTATTGATATTATGAGATGTATTATTAAAAAATCTTCTGTTAAAAGACCTCACATCAAGTCTGAAATATTTAAGTTTTTTAACTACTGAAATAGTCGAAGAAATGAAAATTAGTGGCGTAATGGGGATATTTGTCAGGGTGAGAAAGAGAGTGAGCAAGTGAGTGTGGTTTAACGCCGCTTTGAACAGTATTGCAGTTATATCTGGGCGCGTCAGCTTAATGTGGGAGGAAAGCCCGAAGTGATGCAGCTCGTCTCCCATTTTAGTGAAATCCACGAGCACGGGTATGATGCTGACAAACCTAGAAACATAATCAGGGCGGACCGGGATACGAACCCACAATCATTGGTTTCTATTGTGCTCGAGGGAAGCAACTCTGCACAGAGAACTGCTGCGTCTTTGACGACTACGCCACCCATGCCGCTAAGGGTTTTTTTCCTAATGGAAATAACATTATTATTACCTTTTGGACAGCGGCTATACATTTATTGATGACACTGTTCCATGCATTGGCTTGCAAAGACAATTAGATTGATTGGTGTTTTAAGAAAACTGGTTTCATTAAGGGCACCATATTAAAAATTAATGAATGATTAGAAGTATTTCGGTGGCCCTTTATCCAACATAGGCCATAAAAAAGCATATTTTCATTGTTTTTCGATGTTTAGGAAATGTCCATCATTTCCCTGTGACATTTTTAGAAATATACTTGATTCTTTCACGTTGTTCAACATATAATTGTGTGTAAGTAAACTAGTTTCTCCTAAGACAGTTGTTGGAAGATCTTTAGATATATGAATTATGTTTTAACTATTGTAGTAGCTGTCTCAAATACTTGGAAAATCACCGTTACCCACAGGCTTGTTACCAGATGTTAGAAACGTATGACGAATATTGAAATATAAACTAGGAATCCTATGCTGGAAATATACTGTTCCTACAGGATTTTCTCATGTTAGGTAGCGCAGGATTGTGGACATATTGATATTTCCCATTGCCTATTTCAAACAAAACTGTAAGGATATTGGATTTCTTTATTAGCACAGTAAAATTACTATCATATTATTCCTATGTGCGTATTCGTATCCCTACTTGATCCTGAAAAGTATGTATCCAAATTGATGCCACATAAGAATTTTATCAGTATATTGTGTAGGTGTCGTTGATTATTACACAAATATGAAATTTGGGATAAATTTACCATGTTTTCAATGTAGAGCCAAGTTACCTGTAAATTTAAGCGTACTTATATCATGTGGCACATGTTCATAGTTTTTAATAAATGGTTGTAGTACATGGCTTAGTATATGGGTTTGATGGTATAAACGTAATGTTAAATAACTACGCCTTTCAGCCAACTGTAATGAGACGTTCACCGCATCCAGCGGCCAGCTTCGTAGTCCAAACTCCCCCCGCAAGTACCCCAACAACATCTACTGCCGCTACACGTTTGTGGGAAGTGGACAGACCCAGTCTATAACACTGGATTTCAGCAGCTTTGCTGTGGAAAACCATGCCAGCTGTAGATGGGATTGGGTCATCATCAGTGGCGGGAACAAGAGGTGTGGCTTCACGGAATTCAGCAGTACATGTACGTATTGTGACGAGCAGACAGACACTGGGTGTATGCGCTAGGAAGTAGTGTTACAATAAGAGCAAGGCGCTCTTCTCACTGTAGTCGTGTTTGCTCTAGAGCATATTCGTGGTTTTAAGTCATCAATACATTTTATTAATAATGATTTGACAATTAAACATTCGATTTGTTAACATGTTTTGTTGTAAACAAGGTTACCAATCATTTATTAAAGAGTGAGTGAGAGTGTTGGGTTTTAACGCCGCTTTGTCAGTATTCCAGTCATATCGCGTGTCAGCTTAATGTGGGAGGAAAGCCCCAGGTGATGCAGGTCTCAGACGTTTACCACTTCGGTGAAACCCGCGAGCTCGGGTATGGTGCTGACAAACCTAGAAACATAATCGGGGCGAACCGGGATTCGAACCCACATCATAGGTTTCTGCCGTGCCAAGGGACGCAACTCTGCACAGCGAATCGCGGCGCCTTAGACGACTGGGCCACCCGTGCCCCCTATTAAAGAGTGATCATTGTTATCACATATATATGTATCATGTTCAACAGACTCACATAAACCACTTGACGACCTTAATCGAACATGAAAATCTTAATCCGTGGTCCATGGGATGTGTACACCTCTATCTTCAAAGGTTCAGGTCAACTTGACAAAAATGAAAACAACTGACATCTGAAATTTACTATGAAAACAGCATGTGAAATACTGGACTTCCTCAAAGATAGCGTTGACTTGAAATTGGAGGGACAGGGTATTAATGCAAGATTGTTGGCATCCCGACGGGCATCGAGTGTGCTTCTCTCCTCACAGATATATTTATGGATAATGAATTGTAATAAATACAGAAAGGGTTTTCGCTTTTATTTTCATGTACGTATTGTTGATATTTTACAGATACATTTGTTGGGAACTTTACGGTGGAATTCCGTACAGATGGAAGTGTCACCTACAGTGGCTTTGTGGCTAACTACGTTGTTAGTGGCGGTATGTACAGAGGCTCTACCTGGTGTAAAGTGTTCATGGCTTCACTCAACGTTCTTACTCCACTATGTCGTATAAATAGTTTGATCATGACGTACAGTCAACTCTCGAAATATCTCAGGTACGAGAACTCGTGGGAAACTGGGTGATCGTGACAGAATGATTATTTGAACAGGATGATGGGCGGGATTGCCTAAAAGTCGGGCCGGGCCGGGCCAAGACGGGCCAAAGTGTTATTGGCTAATTACTTAATTATCGGCGATCATATCTACATATTATTGATGCAACATACACACATGACACTACTGAACAATCACCAATCCAAAACGTGCAGCATAATTAAGTAATTCGGAGTAAATCACTTAAAAACTAGAAAGTGGAGCTGTGTGTTAGCGTCGCTGATCTAGGTAACATGTAAAAGAGCAATCGTTAAACGAAATAGGATTTGACACGTATCAAATACTTCTAGCTATCGTCATACGAATTTCCATCTGTCGGCATAGCGTTTATATTATAGGAACGTACTATATCTAAGTAAATACCACTTTATAACGTCACTGTTCATCGTATTTAAAGCAGACACGTTGGTTAAAGTAGACCTCTTCTCCCTCTACTCTCGACAGTCACACAGTTCGCTCCGACTTGGCCCGGGCTGTCAAAATCAACTTTAAACACACAGATTTATCTTCAAATGTGATTACCTCTATAGATTAGTGTTATATCTACATATACACCACTTTATAATGTTACAGATCGCAGTATTTATAGACAACAAGGGGCTCAAAGTGAAGCCCTTTTCCCTCTACATTCTCAACATAGTCTCTATCAGAAGTGTTTGGCTTGTGTTGGGTCCGACTTGGCCCGGGCGGTCAAAATCAACTTTAAACACACAGATGTATCTACAAATGTGATTAAATCTATAGATTAGTATTATATCTACCTATACACCAATTTATAATGTCCAGGTGTATCGCATTTAAAGAAATCTGCGCCCTTAAAGTGAAGCATTTTTACTGTATTTTCTTTAAAAAATCCAAGTCAGAAATGTTCGGTCCGACCTGGCCCGGGCTGTTAAAATCAACTTAAACCTCACAGACGTATCATCAAATGGATTCACATCTATAGATTAGTATTATATCTACCTATACACCACTTTATAATGTCACAGATTGCAGTATTTATAGACAACAAGGGGCTCGAAAGTGAAGCCCTTTTCCCTCTACATTCTCAACATAGTCTCTATCAGAAGTGTTTGGCTTGTGTTGGGTCCGACTTGGCCCGGGCGGTCAAAATCAACTTTAAACACACAGATGTAACTTCAAATGTGATTAAATCTATAGATTAGTGTTATATCTACCTATACACCAATTTATAATGTCCAGGTGTATCGCATTTAAAGAAATCTGCGCCCTTAAAGTGAAGCATTTTTACTGTTTTTATCTTTAAAAAATCCAAGTCAGAAATGTTCGGTCCGACCTGGCACGGGCTGTTAAAATCAACTTAAACCTCACAGACGTATCATCAAATGGATTCACATCTATAGATTAGTATTATATCTACCTATACACCACTTTATAATGTCAGAGATTGCAGTATTTATAGACAACAAGGGGCTCGAAAGTGAAGCCCTTTTCCCTCTACATTCTCAACATAGTCTCTATCAGAAGTGTTTGGCTTGTGTTGGGTCCGACTTGGCCCGGGCGGTCAAAATCAACTTTAAACACACAGATGTAACTTCAAATGTGATTAAATCTATAGATTAGTGTTATATCTACCTATACACCAATTTATAATGTCCAGGTGTATCGCATTTAAAGAAATCTGCGCCCTTAAAGTGAAGCATTTTTACTTTATTTTCTTTAAAAAAAAACAAGTCAGAAATGTTCGGTCCGACCTGGCCCGGGCTGTTAAAATCAACTTAAACCTCACAGATGTATCTTCAAATGTGATTAAATCTATAGATTAGTATTATATCTACTTATACACCACTTTATAATGTCACAGATTGCAGTATTTATAGACAACAAGGGGCTCGAAAGTGAAGCCCTTTTCCCTCTACATTCTCAACATAGTCTCTATCAGAAGTGTTTGGCTTGTGTTGGGTCCGACTTGGCCCGGGCGGTCAAAATCAACTTTAAACACACAGATGTAACTTCAAATGTGATTAAATCTATAGATTAGTGTTTATCTACCTATACATCACTTTATAATGTCACAGATTGCAGTATTTATAGACAACAAGGGGCTCGAAAGTGAAGCCCTTTTCCCTCTACATTCTCAACATAGTCTCTATCAGAAGTGTTTGGCTTGTGTTGGGTCCGACTTGGCCCGGGCGGTCAAAATCAACTTTAAACACACAGATGTATCTTCAAATGTGACTAAATCTATAGATTAGTGTTATATCTACCTATACACCAATTTATAATGTCACAGATCGCAGTATTTATAGAAGACATGGGGCTTAAAGTGAATCCCTTTTCCCTCTACATTCTCAACATAGTCTCTATCAGAAGTGTTTGGCTTGTGTTGGGTCCGACTTGGCCCGGGCGGTCAAAATCAACTTTAAACACACAGATGTATCTTCAAATGTGACTTAATCTATAGATTAGTGTTATATCTACCTATACACCAATTTATAATGTCCAGGTGTATCGCATTTAAAGAAATCTGCGCCCTTATAGTGAAGCATTTTTACTGTATTTTCTTTAAAAAATCCAAGTCAGAAATGTTCGGTCCGACCTGGCCCGGGCTGTTAAAATCAACTTAAACCTCACAGATGTATCATCACATGGATTCACATCTATAGATTAGTATTATATCTACCTATACACCACTTTATAATGTCACAGATTGCAGTATTTATAGACAACAAGGGGCTCGAAAGTGAAGCCCTTTTCCCTCTACATTCTCAACATAGTCTCTATCAGAAGTGTTTGGCTTGTGTTGGGTCCGACTTGGCCCGGGCGGTCAAAATCAACTTTAAACACACAGATGTAACTTCAAATGTGATTAAATCTATAGATTAGTGTTATATCTACCTATACACCAATTTATAATGTCCAGGTGTGTCGCATTTAAAGAAATCTGCGCCCTTAAAGTGAAGCATTTTTACTGTATTTTCTTTAAAAAATCCAAGTCAGAAATGTTCGGTCCGACCTGGCCCGGGCTGTTAAAATCAACTTAAAGCTCACAGATGTATCTTCAAATGTGATTAAATCTATAGATTAGTATTATATCTACTTATACACCACTTTATAATGTCACAGATTGCAGTATTTATAGACAACAAGGGGCTCCAAGTTAAGCCCTTTTCCCTCTACATTCTCAACATAGTCTCTATCAGAAGTGTTTGGCTTGTGTTGGGTCCGACTTGGCCCGGGCGGTCAAAATCAACTTTAAACACACAGATGTAACTTCAAATGTGATTAAACCTATAGATTAGTGTTATATCTACCTATACACCAATTTATAATGTCACAGATCGCAGTATTTATAGAAAACATGGGGCTTAAAGTGAAGCCCTTTTCCCCTCTACATTCTCAACATAGTCTCTATCAGAAGTGTTTGGCTTGTATTGGGTCCGACTTGGCCCGGGCGGTCAAAATCAACTTTAAACACACAGATGTAACTTCAAATGTGATTAAATCTATAGATTAGTGTTATATCTACCTATACACCAATTTATAATGTCCAGGTGTGTCGCATTTAAAGAAATCTGCGCCCTTAAAGTGAAGCATTTTTACTGTATTTTCTTTAAAAAATCCAAGTCAGAAATGTTCGGTCCGACCTGGCCCGGGCTGTTAAAATCAACTTAAAGCTCACAGATGTATCTTCAAATGTGATTAAATCTATAGATTAGTATTATATCTACTTATACACCACTTTATAATGTCACAGATTGCAGTATTTATAGACAACAAGGGGCTCCAAGTTAAGCCCTTTTCCCTCTACATTCTCAACATAGTCTCTATCAGAAGTGTTTGGCTTGTGTTGGGTCCGACTTGGCCCGGGCGGTCAAAATCAACTTTAAACACACAGATGTAACTTCAAATGTGATTAAACCTATAGATTAGTGTTATATCTACCTATACACCAATTTATAATGTCACAGATCGCAGTATTTATAGAAAACATGGGGCTTAAAGTGAAGCCCTTTTCCCCTCTACATTCTCAACATAGTCTCTATCAGAAGTGTTTGGCTTGTATTGGGTCCGACTTGGCCCGGGCGGTCAAAATCAACTTTAAACACACAGATGTAACTTCAAATGTGATTAAATCTATAGATTAGTGTTATATCTACCTATACACCAATTTATAATGTCCAGGTGTATCGCATTTAAAGAAATCTGCGCCCTTAAAGTGAAGCATTTTTACTGTATTTTCTTAAAAAAATCCAAGTCAGAAATGTTCGGTCCGACCTGGCCCGGGCTGTTAAAATCAACTTAAACCTCACAGATGTATCAAATGTATTAACATGTATACAAAGTGAAGCATTGTTTCGCCTGAGCCAAAATTCACCATAACCTTATAGATTTAAACGTTGTATATGTCATTTTAACTGTAACCTTTTGATTGAAATCCTATTCTTTTGAAAAGGAAAATAACTTACACGTTTAGAGGTCTCCCAATCGTAAATCCTTGGTAGAAAACGATTGACAAGGTAGACGTTACCCATAAAGTTGTGTCTACCTTGTCATCCGTGAACTTCAACAAAGAGAAACAAATGTTTCAACTGTTAGATGCATGGACGTAACACATCCTTCGATCATTGTAGTGGTCAGTTTACTGACCCGGTGTGTTGACATTTGTCATCAGCAGGTTGTCAGTTACTGACCATACCAAACCACACCACGTGTTTGTGTCTACGTAAACATACCAATTGTGTTTTTTAGATCACAGACCCCTACGTATGAAATGAGTCCTTTATAATTGAAAGAAACGCCGGAAAGGATTATTCCAAATAATTAGAAACTGGCAGGCTGCGTAGACGGGGCGTAGTTGTTGGCATCTAATTGTGTCACTATTAGTACGATGCATGTACTACATGCCATTCCACTTCCCGTTATTAGTTATACAATATTTATAATTCCAAAATAAGTGAGTAAATGCTTTTGACTTCCCCATTCTCGAGATTAATCTAAGCTTGTATACCTTGTTTGATCTCATTGTAGAGTAAGTTTTGCAGCTATGTTGCTGAATAAATTGTAACTTAAGCTGTTTATTCCAACAACAGATAACGCGTGTTGAAGTCTTGGCATGTTTATATGGTGTCATAAGCTATGATCTTTAGTCAAACGTGTTTTGAATTTATAAGAAATGTAAAAAAACACTATCTCAAGACTCACACATGTTCCTTTTTTATGCTGATTCAGAAAACGCAACATTCATATTCATATTTATTGTAATGTGAATTTTAAACATGTGTTTTAACTTTCTCAATTATGTTTTGCCATTTTACGCAATATTTGTTCTTACATCAGGTGTAGACACTTACGGTTTCTTTCCCGAACGCAAACTAAACTGTAATTAGAAATATACCGATGCGGGTTGAGAATGCATTTACAAAACTGATTCACATGTACTCATAAAACATACGCATAATATTTCCAATTGAGAATTATTCGTAACGTACTACTGGTTAACACATGTGAACACATCTCAATGTTGAAGATTATCGTGAACTGTTAGTATTTGTACTTACATCTGAGGTACCACTTAGGGACCAGGTTTTCGTACCTATATGCACATGTACATCTATTTTTGTAAGAAAAACACTTCCTGCACCCGAACTTGAGTTGATAACATTAATGTTTGGTTTCACAGTTCAAGCATCGTCTCTCAATGCGCTAATTTGATTATTCGATTATACTGGAGAAACGTTTTTGCCTTACTTCAAGTCTTGTGTCTCATCGATCCTTCTCATTGCGTCCGTATATGCACGTTAAGTGTGGAATTAATCCAAATTACACCTGTACCCAGCTTGCTTAATTGCCCCTTGCTTAATTGCAATCAAGTAGGTGTTGCGTAATCAATCAAGCATTTGCCCTTAATTAGCTGTCTTGAGCTGTAGTTAATAGCAGACCGTTTCATTGATAACTTATGCATTTGGTGAGGCTAATTAACAAAACCCATTTATTTTCTTTTGAACTTACGTTAACATGTTTGTCCTAAAATGCTTCCAGAATACTTTTGTAAGCTATGATAGTGTCGTGTCCCTCGCAAGTACGAAATAAAGTTATAACATATCACCATATTGGTATGAAAGATACTATTCCATAACACATACTATCACTGGCCACTGACAAACATTAGCAGTATTAGAATAAGTTAGTGAGTGAGTGAGTACGGTTTTACGCCGCTTTCAGCAATATTCCAGCAATATCACGGCGGGGGACACCAGAAATGGGCTTCACACATTGTACCCATGTTGGGAATCGAACCCGGGTCTTCGGCGTGACGAGCGAACGCTTTAACCACTAGGCGACCCGACCGCCCTCTTAGAATAAGAAACATAATTAAATACAGTATGACGTATAAGCATAATGAAAACTAAGAGAGCCCAAATTACTTCAGTTTCTGTACTGTACTTGGGTTTACCTCGATACACCTGGACATTATAAATTGGTGTATAGGTAGATATAACACTAATCTATAGATTAAGTCACATTTGAAGATACATCTGTGTGTTTAAAGTTGATTTTGACCGCCCGGGCCAAGTCGGACCCAACACAAGCCAAACACTTCTGACAGAGACTATGTTGAGAATGTAGAGGGGAAAAGGGCTTCACTTTAAGCCCCATGTTTTCTATAAATACTGCGATCTGTGACATTATAAATTGGTGTATAGGTAGATATAACACTAATCTATAGATTTAATCACATTTGAAGATACATCTGTGTGTTTAAGTTGATTTTGACCGCCCGGGCCAAGTCGGACCCAACACAAGCCAAACACTTCTGATAGAGACTATGCTGAGAATGTAGAGGGAAAAGGGCTTCACTTTCGAGCCCCTTGTTGTCTATAAATACTGCAATCTGTGACATTATAAAGTGGTGTATAAGTAGATATAATACTAATCTATAGATTTAATCACATTTGAAGATACATCTGTGAGGTTTAAGTTGATTTTAACAGCCCGGGCCAGGTCGGACCGAACATTTCTGACTTGGATTTTTTAAAGAAAATACAGTAAAAATGCTTCACTTTAAGGGCGCAGATTTCTTTAAATGCGACGCACCTGGACATTATAAATTTGTGTATAGGTAGATATAACACTAATCTATAGATTTAATCACATTTGAAGTTACATCTGTGTGTTTAAAGTTGATTTTGACCGCCCGGGCCAAGTCGGACCCAACACAAGCCAAACACTTCTGATAGAGACTATGTTGAGAATGTAGAGGGAAAAGGGCTTCACTTTCGAGCCCCTTGTTGTCTATAAATACTGCAATCTGTGACATTATAAAGTGGTGTATAAGTAGATAAAACTAATCTACAGATGTGAATCCATTTGATGATACATCTGTGAGGTTTAAGTTGATTTTAACAGCCCGGGCCAGGTCGGACCGAACATTTCTGACTTGGATTTTTTAAAGAAAATACAGTAAAAATGCTTCACTTTAAGGGCGCAGATTTCTTTAAATGCGATACACCTGGACATTATAAATTGGTGTATAGGTAGATATAATACTAATCTATAGATTTAATCACATTTGAAGTTACATCTGTGTGTTTAAAGTTGATTTTGACCGCCCGGGCCAAGTCGGACCCAACACAAGCCAAACACTTCTGATAGAGACTATGTTGAGAATGTAGAGGGGAAAAGGGCTTCACTTTAAGCCCCATGTCTTCTATAAATACTGCGATCTGTGACATTATAAATTGGTGTATAGGTAGATATAACACTAATCTATAGATTTAATCACATTTGAAGATACATCTGTGTGTTTAAAGTTGATTTTGACCGCCCGGGCCAAGTCGGACCCAACACAAGCCAAACACTTCTGATAGAGACTATGTTGAGAATGTAGAGGGAAAAGGGCTTCACTTTCGAGCCCCTTGTTGTCTATAAATACTGCAATCTGTGACATTATAAAGTGGTGTATAAGTAGATATAATACTAATCTATAGATTTAATCACATTTGAAGATACATCTGTGAGGTTTAAGTTGATTTTAACAGCCCAGGCCAGGTCGAACCGAACATTTCTGAATTGGATTTTTTTAAGAAAATACAGTAAAAATGCTTCACTTTAAGGGCGCAGATTTCTTTAAATGCGATACACCTGGACATTATAAATTGTTGTATAGGTAGATATAACACTAATCTATAGATTTAGTCACATTTGAAGATACATCTGTGTGTTTAAAGTTGATTTTGACCGCCCGGGCCAAGTCGGACCCAACACAAGCCAAACACTTCTGATAGAGACTATGTTGAGAATGTAGAGGGAAAAGGGCTTCACTTTCGAGCCCCTTGTTGTCTATAAATACTGCAATCTGTGACATTATAAAGTGGTGTATAGGTAGATATAATACTAATCTATAGATGTGAATCCATGTGATGATACATCTGTGAGGTTTAAGTTGATTTTAACAGCCCGGGCCAGGTCGGACCGAACATTTCTGACTTGGATTTTGTAAAGAAAATACAGTAAAAATGCTTCACTATAAGGGCGCAGATTTCTTTAAATGCGATACACCTGGACATTATAAATTGGTGTATAGGTAGATATAACACTAATCTATAGATTTAATCACATTTGAAGTTACATCTGTGTGTTTAAAGTTGATTTTGACCGCCCGGGCCAAGTCGGACCCAACACAAGCCAAACACTTCTGATAGAGACTATGTTGAGAATGTAGAGGGAAAAGGGCTTCACTTTCGAGCCCCTTGTTGTCTATAAATACTGCAATCTGTGACATTATAAAGTGGTGTATAGGTAGATATAATACTAATCTATAGATGTGAATCCACTTGATGATACATCTGTGAGGTTTAAGTTGATTTTAACAGCCCGGGCCAGGTCGGACCGAACATTTCTGACTTGGATTTTGTAAAGAAAATACAGTAAAAATGCTTCACTATAAGGGCGCAGATTTCTTTAAATGCGATACACCTGGACATTATAAATTGGTGTATAGGTAGATATAACACTAATCTATAGATTTAATCACATTTGAAGTTACATCTGTGTGTTTAAAGTTGATTTTGACCGCCCGGGCCAAGTCGGACCCAACACAAGCCAAACACTTCTGATAGAGACTATGTTGAGAATGTAGAGGGAAAAGGGCTTCACTTTCGAGCCCCTTGTTGTCTATAAATACTGCAATCTGTGACATTATAAAGTGGTGTATAGGTAGATATAATACTAATCTATAGATGTGAATCCATTTGATGATACATCTGTGAGGTTTAAGTTGATTTTAACAGCCCGGGCCAGGTCGGACCGAACATTTCTGACTTGGATTTTGTAAAGAAAATACAGTAAAAATGCTTCACTTTAAGGGCGCAGATTTCTTTAAATGCGATACACCTGGACATTATAAATTGGTGTATAGGTAGATATAACACTAATCTATAGATTTAATCACATTTGAAGTTACATCTGTGTGTTTAAAGTTGATTTTGACCGCCCGGGCCAAGTCGGACCCAACACAAGCCAAACACTTCTGATAGAGACTATGTTGAGAATGTAGAGGGAAAAGGGCTTCACTTTCGAGCCCCTTGTTGTCTATAAATACTGCAATCTGTGACATTATAAAGTGGTGTATAGGTAGATATAATACTAATCTATAGATGTGAATCCACTTGATGATACATCTGTGAGGTTTAAGTTGATTTTAACAGCCCGGGCCAGGTCGGACCGAACATTTCTGACTTGGATTTTGTAAAGAAAATACAGTAAAAATGCTTCACTTTAAGGGCGCAGATTTCTTTAAATGCGATACACCTGGACATTATAAATTGGTGTATAGGTAGATATAACACTAATCTATAGATTTAATCACATTTGAAGTTACATCTGTGTGTTTAAAGTTGATTTTGACCGCCCGGGCCAAGTCGGACCCAACACAAGCCAAACACTTCTGATAGAGACTATGTTGAGAATGTAGAGGGAAAAGGGCTTCACTTTCGAGCCCCTTGTTGTCTATAAATACTGCAATCTCTGACATTATAAAGTGGTGTATAGGTAGATATAACACTAATCTATAGATTTAATCACATTTGAAGTTACATCTGTGTGTTTAAAGTTGATTTTGACCGCCCGGGCCAAGTCGGACCCAACACAAGCCAAACACTTCTGATAGAGACTATGTTGAGAATGTAGAGGGAAAAGGGCTTCACTTTCGAGCCCCTTGTTGTCTATAAATACTGCAATCTGTGACATTATAAAGTGGTGTATAGGTAGATATAATACTAATCTATAGATGTGAATCCATTTGATGATACATCTGTGAGGTTTAAGTTGATTTTAACAGCCCGGGCCAGGTCGGACCGAACATTTCTGACTTGGATTTTGTAAAGAAAATACAGTAAAAATGCTTCACTTTAAGGGCGCAGATTTCTTTAAATGCGATACACCTGGACATTATAAATTGGTGTATAGGTAGATATAACACTAATCTATAGATTTAATCACATTTGAAGTTACATCTGTGTGTTTAAAGTTGATTTTGACCGCCCGGGCCAAGTCGGACCCAACACAAGCCAAACACTTCTGATAGAGACTATGTTGAGAATGTAGAGGGAAAAGGGCTTCACTTTCGAGCCCCTTGTTGTCTATAAATACTGCAATCTCTGACATTATAAAGTGGTGTATAGGTAGATATAATACTAATCTATAGATGTGAATCCACTTGATGATACATCTGTGAGGTTTAAGTTGATTTTAACAGCCCGGGCCAGGTCGGACCGAACATTTCTGACTTGGATTTTTTAAAGAAAATACAGTAAAAATGCTTCACTTTAAGGGCGCAGATTTCTTTAAATGCGATACACCTGGACATTATAAATTGGTGTATAGGTAGATATAACACTAATCTATAGATTTAATCACATTTGAAGTTACATCTGTGTGTTTAAAGTTGATTTTGACCGCCCGGGCCAAGTCGGACCCAACACAAGCCAAACACTTCTGATAGAGACTATCTTGAGAATGTAGAGGGGAAAGGGCTTCACTTTGAGTTCTGTGTTTTCTTTAACTACTGAAATATGAGACAATAAAGTGGTAAATAATTAGATAAAATACTAGTCTTTAGATATAAATAATGTTAGGAACTTTAGAAGTGCTTGGACAGTTATTAACACGTGTCGTGTCAGTCTTTTGACATTCGAGAATATCCATTTCCAGAAAACATCCTGTGTTGGTTTAACACGAATTAGTAAAGGTTAATTACCTAAACACGTTAATTAATGAAAGAAGAGTAGTCAAAACACTGTCGTTTCCTGCCCAGGACATCACACCCCTACACGCTAAGGTCGGTGAGAAGCATTCTAATCAAAGAATACACAGTCAAGACGCTGACTTTTCTACGAGACTCACGGTATGTAGTCATAATCATCAGTTAATTACATTGTTGAAGGTGCATTTTTATTCAAACTCAATTAAATGAGCAAAACTATATATACGTTTGTGGACATTTGAGATCTGCCTAGATATGCGCGTTTCGTTTTATTATTCTGCAATCCATTTTTAGTATTACCCGCTGGCCCGGCCCGGCCCGACTTTTCTTGGCCCGACTTTTAGGCAATCCCATGATGGGCACACATTCTGATACAAGGCATTATGTATTTCAGCTGTGAACGCCACCACGCCCACTCCCAGCAGTACAGGTAAGTTCATTCTTCAATGATACAATGATGCTTCATAATCCTTGCATGCAACTTTACACCTGCGTATAAAGTAAATATCAGTAAATATTTAATTCATTCTTCATATAATTGTTTTCTGTTCCAGCGACATGCACAGCAACCTTGTCGTCATTATCTGGCAGCTTCATGAGCGCCCCAGGTGACGGCAGCAACTACTTGGACAACACCCGGTGCTACTACACCTTCACAGCGACATCCTACCCGAGAACCATTACCTTCACCTTCACAACCTTCCAGCTGGAGAGTCATTCCTTCTGCGGATATGACTACCTCCAGTTTAACAGCGGCTTGAAGAAATGTGGAACTATCTCCAATCTCGTGTGTAAGTACTTCAAGCAGCTTGGGAAATGATTTCAAGCTGAACTTCGATGATGTATTTTAGGTTTTAATATTCAGCATATGCATAGGTTTGCGAGATATAGATATTTGTTAATTGGGCAGGTATTTCTGAAGTACAGATACAGAAAAGACAACTTTTGCACAATATATTTGGTACGTTTTTGTTCAGTATACCTCAATAGTAGATTATTCAGTGTTATTAAGTGCAGAAGAGCTTTGTTCAACATTATTGTAACTCTAAATTAAATTGACCGAAATGATCTGGCCCCACTCAACACCTCAATATACATCATGCATTGGTGTTCGCGTTGTATCCTGGGTGTGTGTTTGTCTCCAGATACTGACACGATGAACGGCCAGTATCGTGTCACCTTCTACACTGACGGATCAGTCACACGCCGTGGCTTCGTGGCCTTCTACCAGATCAGCGACGGTAGGTATTAATGGTTGATTCTCATCACACACAATCGTACAATAATCCTGCAAGCACCTCTGTGTAACTCCGTGTATCTACACTTCGTCCTTTTGTTCATCTATCATGATTTAAAGCCATTTGACATTTGACATCAACGAATTTGATGCTTTCCTGCCCCGCGAGCCTCACCTATTTTAAAATTTGAATTTACCAACACATGAAGGATGTTGAGCATTCACGACATATTCTGATTTATTCTGTTAAAAATTAGTTCTGTAACAATAAGATCGTTGATATTTTGCATGGATCATCCCAGTCATGGCATCTATCAACTTTGCTCACTGAATTTATTATGATCCGTAATTAAACATACCACGTATGTGTTTTGGAATGTTCACGTTTTGCCCCTGTGGTAAACATTGAGCTCCCCACGCCCCAGTAGATCCCGTTGAAATCAGTGCTCTCCCCACCCTGATAATGTCCTGCTCCCCACACCCCAGTAGATCTCGTTTAAATCAGTGATCCGCCCACCCGGATAATGTCCTCCTTCCCACACCCACTAGATCTCTTTGAAATCAGTTCTCTCCAAATCCCGAATATGTCCTCCTCCCCACGCCCCAGTAGATCTCGTTTAAATCAGTGATCCGCCCACCCCGATAATGTCCTCCTTCCCACACCCACTAGATCTCGTTGAAATCAGTGCTCTCCTCACCCCGATAATGTCCTGCTTCCCACACCAAGAAGATCTTGTTAAAAACAGTGCTCTCCCCATCCCGATACTGTCCTTCTTCCCACACCCCAGTAGATCTCGTTTAAATCAGTGCTCTCCCCATCCCGATAATGTCCTGCCTCCATCGCCCCAGAAGATCTCGTTGAAATCAGTGCACCCCCAATTCCGTTGATGTCCTGCCCCCCACACCCCAGTAGATCTCGTTGAAATCAGTGCTCTACCCAACCCGATAATGCCCTGCTTGCCACATCCCATTAGATCTCGTTGAAATCAGTGCTCTCCACACCCTGATAATGTCCTGCTTCCCACACCCCAGTAGATCTCGTTGAAATCAGTGCTCTCCACACCCCGATAATGTCCTTCCCACACCCAGTAGATCTCGTTGAAATCAGTGCTCTCCCTAACCCGATAATGTCCTTCTTCCCACACCCCAGTAGATCTCGTTGAAATCTGTGCACCCTCCACCCCGTTAATGTCCTGCTTCCCACAACCCAGTAGATCTCGTTGAAATCAGTGCTCAACCCACTCTGATAATGTCCTGCTACACACATTTCAGTAGATCCCGTTGAAATCTGTGCTGTCCACACCCCGATAGTGTCCTGCTCCCCACATCCCACTAGATCCCGTTGAAATCAGTGCTCTCACCACCACGATAATATCCTGCCTCCCACACCCAGTAGATCTCGTTGAAATCAGTGCTCTCCACACCCCGATAATGTCCTGCTTCCCACACCCCAGGATATCTCGTTCAAATCAGTGCTCTCCCCACCCCGATAATGTCCTCCTTCCCACGCTCCAGAAGATAACGTTGAATTCAGTGCTTTCCACACCCCGATATTGTCCTGCTCCCCACATCCCACTAGATCCCGTTGAAATCAGTGCTCCCACCACCACGATAATGTCCTGCCTCCCACACCCAGTAGATCTCGTTGAAATCAGTGCTCTCCTCACCCCGATAATGTCCTGCTTCCCACACCCCAGGATATCTCGTTCAAATCAGTGCTCTCCCCACCCCGATAATGTCCTCCTTCACACGCTCCAGAAGATAACGTTGAAATCAGTGCTCTCCTCACCCTGATAATGTCCTGCTTCCCACACCCCAGGATATCTCGTTGAAATTAGTGCTCCCCCCACCCCGATAATGTCCTGCTTCCCTCACCCCAGTAGATCTCGTTAAAATCAGTGCTCTCCCCACCCCGATAATGTTCTGCTTCCCACACCCAAGTATATCCCGTTGAAATCAGTGCTCTCCTCATCCCCATAATGTCCTGCTTGCCAAACCCAGTAGATGTTGTTGAAATCAGTGCTCTCCCCACCCCCAATGATGTGCTCAGATGTCCTCAAACACAACTTCAAACCCCATTTGGCTGGCGTCAAACAACGGTGAGTGATTAACCCTGCTCATCGTTCAACCTTCAACAGTAGTTTTAGATCATTTCATCCGAAGGGTCATGCCAGCTAACGCTGTGTAACGTCGTCAACTGTATTAAGCTGTTTTCCCGGTAACATATAATTGTATCCAAAGAAGCATATTTTGATGCTTTAACTGTGTCATCAATGCTATTCCAATCGAAGGGTTACATTTTAATTCCTTATGAAATTGGATATGAAAGGAGTTGCTCAGTGTATCGCTCCCTCAATCTGGTTTCACATATTAGGTTTCTGTGCGTTTAAATTGATCTTTTAAGACGTAATATTCAGTTTACCTAGGATATATACAGTGCTCTCTCCACCACGATAGTGTCCTGCTTCTCACGCCCCTGTAGATCTCGTTGAAATCAGCGCTTCCCCCATTCCGACAATGTCCTCCTTCCCACACCCAGTAGATCTCGTTGAAATCAGTGCTCTCCCCACCCCGATAATGTCCTGCTTCCCACACCCCAGTAGATCTCGTTGAAATCAGTGCTCTCCTCACCCTGATAATGTCCTGCTTCCCTCACCCCAGTAGATCTCGTTAAAATCAGTGCTCTCCACACCCCGATAATGTCCTACCTCCCACATCCGAGTAGATCTCGTTGAAATCAGTGCTCTCCCCACCCCGATAATGTCCTGCTTCCCACGCCCCAGTAGATCTCATTGAAATCAGCGCTTCCCCCACCCCGATAATGTCCTGCTTTCCACAGCCCATTAGATCTCGTTGAAATCAGTGCTCTCCCCACCCCGATAATGTCCTTCTTCCCACGCCCCAGTAGATCTCGTTGAAATAAGTGCTCTCCTCACCCCGATAATGTCCTGCTTCCCACACCCAAGTATGTCCCGTTGAAATCAGTGCTCTCCTCACCCCCATAATGTCCTGCTTGCCAAACCCAGTAGATGTTGTTGAAATCAGTGCTCTCCCCACCCCCAATGATGTGCTCAAATGTCCTCAAGTCGTCCCCTTCGGATCGTAGTGTTTGCCATGTCTGTAGATTTTTTGGAATATAGGAAAATGATTGGACCTCTCGTCGTGGGCAATGTTGGGCTAAAAGTAAATCTGAAGACGTTTTGGGGGGAGAAATATAAGCATGAGTCTCACTCTTAGTCGTTAATTTCTTGAGTTGCTACAAGACAAACGATGTAATAAAAATGTTATCTTTGAGTGTCTCTCTATTTCTGTATTCAGCGTGTACTTGTTCATGAATTAGACTTATTATTATTTAGCCTTCTTAGTATATAAACATATCTGAAATAATGTTACGATTCGTCTCCAAAACTGCACAAGGTCCTAATTTGTGACGCCAGTATTATATAACATGTGCAGTGAAGTATATGTTGAGTAGTACTTTAGATATATTTATTACAGATATAAAACGTCAACGCCAAAGAACAACTAGTCACGACTATCTAACTTTTTTCATTTCAATTGTAGCGAGTGACGTGCAAAACACAACTTCAAACCCCATTGGGCTGGCGTCAAACAACGGTGAGTGATGTACATGTACTTCAATATTAACCCTGCTCATCGTTCAACCTTCAACAGTAGTTTTATATCATTTCATCCGAAGGGTCATGCCAGCTAACGCTGTGTAACGTCGTCAACTGTATTAAGCTGTTTTCCCGGTAACATATAATTGTATCCCAAGGAGCATATTTTGATGCTTTAACTGTGTCATCAATGCAATTCCAATCAAAGGGTTACATTTTAATTCCTTATGAAATTGGATATGAAAGGAGTTGCTCAGTGTATCGCTCCCTCAATCTGGTTTCACAAATTAGGTTTCTGTGCGTTTGAATTGATCTTTTAAGACGTAAAATTCAGTTTACGTAGGATATATACAGTGCTCTCTCCACCACGATAGTGTCCTGCTTCCCACGTCCCTGTAGATCTCGTTGAAATCAGTGCTCTCCCCACCCCGATAATGTCCTGCCTCCCACATCCAAGTAGATCTCGTTGAAATCAGTGCCCTCCCCACCCCGATAATGTCCTGCTTCCCATGCCCCAGTAGATCTCGTTGAAATCAGTGCTCCCCCCCACCCCCCCCCCCCCCCACCCCCCACCCCCACCACCCCGATAATGTCCTTCCTCCCACACCCCGGTAGATCTAGTTAAACTCTGTGCTCCCCCCACCCCGATAATGTCCTGCTTCCCTGACCCCAGTAGATCTCGTTGAAATCAGTGCTCTCCTCACCCTGATAATGTCCTGCTTCCCTGACCCCAGTAGATCTCGTTGAAATCAGTGCTCTCCCCACGCCGATAATGTCCTGCCTCCCACACCTGAGTAGATCTCGTTGAAATCAGTGCTCTCCCCACGCCGATAATGTCCTGCCTCCCACATCCGAGTAGATCTCGTTGAAATCAGTGCTCTCCCCACCCCGATAATGTCCTGCTTCCCACGCCCCAGTAGATCTCATTGAAATCAGCGCTTCCCCCACCCCGATAATGTCCTGCTTGCCACACCCAGGAGATCTCGTTGAAATCAGTGTTTCCCCCACCCCGATAATGTCCTGCCTCCCACATCCAAGTAGATCTCATTGAAATCAGTGCTCTCACAACCCCGATAATGTCCTGCTTCCCATGCCTCAGTAGATCTCGTTGAAATCAGTGCTCCCCCCACCCCGATAATGTCCTGCTTCCCACACCCCAGTAGATCTCGTTGAAATCAGCGCTTCCCTCACCCCGATAATGTCCTCCGTCCCACATCCAGTAGATCTCATTGAAATCAGCGCTTCCCCCACCCCGATAATGTCCTGCTTGCCACACCCAGGAGATCTCGTTGAAATCAGTGTTTCCCCCACCCCGATAATGTCCTGCCTCCCACATCCAAGTAGATCTCATTGAAATCAGTGCTCTCACAACCCCGATAATGTCCTGCTTCCCATGCCTCAGTTGATCTCGTTGAAATCAGTGCTCCCCCCACCCCGATAATGTCCTGCTTCCCACATCCAAGTAGATCTCGTTGAAATCAGCGCTCTCCTCACCCTGATAATGTCCTGCTTCCCTCACCCCCGTAGATCTCGTTGAAATCAGTGCTCTCCCCACCCCGATAATGTCCTGCCTCCCACATCCGAGTAGATCTCGTTGAAATCAGTGCTCTCCCCACCCCGATAATTTCCTACTTCCCACACCCCAGTAGATCTCATTGAAATCAGCGCTTCCCCCACCCCGATAATGTCCTGCTTTCCACAGCCCAGTAGATCTCGTTGAAATCAGTGCTCTCCCCACCCCGATAATGTCATGCTTCCCACATCCAAGTAGATCTCGTTGAAATCAGTGCTCCCCCCACCCCGATAATGTCCTGCTTCCAACACCCCAGTAGATCTCGTTGAAATCAGTGCTCTCCCCACCCCGATAATGTCTTGCCTCCCACGCCCCAGTAGATCTCGTTGAATTCTGTGCTCTCCCCACCCCGATAATGTCCTGCTTCCCACACCCAAGTATATCCCGTTGAAATCAGTGCTCTCATCACCCCCATAATGTCCTGCTTGCCAAACCCAGTAGATGTTGTTGAAATCAGTGCTCTCCCCACCCCCAATGATGTGCTCAAATGTCCTGAGGTCGTCGTCCCCTTCGGATCGTAGTGTTTGCCATGTCTGTAGATTTTTTGGAATATAGGAAAATGATTGGACCTCTCGTCGTGGGCAATGTTGGGCTAAAAGTAAATCTGAAGACGTTTTGGGGGGAGAAATATAAGCATGAGTCTCACTCTTAGTCGTTAATTTCTTGAGTTGCTACTAGACAAACGATGTAATAAAAATATTATCTTTGAGTGTCTCTCTATTTCTGTATTCAGCGTGTACTTGTTCATGAATTAGACTTATTATTATTTAGCCTTCTTAGTATATAAACATATCTGAAATAATGTTACGATTCGTCTCCAAAACTGCACAAGGTCCTAATTTGTGACGCCAGTATTATATAACATGTGCAGTGAAGTATATGTTGAGTAGTACTTTAGATATATTTATTACAGATATAAAACGTCAACGCCAGAGAACAACTAGTCACGACTATCTAACTTTTTTCATTTCAATTCTAGCGAGTGACGTGCAAAACACAACTTCAAACCCCATTGGGCTGGCGTCAAACAACGGTGAGTGATGTACATGTACTTCAATATTAACCCTGCTCATCGTTCAAACTTCAACAGTAGTTTTATATCATTTCATCCGAAGGGTCATGCCAGCTAACGCTGTGTAACGTCGTCAACTGTATTAAGCTGTTTTCCCGGTAACATATAATTGTATCCAAAGAAGCATATTTTGATGCTTTAACTGTGTCATCAATGCAATTCCAATCGAAGGGTTACATTTTAATTCCTTATGAAATTGGATATGAAAGGAGTTGCTCAGTGTATCGCTCCCTCAATCTGATTTCACATATTAGGTTTCTGTGCGTTTGAATTGATCTTTTTAGACGTAATATTCAGTTTACGTAGGATATATATACAGTGTGGACGCAAAAGGGTTGAAATCAGTCTCGTATGCGGCATAACAATGGCCCAATACAATGTACAGCAATATATTAATTTCATTTGTCTGTAGTAATTATGACCATTTTCCTCTCGACTCGAAATAAAGTACCTTTTCAAAATGAAGAAGAGCTTGTGAGATATTTAATTTTAAAAACTATGAATATTGCAGTGTTCACATGACAAAGTTACGATGTATGAAAAATAGATAAAGGTTCTCTCTAAAGCTGCTATTGTGCCAAACTTCAAAACGGCTTTCTATCCAGGTGCCTGTGGCACAACGCTGACATCTTCAACGGGGCGCATCTACTACCCAACTACCGCCAGTTACACCAACAACGTCCGTTGCCAGGTGACTATCAGACCTGGGGCTGGACAGACATTCAACGTCACCTTCACAGACTTCGACCTCGAGTATCAATCTTCCTGCAACTACGACTCTCTACAGTTCCAGATGTACGGGGTCACCTCTACGAAGAACTGCGGTCGCAACAGAGCAGGTCTCACTCTGAGCTGTACGTACTTCGCTTCTGAGAACGGAAAAGTTTTTAAAAGACCATTATTGTCAAACGTGCCTAAAATGTGATGTTGATGATTAAATATATCAGTCCTTGAATGTGAAAGTTGCCTAGTTAACTTCTACAGTAAGCATGTCTCAAACTGTTGCAGTCCCCTACACCAGCGGTGACATCGTGGTGAATTTCAGGAGTGATGGCAGCGTCACAGGAAGAGGCTTTGATCTCAACTATCAAGTGACCTAGGGTGAGGCGATTGGGTGCAGATGTGCATGTATATATAGTGACGGAAAAACGTAACCGTGCTTCATATAAAGTTTAATAAAAACAGATTTATTTTAAAATTAAATAATACATCTTTCAAATTATACATATTCATAAAGACATCTCCTCGACTTTAAAGTCGTGATTAACAATTTTCATGTGTCAATGTACGGCGCACAATTTGGATGTTTGCGTGATGTTGTGAGTATTCATTCACGCGGTGTTTGAAAGTGAACAGCACACCATGATTTTTTAGCAATCAGGTGTCCATATACAATCTTTTGTTTAACTAACGCCTACGCAATGCCACGACTTGTTGAAAAGCAATCTTCGCGTCTGGGTATGCTGCAAACAGAAATGTCGCAAAACGAAGTTGCAATACTGCAATGTTCATCAAAACATAATATCACCTCTTTGAAGACGTTATCTACAGCAGGGCAACACTCATGACTTGCCACGGACCTGCGGTCCATGTGTGACGTTACGGCAACCGTATTCGGTTGGTACATCTACAGAATCGATATCAAACTGCCACAAACTGCCATAAACTGCCACATTAACAGCTCGGACATTTACTGGGTTGAGATCAATTAGTTACAGAACAATAACTGCATCCGGCGCCGACGTCCAGCGATACGCCATATTTCCACGTCACCGTCAGGAACACATGGCTCAGTGTAGACATAATCTGAGGTTCAGGGGACGAGACTGGGACAGTATACTGTTGAGAGACAGGTCCAAGTTTCATGTTCTACCCTTTGTACCAAAGCAGGGACGTAACGTCACGATGCAGCAGGATCATTACTGCCCACATGTTGCACGTCTTGAAACAGATTTTTTGAGGCAGCATGCATTACATTGCTATTGACAGTTTTTACGTAGGTAGTGTTAAGACCGAATGTTTGCGAGGATTGATAAGATTTCTGAATTCAGTTACAACAGTAACCGCACATGTATTTGTTACATTAAGTCATTTCATTCAAATTTGTTTGGTATGATTATGTCTTATAATTATTTTAGCATGGAAGGTACAGTTACCAAATATAATAAGCTGAAATATCAATTCATTATGACCATATTTCCTAATCTTTTTTTAAAGTAACCCTCCTTACATTTAAGACAACTATTTTAAGAATATAGTACCTAAAGACATTGCAACAAACCGAATAATCAGGGGGGAGACTGAGGGAGGCGCGAAATATATCCAGGGAAGAATCTGTACCGGTATAGTGGTCACACCCGATATTGACATTGTTAGTTGAGTTGTTACACCACCCCTTTGTTCGGGCCTGTCGCTTTGTCTCCCGTCACTAGGTATGGATTTGTTATAATAAAACATTGATCAGAAGAATGACCAAATAATACGTTTATTATTTTCAATAACATAACATTTACACAACTTTATGTGAAGCACGGTTACTTTTTTTCGTTAAAAACGTCACTATTTGGAAAAGATTCGTACAGTCATAGACCGAGTTTAATGCGCGCAACGACTAACACTTTTTCTATTACATCGTCAAGCGGAACATTTATTGTAGTAGTTTTTACCGGCTCCTTAAATATGAGTAAGGTGCAGTTAGACATACCTTGAGTATCAGCAGTGACCCTAAATTTATACACCCTCTCTATAATATTTAAACATTTACGTTTTAGTGTTACATTTCCTCACTATATATCAATGAATAAACCCATTTTCAGGACAAGCATGCCTTTCCTGCCTGATGTCTGTATCTGCTGAAGCCCTGTCTTACTTGACCATTGATGAGACGAGTCAGCCATCCAATGTAGACACCATTAACACCTGTCTGGTGGCATATTTCACATGGAAATAATTAATATTTAATCAGAAATCCATATATCGATAGTGCCTGAAGCTTAGTTTTGTCACAGTTATTGTTTTATCCATGCATGTTTACTGTTGTTTTTCTTCTTTTTGATAGTTAATGTTTTGTCTTTGATTTATTGTAGCACAAGTGTTTTCACTTTGTTTTAGTATGTATATTGTTAGGATATTTGTAGTATACTTTTTGTGTTTGTTTTACTATCTCTTAAAAAATATTTCACATAAAGGATTCCCATGCATATCCCTTTGTTACCCAACTTACATTTTGCATTATGCACTGTGTAATAATTAGGCAGTGATTTGATATATTGTTTAGTTTAGAATTTTATCGAGTTATCACCTGTGTAATGAATCCCATTATATGTTCCATAGCACAGAACATATAAATAGAGATTACGATACGGGTATGAATATCGAATGACGTCAACATTCTTCAGCTATGGCGTCATATCTATTGTGACGTCATTACCACCTTACGTCACAATGAGATCAAATGATTCCGGACGACGTAAACAATACACCGGCGTGTGTGAAGTGATATTTGCCCAATTAACTTGGTTACCTATTACTCTATGGATAATAAATAGTATAGTTATAGGTGCAACCACACGCGCACACAATGATAAGGAGGGAGAGACATGCAAAATGCTTAAGTATCCTGGGAGATAATGGTAACGCCAACATTCCCCTCCACATTCAATTGGACATTTTTTCACTTTATTTTAGTCTCAAATCAATACAATGTTTTCGCAAATGACCAGCTGTAAACACTGGAGATCTTTGCATCCTATACATTTTAGGATTCTTATATTCTGCTTTTGAAGTGCTGTACTGTACGTCTATTTCCTTGTTGTGAGCAACATCTTAGTTTATACTATTGTTAGTTAATACGACTAAACGTTTTGTCATGCACGCTTTAGAAATAAAATTGCAAGAATTAAATGCAATTATATTTATTTGTTATCAATAGATGTTACATTTGTCCATAATAATTATGGAATACAACATGGTGCACGTCACGTTACCACCAACGGAAGCTCAAGATCTTGGCAAAGATATGGTTCATGTTATGAGAAATATTATCCAAAGACATACGCTCATGATGTTAAGTCTGTTGACGTTTCGATTTCAATTTCATTCACAAAGCCAATGTCTCACATTTGTATCACTGTCGAAAGAACAGCACACGAATAAATTGCAGAAACACCGGGTGCACGAGTGTGCATGATGTGTAAACAGATACTTCAAATTTGGAGAAAAAAAACAGGATTCGTATGTCATCGTATCCCAATTGCTTTGATCGATACACATGATGCCAATCACCTGACTGTCTGTTCCAGACTCGATTATTTACAGACCGCCGTCATATAGTTGTAACGCTGCTGTGGTGTTAAACAAAAAACAAACAAAACAATTTAAGTTTGCCAACAAGGGCATTGATTTTATCATTTTAGGCAATATTTTCAGAAACAAACGTGATTTAGGTACTATCTCAACGTTATTTTCAAAATCAAGATGCACTAATTTTATCAAGACCATTGCATGTAATTTTTTTAAGTACAAAAAAGCCCTGCATTCGGTGGCACTTCCAGAAAATATGATTGCCAAACTCCTGCTTTGATAATCTCTGGATAATTGATAATGTTTCCCTTCCACATTTGTGACTAATGTCACGGTGCTTAACTAGCGATTGCGCAAATTCTTGGGAAATTCTGTCTTAATACATGTAGATATGTACAGGTTCATTTTTCATAAACCTAAAATGCTGACATTGACTTTTATCTAATTCATGTTATAAATGTAGTTTAGTTCATGTTAGACTTTCTTGTCACCGTCAACACTTGAAACAATCATCTTATTGAAAGAAAAAAGTCACTATATAATGTCCATCAAATGATATTACAGATAAATACCATTATTTGTTTAATTGTGTATATTTCAATGATAGGACGAACTGTGTGAGGGTCCACTCATTTACGAGCACAATATTAATAGTCAGGGAGAGAATCGTGTCTGTCGATCGATATACTGCCTAATAATTGTCTGTTGGAGATAGGGATAGATTCAACTCTCTCTCCGTGTGTGTGTGTGTGTGTGTGTGTGTGTGTGCGTGCGCGCGTGCGTGCGTGTGTGTTTGCGTGTATGTGTTTGCGTGCGTGTGTGTTTGCGCGCGTGTGTTTGCGTGCGTGTGTGTTTGCGTGCGTGTGTGTTTGCGTGTGTGTGTTTGTACATCAACATTACCATCAACAACTATGTCTCACACATCCCAACTACCAGTGTTGGTTTACTTCTAGTCAAGATGTCATCTGGGATCACCCTACTATAACCATGTGTGTTTCAATAATATTGACGCTGAAATATGTAAATATGATTCTGATTTTGATATTGGTATAAAAGGAGATTTTAAAATGCCAGGCAAAGACATATGTGTGACTTTACGTGTGTAGAAAGAACACCAGTTCACTCCCAGAAGACATAGTAGGAGAATTAAGTGCTACAGAAGACATCTCATCATTAGGTATAGACACATCAAGACACTCACGAGATAATTGAAAAGCTAACAACCATGGATATATTTTTTTAGAATTTTGTAAAAACAATAACTTGTCCATCATCAATGGAATATGTGGAGAAGATAAATACCTCAGAAGAAATACCGTAAAGCTGTTAGCTTAATTGAGTATGATGTAGCAACTGCTTATAAATTTTGTAAGTAATTTCTATGTTCAAGACATCGATCCTATTCTGTCAGATGCTCATAGTGCTATACATCTAAACATAAACACTCGTCAGGACGATACTGTCTGTCAATTTAACACCTGACAGGTGCCAAAACAGAAATTCTATGAATACCAAAACTCGAAATAGATATGTGTACCCTACTCACACACATGAGTCCCATGACCGCCGCCTCACCAACGACCAGTGGACGTCCGATCTCCGGACTTAGTGTAAGTGACAGAGTCTGTCTCGGCACCCGGAAAATTGACCACTCGGTCCCGGTGTTCTATCTGTCACGTGATTACTATCATGTACCTTTTCGACCTATTTCACCCTGCAACAATAAACATGGCTGCTGTCCTCTACAATTCCACCCTGAGGTTTGTCTTTCGTCTCCACCCTGAACTACCATCCGAGGACGAAACGTATGCTCTTGTATAGTAACATATTACATACAGTTAGTACTTACAGTAATTATTTTTAAATATTGAAGTTTATGTTAGATATGTTAAGTTAAGGTATCATCGGACATCTTTAGGCTCTTTTTGGTGTGTGTTTTTCTCCTTATGTATCCTAATGTCCTGCACCATTTATCATAGAATCATAGAATGTATCTTCCTTTATCGACGCAAGTAATAAGAGAAGTAGTTGACTACACGATACCTACGACTTCCAATCGTATTTATACCGAACTTATAAGATGTTTCTTATAGGTTCTAAATCTGGCCACCTGATGTCGAATGAACCACGCTTGTCAAGATTTAGTGTTCGGAATCTGCTCCACAAACTGCTGGTCACAGACTTTCATCACGTTAATACCAACATACGCTGACCTGTACCAAACTGAAGCATACCTACAGGGGTTCAACATGTTTGTAGACCTGCCATTGGTCACTGGACTTCAACCGATGGTCAGCTGTATTCACCACAACCCCGGAATTATTTACCAATAAAAGTGTTGTTTAAGTGCGAAATGCTCCTTCACATGCGAAGGACCATCATGTGACGCAGTCTGCGTTAGGGAGGCGTTTAGTTAACATAAAGTGACCATATATTCTTAACGGTGTACATATGACATTCTCCCGAAGAGGCCATTTTATGGACAATACCATAACTTAACAATGTGTATATGTTACAGAAAATATGTATAATCAGGGAATAAGTGTATTCCCTGAAATTTTCAGGGAACATATGTCTGATTCACACAGGGAATATATATATACATAATCCCTAAATTTTTCAGGTATTATACATATTCCCTGATTTAACATCAAGTTTATGCAACTCAAGTCTGACATGTGTCAACAAAAACTAAATTGTTCTTGTTTGTTAAGTCATTTAACATCAAGTTTTTTAGGCATATTCCCTGAAATTACTTTTGAGGCTCTCATATGGTCAAACTTGATAAAAAAATCGAGATGACAAATTTATTAAGTGTAATCAAAATTGTTTGTTAAGTAGCATTTGATATGGCATTGTTTTGATTACAGTGAAGACTAATTGGTAAGTTAAGTGAAAGGTATTTGTGATCATGTCAAATATATGTGTCTTCTCATAAATAATTTGTGTTTTTTTATCAAGTTTGACCATATAACAGCCTCAAAAGTAATTTCAGGGAATATGCCTAAAAAACTTGATGTTAAATCAGGGAATATGTATAATACCTGAAACATTTAGGGATTATGTATTTTCCCTGTGTGAATCAGACATTAAATATATTCCCTGAAAATGTCAGGGATTATACATATTCCCTGTAACATATATAGAGGTGACAGATTATTTGACGCTGAAAATACTTAGGCGTCCCCTTAACTTGAAACAGGGTAGAGACACACTACGTCTATCCAGACAATCGAGAGTGAATGAGGACTCATCTGAAAACAGCAGAACATAAACCATCGGCGATTCCCTCAGTTACGTTGTGCTCAACACCAGTGGCGTCTGCCTAGAATGTGTCGACGGTGGTACAACATGTGGTCGTGGACCATGACGATTAGCTGCATGAAGAGAATTTCTAATCGTCTGGTCAGTAACCTGAACTCTAGCGAGTGAATAGCAAGTTGCATGGCTGTTTAGACGCGATTTCTTAACGCCTGATTTCGGATTAGTCGATCCTGAACTTGTGTTGTTGACGTTTGGGGCCCTGTCCGGGGCTGATCATTAACATTTTGTGTCACACTGAGACACATTAAACATACTGACTACCTCTCACTGAGGTCTACCAGTCCGAAGCATGCCAATAACCTTGGACGTTCATTACGAGAGGACGACGACACATTTCCAATCTGCTCATAAATAGAACATTGAAACAAAACGTGTCACTGAGAGTAATACATATCAACAATACGTATGGCTAATATCGATATGACGACGTCTTGTCTAAATCAACAATGGTCCCGTGCCCTCGTGCACAGAGGTTCACGTGCATTGTGTCGGGCATGTTGATGCATTTTGGTTCCGAAACCGTTCAATCTGTAACCGATCATACGATTTATATGCATGATACTCGACTTGTTTATGAGCACAAGTAAAAAATAAGTATAATCCAAAATACATCAATGTACAATGTCAGTGCGCAGCACAGAGATAATAGATTTCTAACACTTGATCCTATCTATAACTATCCATAACACGTCAAACTACTTGTAGAAGGGGTCGCTACACTTCATGAAATTAATTGGGGCATCATTGTCTTCAGAGAATATAACGTTTTATGTTCTATTATTGATCTTAAACGTTTGTACAAGCGTTTGTTCGATAGCGTCAATCTACATGTACAAACGTAGCTGGAAGATAAACTGTAGTTTAGTATTGTGACGCATTATGGTCGCAATAATGCAGATAATAAGATCACAAGTTCTTAACTGTTGCGTATCAGTCTTACCACCAAGTGTCAAGATTACCTCGCGGAACTCCCAACCTAGGACTTACTAACATATACTAACTAGCCCAAGAAAGAAACTGAAATCTTTTGTCCAGAGATCTTTCAGCTTCAAGGCAGTTCTCAGGAGTTCATCCTGCTAGAGTGAGTGAGTGAGTGAGTTGGGTTTAACGCCGCTTTTAACGGTATTCCACGGCTTGTCAGATTAAAAGCACGAAGTGATGCAGGTCCCAGACGTTTACCACTTCAGTGAAACCCACGAGCACGGGTATGGTGCTGACAAACCTAGAAACATAATCGGGGCGAACCGGGATTCGAACCCACAATCAAAGGTTTCTGGTGTGCCCAAGGGACGCTATAAATCAAACTTGCACCATCCTTGGACTTCTTTTTTTTAAACGATTAAAACACTCTTTTTCGGAAACCACTGTGACATTTCCAACTCGTGGATGTTTCACATCGCTCCTATTAGTCCTATTACTATTATTTGCCATCACAATATTCTGCATCTGAAAGGTAGTTCACAAGCTGTCATAATTTAATCTCCCATATCTTGTAAATAATGTACATATTATAAATAATGTAATTTACATCCCTAAAATGCAGCGTATATTTTGAGTGTAAGCAGTATTTGATAAATGGAATTTATAAATCCGCTTCATAAGTCACTGAAGTGACAAACACACGTTGGTCCCTTCCAGTATTCCCCTGTTAATATGATGAAAGAGGGAAAACACAGGCGTCAGCCATATATTTATACAGTTGGTGACGCTGTTTCATCCTCATTTAATTATATACCAAATGTTGAATTGTAACAATATATATTTTAATTACTGTCTCGTTGGATGGTATTGGTCTATGGACTATAGCCAACATCAGTTTGTTTTTGACAACATGACGCTAAGGGAGTACTGCACATATTATGTGCTGTATTCTAAAAGATGATATAAAGCCCAAGAAATGAACGCATAGTTGGAAACAATACATTCTATAGCGTTAAGCTGAATTGTGCCACTTAGATAACGGTTGAGATTAGTGCCTAAGGTTTAACAAACGTTAGAGGTTACGTAGAGAGTATGTGATTGTCGTTCACGATTTGTATTTAATGAACACTGTCCCGGATTCTGTGAGTCACACAATTAAGGAAATACAACAAGGACTGATTGGCTCGAAGTCAGTATATTGTGTCTAAATAGGTAACCATGTCAACCCGACACCCTAGAATCTATCTATCTACATAGAATCAGTACCTGCTTACATACGGTACATGACAGTTCACCAAACCTTCATGTCGAATGTGCAACATACACGTAGTTGCGTACTTTAGAATTAATCGGTATCCACGATGTATGATCTACAATACCGACCCCGTGCTTGCGTTGAAGCAAGCACCCTGCAGTGACTCCGCGGCCGTCGTTCGTGTACGATCGGCAATTCGGCACAGTGAGTAAGTATGGCTTTACATCGCTTTTCGCATATGCCACGGCGGGGTCACCGGAAATGAGCTTCTCACATTGTACCCATGTGGGAAATCGAACCAGGGTCTTCGGCGTGACAAACGAACGCTTTAACCACATGGCTACCCCACCGAACCTACTAGACACAGGGCATTGCACAACTGAACATAAATGCGAACCTTGTATTTTCCAAGGGAGCGGGTCAAAACGGCCTCATGTCATAACGGCCTCAAAAGGTAAAGTCAAAACGGCCACAGAAAAAGTAAAAAAACGCCACAACCTTTAGTCATAACGGCGACAACAAAAAAGTCATAACACAATATGCACACAGACAGCCATTGTCACAGTGTTAGTACACAATCCTGAATGTTTTATATGTATTAAGTTGACACTGAGTTTTACTACTCACGAAATGAATAAGCTCGAAATAAAAAAGGTTTCGTCATTAGTGTGATTTTTCATGTTTCCACAATAGATTGTTACTGCAGGCATGGGTTGCTGAAGACCTATTCTACCCCCGGATCTTCACAGGTCCTAGTATTAATGACAACATCTAACATGTTTACCCTGTACACATGAAGTTCACGTTGAATATTCTTTATTATTGCATGGACATTTTGACTTTGTTTACATTGAGATCGAAAACACGCGAAGGCTTACAATGAAAATATAACTGAGGACACTAATGTTTGACAAAACGCGACGTTTTCTAGATTATAGTTATCCTTGAAGTCTGAACCCATAAAATCCCCCAGTTTGTTTTGTTTGTTCTTTCTTAGTGCGAGATAATGTCTTCACTACAACTGCTACTCCGAGGCCGCACGTTTTGTTATTGTTGTTGTTAATCCATTTGGGACACGTGTGCGTTGACCAGTGTTGCACCTGCCTTGTTTGGGCGGAAACACTTGTGCTCATATTTGCGTCATGTTTTGCTTTATGTTTGATGTGCAGCATTTGTGTTGTGATGTGACGTGATGTTCTGTTGTGTCGCGTCGGATTATAAATAGTAGAAACATAATCGGGGCGAACCGGGATTCGAACCCAAAATCAAAGGTTTCTGGTACTTTGGACATTCCTTTGGAGCACAATTTCCTTTTTTTCAAACAACGCGATGATTTCTAGATGGAATTAATCCGAGCCAATAAAACCCGTGGGTAGGTGAAGCATTCACTTTGCTGAATGTTATGTTTCTCCGTTTATATGCCTTTTAATGTTATAATTCTACATTTACCACGACTATGTTAAACGATAACAAATAGTCCGAACATGTTACTATTGTTACTGTTAGTGATCATTTTGTTTTGTGTGGAGATTGGAATAAAATACAAAATTATTCAAATGATGCATCCAATTACAAAAATGTAAATAACCCAAAAGCTATACATAGAACTTAAGGACGAATTTGATTTAATAGATTATGGCGTGAACATAACCCCCTCGGTAAAAGATATATACGGCGCTGGGACTACTTCTTATTTTCCCATAATGTGTTGCCTTCCCTTATGAAAACGGAAAGAGAACCTAGTTTCAGATCGGACCACTCACCAATGACATAGACTTTTAAACTCACAGAGCTCAAAAGGGATAAGGGTTTGGGGAAGATCAATTAAAAGACGAAACGTTTGTTACAGTCGTTAAGACTGCCATTGAAGAAACGAAGCAGCAGTATAAAAATGATATATATAATAGAAACCGAATTTTATATAGACTACAGCTTTCCTAGGAAACACTGCTGATTATAATAAGAGATAAGACAATACAATATTTACTCTACAAAAAGGAAAAGCAACATATACAGGAAAGAAAAACTCAAGAAAAGTTCTTCTGACTAAATAATTTGATGAATCCCCAGAGCAAAAGAAGAAATTATACCAGAGATTAAAATAGTTAATATAGATTTAGAAGAAATCATAAAGCATACAACAAAAGGTTTAATGGTACGGGCAAAAGCACAAGGGATGGAGCAAGTTTTAAGAAACTATCTAAATAAAGCTATAAACAGAATAGAATTGGAACATGGCAGAATGATTAAATGATGATATACCAAAGAAAGAAAAAAACTATTATTCAAAACTGAACTTAAAAAAGGATATTTCAAAAATAGACCTCATGTCGCTACTAAAATAATAAGATATCCCTAAAGTATCTAATGAAATAGCACAGGGTTAGAAGGTAAGCTGTTAAACAATTAATAATGACAGGAGTCCTGGGCAAGATGGATGTATGGCGGAATTTATAATTTCTTACTGGAATGACCTTGGGAAATATCTAATAAAATCCTTAAATGACGCTAACAATAATGAATTTTTCAATACCACAAATACAGGAACTAATAACGTGTATCCCAAACGGAAATAAACCAAAACAACATTTGAAAAACTGGCGACCAGTAAGCTTACTATCAGTATTTTATGAAGTCTCATCATTGGCAATATCACAAAGGGTAACATCTGTCTTAAACATCCTGAATAACGAGGACCAAAAAGGATTTATAGCTGGAAAATGCATTGTGAAATAACCAATCTATGATCTACTGGTCTACACGGGTACTTATCAGATACCAGGTTTATTATTACTTGTAGATTTTGAAACGACCTTTGATAAAGTTGATTGGAAATTTATAGACGAAACACTCAGCATTTTTGGTTTTGGAATTTCAATAAGAAGATGGATAAAAAACCTTTTACAACGAAATTCATACACGTGTACCAACTGATGGCTTTGGATTTCAAGTTTTCAAAATATCTAGGGGTTGCAGACAAGGTGATCCTTTGTCTCCCTATCTCTTTTAACTGTGTGCTGTAATACTGGCAATAATGATAAGAAACACCAATAACATAAAAGATGACACAACCTGTTCTCTAGACCTTCAGAACGATGCCTCTATACTGGTTCAAAAGTTAACATAGACAAACATAGGATACTCTGGATAACTTCACAAAAGCGCTCTAGAATAAAACTATGCCAAGAATTGAACCTGGATTGAAGGCAAGTTCCGTTCGATCTCTTTGAATTTAAATTCAGTACTGAGCTCTACGAAATAATTGGCTTCTATTATGACAATGTATTTAGAAGATGTGAACCACTCATGTGCACTTGGTCTCTAAGAACCTTTAGGAGAAATACCGTGCTAAAATCACTAATTCGACCAAAATGCACACATTTATTCTCAACCCGATACAAAGCTAACTTTATTATTCATTTGGGGAGCCAAACCCGACAGAAAAATGAGAAGTCAAATTATATGTGAAAGTATATAATGTCCCAAAATACTAGAATTTATACATGCGCAATATCAATATCAATATCAATATCAATATCAAGGTGGTGTCCAATATTTTTCTTTAATATACCGCGATCTGGACCCTATAATGCATTCGGAATTGCCTGCAAGACATTAAGATTACAAATGATTAAGTAATATGCTACAAGGACATTTTATGTCCTGGTGGAAATTCATAGATAACATCCACGTGGAGCGTATAAATGACAAGGATATCCTCGCACAATATATATGGTATAACGAGAACATAAATATAGGAAATCCAGTATATTTTATCAAGAATGATTTGTAAAAAGGTTACGTTTGTTCATTTTGCTAAATTGGAATACGAACTTGGACACGATATTGAAGAATAAGACAGGAAGGGTGTGAGCTGTCTCTACTTTAGTTGAACGTGACTAAACTTCAAGGGTTCCAGTGTCAAATTGTACGTCATATATTGCCAAGAAACTGTCTTCTTAATAAAATGGGATACGTAGACAGTACAAGTTGTAGCTACTGTTCTAATTAAACAGAAGATGTTATACATATATACCCTGTCCTGTATCTTTTGATATATATTGAATATTTGCAAAATGTTGAATATGTTGATGTATTAATGTTGTACCTTTAATGGCGGGCTGAGTGTCATAAGTTAGGTTCAGTCAAGGGAAAGCAACAAAGTGAGCTCTGTCTGGCCAGACATGGAAACAAAACACAAAGCCCAGTAATAATATCAAAGGAAAATATTCCTTTTTATTATTTATCCAAAAATAACAATCCTTTAAACCTTATCATTATTTGTCAAAACGAATCATTTTCAACTTTAGAAATAATAACTATCCACCAACATTTCAATTTATACAGGATCTCACTGAATGTTTTAGGTTAACAAAGTTTACTTCAGTTATTAATTGTAAGAGAGATTACTTTCATAAGCTTTGGTCAATCTGTCATGCTTTATTTCTTTGAATATATTATTATGCAAAACCGTTGAAATGCTTTAGAAAATTAAACATGAAAAGTATTCTTGTCACTCTTCTCTCGTTCATATATCCGAGATCTTATAGGATGTCAATTGGCTAGTTAACACATATTCTCACCAAGGGATATTCAAATATAGACAGTGTGTCTATGATATGCATCCGATTCAAGGTTGAGGAAGATGTTTTAAATAACTCCACGTTATGATATCTCTCTGCGTGTGTTATGCTACATAGTTCGCTCCATCACTTCAATCACTACCTGACAGTTTATTGCTCCTATTATTGTGTACTTGCTACAACCAGACAACCGCGAGGTGAATGCTCATCTGTCTTTCATGTGTCTGACACCAGATAATGGATAGATCAACGATTTGTGAGTGTGGAGTGGGATGAAATCTAACATGTGCAAACCAAGTGGGCGTTGTCTTATGCTTCAGGCGCTAAAAGCTAACGTTTTGAAACAGAAATGTCAGATTTTATAGAAACAGAACACCCACTTAACTACGTCAAATAATCAACGTAGATTGTACATCATTGTTTTCTTGCTATAACCCATTTGTCATTTTTACTCCCAAAGATGAGGTTATACTAGATGGTGAAATCGCTGAGGCATGTGACATTAGATAAAGGATTCAAATGACGTTAGGAGGATTGTTAAATTATATATATAATAAACATAATGAGGCAAATAAAAACGTGCTTGTGTCCATTTCAACGGGAAATATGTCTGTGGAAAATGTCTAACGGAAAGAATTGACGTTTGTGTGCTTGATATGATATTGTTAAACTTGTGAAAATTCGAATCTGATCATTGCCTTTCTATACGCCGAGGACCAAAGCATGAAGCAAAGTATCGTTAAGCCAATATAAGCCACGTGGTCGTTCACATGAGTCGGTGTACAAACAACATGATTTACTACCAGGGTATTTTCAAAGAAATGTTCACATAAAACAGGAATATCAGATTTTTGAATTAGGCTACAAATCCTGTACTAGGACTAGGCATGGCTAAAATGCTAAAACAACGCCCAAACAAAACCCCAATGCAATGAGTTGCGTATGAAAATCTTGGTGTAACTTTATGCAGTTCAAAGATATTGTTTAACGTGTACAATTAGATCGACATATATTTACTAGTTATAGGAAAACTTGAAACTGCCACACACATTAGCACATTATAATGCCATTAAATCTATATTTCAAAATTATATAGACGTTAAGAAAAATAGTTAAACATTGTCGGTTGAGTTTCGAATCTCCTAACTGCAATGGTGAAAAATATTGTTTGGGCGTCCCCGCCCAGTACTTTCGTGTTCCCCCGCAATAATATCTTGGCACACCATGTGGATCAAATATACGTCTGCCTTCGAGCCTTACAAAGGACACAGCGATGTGGTGTTATCTTTCGCGTTTTAATTTTATAAATATTCTTAAGTTCAATATTCCCAAGTTCAATATTCCTAAATTCAACATTCCTAAATTCATTAAAGATGCATACATGTGGAAACAGTTTGAAAACAATTTGTCTGATCATGAACTTTCGGCGCCTTCTCTTGAGTAGAAGGACAGAATATGCTGTCCCTCTGCCTGGTGTCCAACTTGTATAGGTTTGAAATGTTTCGTCCTTCAATATTGATTTTGGGCAGATATGTGAGTATGAATACGATGGATGGCTGAAAGGTTCTTAGCCTAACTCGAAAGGTATATGGTACACCCTTACCAGTTTGCATATATTTAGAACAATACTTCCCATGCTTACAGGCTGCATTTGAACCAATTACAAAACAAGGCAGACATCAAAGTGACAAGATATTCTCTGTTGATGAAAAGGGACAAAATTGGCTACGGCACTGTCATCAATGATTTCCAACTGAAGGACTCTAGTAGATAAAATATTTGTAAAACATTTCCCCCTTGTTAATAGTATCCCATTGTTCTTTTACCATTTTGTCCTGACATTTCCATAAGCAAAATAGAATCCAAGATATTTACATTATAAGAAACAATTTCTGTACTGGTCATACCATCTTCCTGTAAAGCATCTCTGAGTATACCTAACATTCTACTTAAATATATAGGCAGCATGTACCATGGGGCACTAAAATATACTGACCCGTGAAGATTCCGGGATAGAAATCAGCAATCCATGCTTGCCGTAAACTGTGACTAACGGGATCGGGTGGTCAGGCTCGCTGACTTGGTTGGTGCATGTCAACGATCCTAATTGCGTGGATCGATGCTCATGATATCAATCACTGGATTGTTTGGCCCAGACTCGATTGTTGAAATCTGTTTTTCAAACTTGACTGTTATTAAAGACGAAGGCTTGAAACACAATATAAATGTCATTGCTAATTGTGAATATTGACGTAACACTAATTTATTGCTCCCGAACACAACATTTGTTGATTTGTCGCCAAAATACAGCATCTTGAAACCAAACTGGGAGAAATTGCAAGGAGAAAAAGCTGTAAGCATGCTGCACGTGCAAATACGGCTACTTAACCTTTATACCGACTTTCATATGATGCAAGGATTTTTCCTGCATTTCGGCAATGGATCTAAAATGATATTTTCTAAAATATGTATACTATTGCTATTTATTTGTCATATAATGTCGAAGACTGCTGAGGTATATAAACACACGAGTATGATATATCAGCATTCATATAGGACAATGATACATCGAACATTAAAACTATACCTAAAGTGCATGTATTCATTCTAACAGTACTCGTTTCCTTTGGGGGGGTTTGCATGCACGCGGTCAACCCACATGTCAGTGTGCTTTGGCCACCTGTTTGTGGTGACTGGCGTTTATCGCAGGGGACATGTTAATAATAAGCAAGGAGCTTTCCGTTTTTGAAATAGCCACTCTTGTTATCAGCTTGAAGTTTCAGTAGGTCTGCTCTTTGTCGAGGTATCCCATGTTTGTTGAGATGCCTTGGCATGTGTTTGTGACCGTTGTCACCTGTGAGACAGTAAACTCTCACCGAGGGGTGGTCTCACGCCACTGATATTTTGGTAGGTATCACTACACTGAAGAGATCATTTGTTCCGTCGTGGTGTGAAATAGTCAGAGGTTGACATATCATGTATTTGAATGGACATTTAGTTGTTATGTTTACATGTAAGACATGTAAGTGTATGTTTTGTAATGATTATTCCTATGAATGGGTGACCTGTGTTTTTATAAAGACACGGAAGATGATAGATGACAAGTGTGCATGCAATAGTTCAATGTAAATATATGTAAATATTATATATATATATATATTCCGTGATGAAAGTTAACTGTAATGACTCATACCAGTGTCATAAAGTATACAGTTATGACTAAGTAATGATCGTGTACAACGTTGATCTTGATTGATGATTGGCGAAAAGTTTTCAATCACAATTCCTACATGATTATCCTCGAGACGTTATAGCCTCATCATATACCTCGTAAATCTTTATGTTAATAATCTTCTGGGGCGTCATTGCAAAATCACGCAACTCGCATGTGACTATTAAACAACATAGGATTGCATGAACACAACATAGCTTGTTCACATTGAAAGACACTTTACTTAGGCCGTTGAGTCAAAGTTACAAAGTCAATGAGTGAGTGAGTATGGTATTACGCCGCTTTAAGCAATATTCCAGCAATATCGAGGCGAGCGACACCAGAAATTGGCTTCACACATTGTATCCTTGTGGGCAGTGGTGATGTTTTGAGGAGATATTAATTGGAGAAGACAAGTGATATAGGTGATGTGTTGAGGAGATAGTAATGGGAACAGACAAGTGATTTGGGTGATGTGTTGAGGAGATAGTAATGGGAGCAGACAAGTGATATGGGTAATGTGTTGAGGAGATAGTAATGGGAGCAGACAAATGATATGGGTGATGTGTTGAGGAGATGGCCATGGGGGTAGACAAGTGATATGGGTGATCTGTTGGGGAGATGGCCATAGGGGAAGACAAGTGATGTGGGTGATGCGTTGAGGAGATGGCCATGGGGGCAGACAAGTGATATAGGTGATGTGTTGAGGAGATGGCCATTGTGGCAGACAAGTGATATGGGTGATGCGTTGAGGAGATGGCCATGTGCGCAGACAAGTGATATAGGTGATGTGTTGAGGAGATGGCCATGGGGGCAGACAAGTGATATAGGTGATGTGTTGAGGAGATGGCCATTGTGGCAGACAAGTGATATGGGTGATGCGTTGAGGAGATGGCCATTGTGGCAGACAAGTGATATGGGTGATGCGTTGAGGAGATGGCCATTGTGGCAGACAAGTGATATGGGTGATGCGTTGAGGAGATGGCCATTGTGGCAGACAAGTGATATAGGTGATGTGTTGAGGAGATGGCCATTGTGGCAGACAAGTGATATGGGTGATGTGTTGAGGAGATGGCCATGTGCGCAGACAAGTGATATAGGTGATGTTTTGAGGAGATAGTAACGGGAGCAGACAAGTGATATGGGTGATGTGTTGAGGAGATGGCCATGGGGGTAGATAAGTGATATGGGTGATGTGTTGTGGAGATGGCCATGGGGGCAGACAAGTGATATGGGTGATCTGTTGAGGAGATGGCCATGGGGGAAGACAGGTAATGAGGGTGACGTGTTGAGGAAAGAGTAATGGGAGCAGTCATGTGATATAGGTGATGTGTTGGGGAGATGGCCATGGGAGCAGACAAGTGATGTGGGTGATGTGTTGAGGAGATGGCCATGGGGGTAGACAAGTGATATAGGTGATGTGTTGAGGAGATAGTAATGGGAGCAGACAAGTGATATGGGTGAAGTGTTGAGGAGATGGCCAATGGGGCAGACATGTGATATAGGTGATGTTTTGAGGAGATAGTTACTAGAGCAGACAAGTGATATGGGTGATGTGTTTGGGAGATGGCCATGGGGGCAGACAAGTGATGTGGGTGATGTGTTGATGAGATGACTATATGCGCAGACAAGTGATATAGGTGAAGTGTTGAGGAGATGGCCATGGGGGCAGACAAGTGATATAGGTGAAGTGTTGAGGAGATAGTAATGGGAGCGGACAAGTGATATGGGTGATGTGTTAGGGAGATGGCCATTGGGCAAGATAAGTGATATGGGTGATGTGGTGAGGAGATGGCCATGTGCGCAGACAAGTGATATAGGTGATGTGTTGAGGAGAAGGCCATGGGGGCAGAAAAGTAATATGGGTGATGTGTTGAGGAGGTAGTAATGGGAGCAGACAAGTGATATGGGTGATGTGTTCGGGAGATGGCCATGGGGGCAGACAAGTGATATAGGTGATGTGTTTAGGAGATGGCCATGGGGGCAGACAAGTGATATAGGTGATGTGTTTAGGAGATAGTAATGGGAGCGGACAAATGATATGGGTGATGTGTTGAGGAGATGGCCATTGGGGCAGACAAGTGATATAGGTGATGTGTTTAGGAGATGGCCATGGGGGCAGACAAGTGATATAGGTGATGTGTTTAGGAGATGGCCATGGGGGCAGACAAGTGATATAGGTGAAGTGTTGAGGAGATAGTAATGGGAGCGGACAAATGATATGGGTGATGTGTTGAGGAGATGGCCATTGGGGCAGACAAGTGATATAGGTGAAGTGTTGAGGAGATAGTAATGGGAGCGGACAAATGATATGGGTGATGTGTTGAGGAGATGGCCATTGGGGCAGACAAGTGATATAGGTGATGTGTTGAGGAGATGGCCATGGGGGCAGACAAGTGATATAGGTGAAGTGTTGAGGAGATAGTAATGGGAGCGGACAAATGATATGGGTGATGTGTTAGGGAGAAGGCCATGGGGGCAGACAAGTGATATAGGTGATGTGTTGAGGAGATAGTAATCGGAGCAGATAAGTGATATGGGTGATGTGGTGAGGAGATGGCCATGTGCGCAGACAAGTGATATAGGTGATGTGTTGAGGAGATAGTAATCGGAGCAGACAAGCGATATGGGTGATGTGTTGGGGAGATGGCCATGGGAGCAGACAAGTGATATAGGTGACGTGTTGAGGAAAGAGTAATGGGAGCAGACAAGTGATATGGGTGATGTGTTTGGGAGATGGCCATGGGGGCAGACAAGTGTTATGTGTAACGTGTTGAGGAGATAGTAATGGGAGCGGACAAATGATATGGGTGATACGTTGAGGAGATGGCCATTGGGCAAGATAAGTGATATAGGTGATGTTTTGAGGAGATAGTTACTAGAGCAGACAAGTGATATGGGTGATGTGTTGGGGAGATGACCATGGGGGCAGACAAGTGATGTGGGTGATGTGTTGATGAGATGGCCATGTCCGCAGACAAGTGATATAGGTGATGTGTTGAGGAGATAGTAATCGGAGCAGACAAGTGATATGGGTGATACGTTGAGGAGATGGCCATGGGGGCAGACAAGTGATATAGGTGAAGTGTTGAGGAAACAGTAATGGGATCGGACAAATGATATGGGTGATGTGTTAGGGAGATGGCCATTGGGCAAGATAAGTGATATGGGTGATGTGGTGAGGAGATGGCCATGTGCGCAGACAAGTGATATAGGTGATGTGTTGAGGAGATAGTTATCGGAGCAGATAAGTGATATGGGTGATGTGTTGAGGAGATGGCCATTGGGCAAGATAAGTGATATGGGTGATGTGTTGGGGACATGGCCATGGGGGCAGAAAAGCGATATGGGTGATACGTTGAGGAGATGGTAATGGGGGCAGACAAGTGATATAGGTGAAGTGTTGAGGAGATGGCCATGGGGGAAGACAAGTGATATGGGTGATGTGTTGAGGAGATAGTAATGGGAGCAGACGAGTGATATGGGTGTTGTGCTGGGGAGATGGCCATTGGGGCAGACAAGTGATATTGGTGATGTGTTTGGGAGATGGCCATGGAGGCAGACAAGTAATATGGGTGATGTGTTGAGGAGATAGTAATGGGAGCAGACGAGTGATATGGGTGATATGCTGGGGAGATGGCCATTGGAGCAGACAAGTGATATGGGTGATGTGTTTGGGAGATGGCCATGGGGGCAGACAAGTGATGTGGATGATGTGTTGAGGAGATAGTAATGGGAGCAGACAAGTGATGTGGGTGATATGTTGGGGAGATGGCCATGGGGGCAGACAAGTAATTTGGGTCATGTGGTGAGGAAATGGCCATGGGGGAAGACAAGTGATATGGATGATGTGTTGGGGAGATGGCCATATGGGCAGACAAGTAATTTGGGTCATGTGGTGAGGAGATGGCCATGGGGGAAGACAGGTGATATGGGTCATGTGTTGGGGAGATAGCCATATGGGCAGACAAGTAATTTGGGTCATGTGTTGAGGAGATGGCCATGGGGGCAGAAAAGTAATATGGGTGATGTGTTGAGTAGGTAGTAATGGGAGCAGACAAGTGATATAGGTGATGTGGTGAGGAGATGACCATGGGGGCAGACACGTGATATGGGTGATGTGGTGAGGAGATGACCATGGGGGCAGACACGTGATATGGGTGATGTGTTGGGGAGATAGTAACGGGAGCAGACACGTGATATGGGTGATGTGTTGAGGAGAAGGCCATGGGGGCAGACACGTGATTTGGGTGATGTGGTTAGGAGATGACCATGGGGGCAGACACGTGATATAGGTGATGTTTTGAGGAGATAGTAACGGGAGCAGACACGTGATATGGGTGATGTGTTGAGGAGAAGGCCATGGGGGTAGACAAGTGATATGGGTGATCTGTTGAGGAGATGGCCATGGGGGAAGACAAGTGATGTGGGTGACGTGTTGAGGAAAGAGTAATGGGAGCAGACAAGTGATATGGGTGATGTGTTTGGGAGATGGCCATGAGTGCAGACAAGTGTTATGTGTAACGTGTTGAGGAGATAGTAATGGGAGCAGACACGTGATATGGGTGATGTGTTGAGGATATAGTCATGGGAGCAGACAAGTGATATGGGTAATGTGTTGAGGATATAGTCATGGGAGCAGACAAGTGATATTGGTGATGTGTTGAGGAGATGACCATGGGAGCAGACAAGTGATATGGGTAATGTGTTGAGGATATAGTCATGGGAGCAGACAAGTGATATGGGTGATGTGTTGGGGATATGGCCACGGGAGCAGACAAGTGATGTGTGTGATGTGTTGAGGAGATGGCCATGGGGGCAGAAAAGTAATATGGGTGATGTGTTGAGGAGGTAGTAATGGGAGCAGACAAGTGATATGGGTGATGTGTTGAGGAGATGGCCATGGGGGCAGACAAGTGATATGGGTGATGTGTTGAGGAGATGGCCATGGGGGCAGACAAGTAATATGGGTGATGCGTTGAGGAGATGGCCATGGGGGCAGACACGTGATATAGGTGATGTTTTGAGGAGATAGTAACGGGAGCAGACAAGTGATATGTGTAACGTGTTGAGGAAATGGCCATGGGGGTAGACATGTGATATTGGTGATGTGTTGAGGAGATGGCCATGGGGGTAGACAAGTGATGTGGGTGACGTGTTGAAGAAGGAGTAATGAGAGCAGACAAGTGATATGGGTGATGTCTTGAGTAGATAGTAATTGGAGCATACAAGTGATATTGGTGATGTGTTGAGGAGATAGTAATGGGAGCAGACAAGTGATTTAGGTTATGTGTTGAGGAGATGGCCATGGGGGCAGACAAGTGATATGGGTGATGTGTTGAGGAAAGAGTAATTGGAGCATACAAGTGATATTGGTGATGTGTTGAGGAGGTAGTAATGGGGGCAGACACGTGATATAGGTATGTTTTGAGGAGATAGTAATGGGAGCAGACAAGTGATTTGGGTGATGTGTTGAGGAGATTGTCAGGGGAATAGCCAAGGTGTCAGTTATATTCGTGGTGGTTAATTATTTGATAATATCGTTCTATAAATGGCGATGTTTCAGTCTTTAAGAGGATGGTAGGACTCGATAAGAATGTCATTCCTGTGTAAATTAAAATCAAAGTCCCCTGCCCATGATAGCATGTATGTTGATGCCAAATAGATGCGTCTGTTTTAACGGCTGCCTAGGTTTTTTACAAATGACAAACAATAACAAGCATATAGTTTTTGTAATGTTTGATAGGGGATCCATATATGCCAGTTTAGTATGGAGCCACTGTGACGAAGCAATCATGCACTTGTCAAAAAGTGTTCCGCACAGATGACTGCCTTGCCGACCGCGTCAGTATAAAAGATAAAGGAGAAGGATACTGTCGTCGAAATTGTTTGCTCTTGATCCATTGGGCTGTCGGCGATGTCAGCTGTATCTACACAAGTACTCCTGGTGAGTTCTCATTACTCCACGTAAAGATGTATTTTACAAATGGGTTTTTTACACAAACGTGTTTATTAAAAATTTAATTATGAATTGAGATACTTTTTAAGTTTTTTTTATATTCTTATTACTATTCTACACTAAGATTGCCTGATTTCACAGAATGTATCTGCATAAGAAGGTATTTCCATGTTATTGGTAAGTTATTGAAAATATTAAATATTAAACTGCAATTTGGGAGATAATTTTCAGTGAACTGACGGAAAATTGGATTGCGGCAGTGAGACCTTAAGGCATGTAACACTGCAATAATGTTGTCTAAGTTTGAATCCTCATTCATACTTTTTAAGTTTTTTTTATATTCTTATTACTATTCTACACTAAGATTGCCTGATTTCACAGAATGTATCTGCATAAGAAGGTATTTCCATGTTATTGGTAAGTTATTGAAAATATTAAATATTAAACTGCAATTTGGGAGATAATTTTCAGTGAACTGACGGAAAATTGGATTGCGGCAGTGAGACCTTAAGGCATGTAACACTGCAATAATGTTGTCTGAGTTTGAATCCTCATTCACGTTGTCACACCTGGACATAAGCTTCCCGTCACTTGTTACATATCAAGAGTTAAAATCCACTATGCGTTGTCAAAGTGGTTCAGTAAAATATCGTGTTAATTTAATACCACATTGATTTGGGACACAGTCTACGTGAACATAATTATCGTACATCTTTCCTCGACATTGAGACGTAAAAGACCAACATTACTATTACTACTAGCCTTAGCATCAATAAGAGTTCATGTGTTTCTTATTTTACATGCCGCAAGTGATCAACGATGTTGTCATATCAGGACAACTTTGATCAATACATGTAATTAGATGAATTCGCCCAATGTGCTGATTGCAAACAGGACCCATACTTGTCAGACATGTCTAATTATAGTGTTCCTTAAATACTTTTATCATCTTTAAAGACACACATTTATTAGAAATAATAAACAGTGTACATTGAAAAGGGACAGATATATGACATACCTTTACTTCAGGGTAATAGTGTATCTCATGATATCATGCCTTTTGTGCCATCACGTGTGTGCTGATAGTACTACTTGTATATTATACATGTTCTGTCAGGAACAACAGCATGGTTCAAGTGCCGTGTGTTTGTTTGTAGAGCGCCGTGCTGCTGCTGCTGGTGTGGCCCGACGTCAGTCAGGGATGGGGAAGTAATTCTCTCTCAAAGGGCCGTCTTTTGCAGCTGCAACGTTTACGGGCATACAGATCATATCATACATCAGACGGCGATGGTGAAGATGATGATGATGACGACTACCCTTCATACCCTTCATACCCTTCATACAGAAGAAACTCCTGGAGAAATAACCTGGTGTCCATAAGGAGGACAATTGACAGACATGACATTGACTTTGACGACTACCTAGAAGACTATCACAAGTACAGGCAGCATGCGTTTTCACGATTACGTCAAATTCGGGATGACTACTACAGAAACCGCAAGAATGGCTCCGGTCGCAGCAATGCTGATGAGAACGGCAACCAATCGTTGGGGCAGCGTCGGGCCGCATGGGGAGGTAGACAAGCCAACAATAGAGGAATGAGTCGACTCAATGCCAGGCTCCGAGAGTACTTACAAACCAATGGTGCATCGCCTGCATACAACTAACAGTAGCTCAGTGTGTTCCCACAAGTGATGATTATAAAATAGGATCAATCAGTCACGCTAGCAGTCATCAAACCAACACTTACGACATAGCAGAAAACCTTATGCACACATGTAGTTATCAACAGGTTTGATTAAATGTGATACTCAACCGTTACATTGCGTGTTTATTTGATGTGATACGTACACTTATATTAAATTTGAGCAAATAGCAAGTCTTGGTGTTTGCCCTTTGTTGATGATGTCACCCTATGAGTATGTTCGATACATGTATCGTGTCACCTGAAACCCAACATGAATGACTTAATTTTTGTGCAGTAAAATGTTAATATGTATGAATGATCACAACACCATTTTGTTCACAGCATCCTTGATGATCTTTGCAAAGATTCAAAGCTGCAGGCGATGAACCAGACGTGCTCTGGGGTGTGATAGATTACGAGACTGTCAGCTATATGATGAATTACAATAGACAACATTAACAAATCAAAAGGTTCCATAATCGTTATTCGTTTCATCCTTAATATGCCAAACGCGTGTATGCCGTTTGGAAAACGTTTGAAGTCATTTGTAACCGGTCTCATTCATCAGAGGTCGAGATATAAACGTTAATACAACATTTGTAATAGCCGACTTAGACACTTGAAATATATCGATGTTAAAGAAAGAAGACGGTTAGGAACGAGAGTTTAAAAATGGCAAAGTTTAAAAGAAACATAATTTCACCAAGCTTAGTAGAGGCCGCCATGTAAACTCGTCCAACTTACCAATTCCTGCCAAGGAAAGCGTGAGATTGGTTCCTCCCGTTCCCAAAATAACTTCCTCATTGTGCAGTGTAACGCCATTTCTCTTTACACTTAAAGAGTAGCGTCCTTTGAACCCTCTGATTGTCGCTTGTCCCGTGGATAAAGAGCGCGCTTGGTCTACCGTCCTCCAGTCGTGTTTGAACAGCTTCTGCCATCTCTGCCCAGCAGCGTTCGGCTGATGAATTAAACAGTAAACATGACCAGATCAAGCAAAATCTGTTGCATTACTCGGGCATTTAAAAATTAAAAGATGCTTGCCATCGACTACATCAGTGCCATCGACGTCGAAAGCTTATTCTTATTTCCTTGTGCTATTCGTTGAGTGCTATTCATACAAACATATTTGTGTATAGTCATTCCTCAACAAAAGTTGCAACCCTTAAATGATGAACCAACAAGCTGACATGTACCAACAACCCCACTAAACAACAGAAGGGGGAAACAGTGCCCGGGTACGTCTACCTTTCACGCAGGACGGTGCACCTGGTCTGTCTAGGCACGTAGTTTATTGCGTGAGCATTGGAAAGTTAGATCATCCCTTTGGAGCCCCGGTAAGAATACGTCCTCAGCATTATTACTTCCAAGAGGTGACTTAACTAGATTGGGTCGTTTCGCTCGTTGACTAGTTGACAGCGCATCATCGGACCCCGACAACGCAGAACATTGTTTCTGATATCAACTACCGATTTGTCTCGATAAGGTTCGATCATTGAAAGTCTGCCTTCATATACCTGCAATGTTGCTTGCAGAGGCGTTACACAAAATTCGCTAACTCATTCGCTCACATACTGATCAAAATGTGGAAAGTCATATACTCCATATCACCATAATCAGTTATTAATTTATATGATCAGATTTACTTTGGAGTTGAATTTACAAACGTGTATATCATTAGCGTCAGTTCCAAGTATTGCAAACATGAGATTCAGAGATTGTTAATCATGTGTGATATCAATCACCCAAGAAAAGGACACTGCCGTCTCATTGAAGGTCAGGGAAGAAGCTTACAGTTACACTTTGCCCCGAGGCAATAGCAGCCACAGGTTTGGAGTGTTTGCCATCCCAAAATCCCCAAAACATGATGCCATGTATCTGAGGCGTGCTGAAATACAGTCGGAGAACGTCCTCATACAGGTCTGCCTTGCGGTCTTCCAGTGGCTCGCTGATATCCAGCTCTGTTATCCAAATAGGCAGTCCTGTTGATACTATCTGATCAAGGCGGTACTGGAACATCACACGTCTGCACGTCAGGTATGTATCGCTTGTATTTAAGATTACTGACAGTGATGATACACAGCAACCGTAACCTTTTCATGTCAGATTTCCTAATGGCCATCAATGTCAAGAAGCAAGCAGGACATATTTTTCTTTTTAGCAAAAGTACGAAATATTCTTAACGACGTATGACCAACTTATACATTATTAAGAAATATACATTAGGGCAACATTTTGTGTGGTCTTCTGCCGTGGTCGTTGTACATTGACTGGGTGCCACCTGGACCGTTACCAATACATGAAAACATAACCGTGTAAGGTGTTACCAACGTCTCATTGAGATTATTGTCTCTTCACCTTGAGAACAGACATGTCTATGGGCGGGAAGAGATGGCTCTGTATGCCGAGTCCGTAGAGAGGGACATTGGGTGTATTCTTGAACATCATCGCCTGATCGTAGAAGGCCTGAAAAGAAAACATATTAACTGTCAACTTACAACTCTATATACGAATTGTGAAGACGGTGTGTTTTTACAAACAAACTGGGTGGTCATGAATACCTGTGTTGAATGGCTGTCCTTCACCACACCGAAGTCATTGAGAAAGAGTTTGACATTGGGATCAAGCTTGTGTATCTCTCTGAACATCCACATGGTGGCGTTAGCATCTCCAGTTCCAATTTCGTAGAAGTGGCCGTGCACATTCTCGTTGTTAACGTCCCAGTGCTCAACCCTGTACAAATCAATGACGCGATCTTAGTGCTAAGACTTACAAACGTCCTCTATTGCAGCATATGGCGTGGCGTGTGTATGGCCAGTGATTTAAAGCATTTAACAATTTCCTGAACTATCAAGTCTAGTCGTCTAGTTAAGTCTTCACTGCAGTATTTTAAGCAGACTACATGTTATATATTACTTTTTGGTATTTACATATTAATACAGAGAGCGTTCAAAGACACTACAAATCCCGTCATGTTGGTCTATGTCTTGCACCTCCCTGTTTCAATTGCCAGCCTCATCTGAGTCTACACTGAGCAGCTCTCAGTACTTGCAAAGACGAATACATTTTCTTTCTGGTTCGAAGAAGAATTTAACCATACTTTAATATCGTAATCTTGTTTGTACATCACCAGTCCAGGTTTGTCTCCAGCAATCCTGTCATATCCTACTCCAAACCGAGCCAAATCCCACATAATTTAACAACTTCTTCACATATGTTGCCAATGTAAGTCCAAATGATACTCGTTGAAATAACTTGCTTTTTGTGTACCTGGTAGATGGCACATGTAATATTCTCAACCTGTATTTTAAACTATATTTTATGTAAAGAACATAGAATAGAACTCTTCCCAATTCACCATATAAAGCTGCTTTCTGTTTAACCTGACATACAGCATATTTTTCTATTTCTGCTTGTTGTGCTAATATTTTTTCTGGTCTTATCCCATGAAAGCTTTGGTGTAAAACTTACATCCATATACTGAACTATGAAATCTATGAATAAGCAATAACAGCTACCTTTAGATTTTGACAAACATTTCTGGACTAAAGACTGCTGTACAAAATGTATTATCACATGAATGTATCCCTTTCTGTAGCCTGCCTGTTCTTCATCAAAATACATTTTCTATTTCACACTAGTGGACAAGTACGTTGTTTATCCTTTTAAAGATTTTGACAAATGCAGATAATGAACGGACGTTTCACCTTTTTTCTCACGAGGAAAAACAATAGCCTCTGTCCATGCTGAAGGGAAAACACTAACTGACATTAGTTTATTAAACACCGTGTAAAGAAAAGGCAATAAACATTTGATATTACGAGGACTTTTGGCACACAAGGTTCTTTTTATAAATCTAATCACACGAACAAATGATTTTAAGATTTAAGTTGATCAGAGAGAATTATAACCTGTGACCTACCTGGAAATATTATCAAATAATAAACATTTTTCCTTTAGTTACATGACTCTGACAACAACAGCAGTTTATTGAATTGCACGACCATTGGAACAGTACGTTGAAATAGGGGTCTCACAACACATACATTCCGATATTAGTATGCTGTGTCATAATTATAGTAATTCAGTAATAGTATACATATTTATTATATAAGTGAAAAGAGTTCGTTTCTGTATGGTATTCTTGTCCATCAGTATATATTTGTTCGAAAATCAAGGGCGCAACCGGGGAAACTCCTAAATGTGATCCAGTATGTACAACCTGTAGTCTTTCTCTTTTTCCGATTGGTATTTTGCGAGTCTGGTTCTGACATGGGCGTTGCTGTTGGTAAGGTGAGGTGTGGTTTTATCCAACCAAATATTTTTCAATCCTTGTCCCCAATAATTCTGACAAACATGTATTTTGCTGTCATTGAACATAGACTTAGTTTACAAATATTGCATTTGGAACTGTAATGTGATGCTCTGCTCTACGTGTTCTTTGCAGGTTCGAGATATAATTACTCTATTACATCAGTGTAATCGATGACTAACTTCCATCACATATATCAATGTCATCCAATTCAACTTTATTCAGACGTCTTGAGACGGTCCATAAAACATTTTCATCGTCATCCACAGACTGTTCAACCTTTTCAAGGTAGATACTTCGAGTGCTTCGGGAACTGTTGGTTGCATGAAGTGTTCTATTGATGAAATAGTGTTGTGAAATATATTGCTCGTCTCGTTTAGATTCGCGTTTACAGAAGTTGTAAACCTCTGACAACATACCTCAGATAATTAATCCCTGACAGGAATCAATGACATATGAATCATTGTTCTCGCTGCTGTTACCCGCTTCGTCAGAGTCACACAACTGTCCACAACAGTATACGACGATTGTGATGGATAACACCGTGTGGAAACGTATAGTTGACGGACTGTAGAACTATATCAGGGTAACGTCGCGCCGTCAGAAACTCGTTCTGTGATCCCACATCTCCCAGGAACCAGGCGTGGCCAGGCGTATAGTGAGGAATACATACTTCTAATTTGGATCCTGCTAAGGACAGGACATTTGTTACTGGTTCTATAGCATCGTCTTCATAATAACACAATCTGAAAGGCCAGTCATGTTACGGGACCTGTATTTGATTCGAGCAGGCAATAACCGCGCTATTAACAGTCTGTCTTTGAAGTACATTTTCTCTGCAATATGTACCACAAGGTTTCAGCAAGATCCGTTTTCAAACATCTGTTTACAGCGTGCACTCATCGCATATCTACCTGACCATTCACGTTACCCAGAGTAACTTACTAATCACATATAGCCTCACTTTCCCTTTGTCCGAGGAATGACACCCTGTATCCGCCTCTCCATCTGCTTCCACAGAGTCTGTCCAGTCATCCCCTGTTGCCATTTCGGTATGTTTTCGTCTATTCCCCAAAACACGTTATGAGCTCGGATTTTGACCCTGAAACAAAGGTAGATATTGAATTCTCCACACTGTAAGATGTAACACTGTTACCCAGACATGGGTGTTGTGTGCAGTGAAGGTGATGCCTTTCAAACCTTACATATATTGCTTAGTTTGAGTTTAGATTATGTCTTTGAATTTAAACTCCAATACCCATTTCTCATTTGAGTACATACTAAAACATTATTTGATAGGCACTCTAAACAAATGACACCAAATTGAATTAGTAACACAAACCTAACTGACCTCGAAATAACGGAAATTGATATTGCTTCAGAAACACATATACCACATATATGCTTTGTGTGAACACTTTGGTTTAATTACACAACCGATGACCATGGTGTCGATGTTGTCACTCGGGTTATTGTCTTTGGTTGTCAGCATCATCATCAAACCTCACTTTCATGTCATATAGCCAAACTCACTCACTTGCTATTTAATGACCCATCTTGAACTGTGAAGTGAACGAACTCACCAACTAATACATTTAGTCTACTATATATAGTATATGACCTCCTTTGTGTGCTTTATGTTAACAAAAGCTATCTTACATAAGAATGATCACTAGATTCAAATATCAGCGTCTTAGGGTACACCCCAAACTGTAACGTCAATACTAGTTTATCGTGGAAAGTACAAGTTCATAAATATTTATACTCTAGAATCACCAATGGAGCAGAACTAACCCGTGTTTTAGCATGGCGTCGATGGCGTTGAGGGCTGTGTCATAGTCAACATGTCCCTGTAATAATATACACATTGAAACGAATAAGTCATATAACATGATTGTCGCTATGTTATTGCGGAATCGACCACCAAGACACCTAGTATTATATGTGCTTGACACCCGAGCAATGCATGTTTGCAAATATACTTTAATTTACATTTAAGCAACATTCCACTTCATTATAGTAAGGACAAAATGGTTAAGGATACACATATGACGGTTCGCTGAAAAGCATTACAGATATATGAATCAACTATGAGTGTTTCGTACCTCAGACCACTCCATTTGCTTCCACTTTAGCTTGTTTTCTATGACACCCCATTCAAAATTATCATAGAAAAAATCTTGGTAAGCTTTGTACTGACTGTCCACTAACATGTCGGCATGGACAGCTGACCCAAAACCGAATTCGTGTTTCTCTTGGTTGACCTGTAAAATCATAACGGAAACAGTTATTATGACAGTGTACTCTGTTTCATCTACGATTATGTTTCAAGGTGGGTCAGCACCATATCCGTGCTCGTAACATTTTTCACAGAGTAAGCATCAGAAGATCTTTACTATAATTGTCTGTACACTATGATGGGCGAGATAACGAGAAGACAATATAAACTGATGATCAAAAGAAGGTTGGCATGTATATATACATATATATTGACTGTAAAATGAAAACAAAGACCCAAAAGATGTTGATGCAATTGATTATGTGTAATACTATTCAATTCACTTGTTATCAGTCATGTAAAATATCAAAACGCATACAGTCAACTGAACACCAATGGAGGCCCATAAGTGGATGGAACCATCACCAGACGCTAAGGTGGCATTGGGCGACGTCATGACCTCCCCTGGCAAAGATGAACGCTTCAATGCGCCGTCTCAGTGGTGACGTCAAACGTCTGAAGACGATTGTCGGAATGTGTTGCCAAACACCCTGCGTTGTGTGTTTCAGGTCCTGAAAGTTGTTTGGATGGTTGAGTCTTCTTCTCAGCTCCTCAGCTCTCTACCCATATGATCCCACAAGTGTTCGATGGGAGACATGTCGGGAGAACATGAGGGTCAAGGCAGTACGGGCACGTTGAGGTTGTTTAGAAAGTCCTGCGTGAACTGGGCGGTGTGTGGTCGGGCGTTATCCTGTTGCAGTAGGATCACCCTGCTGCACCGCTACTCGTGGCTTTACGATTGCCACTGGATAACAAAGTGTGGTGTCTTCTGGTCGTCATAGATTCGGTCCAACACCATGAGACCACGACCTCCATGGGGATGAACATCTTGTATACAGCCCGAACCATTCTTTCACCCCTACGGCGATAAACATGGACCATCCCGTCTGCATGGAATAGTTTGAACCTGCTCTCATCGGTGAACAAGACACGTTGCTTTTCGCGCCGCTGTCAAAGTCGTACATGTCGAGCCGACCGGAGTCTGTCTTGGCGATGTTGTAGACCCAACACCATCCCACTGAATGGTCTGTATGCCCTAATGCCAACAGCACGCAGTCGTGTTCTCACTGTGTATCGGCGGACACGGTGACCCAATGCCTTCCCGCCAATTCCGTGACTGTCAGGAACCGGTGGCGAAGATGCAAGGTTCGCAGATAGCTATCTTCTAAGGGTGGTTACACGTGGCCTACCACCTCGAGCCCTGTCAATGGTGTCGCCAGTCCTGTTGCACCGATCTGACGTGAGCAACCGAGTGTTCTGGGTACCTGAACTTGTGGAGTCCCCATCATGGCCATCTCAATGACCGCCTCCCTCTCCCTTTCTCTCCCTCCCTCCCTCTCTCTCTGTTCTGCTTTTAGACGTGGCATTTGGTCGATGTGTTTTTGGTTCATGTGATTGTGTATAACACTTTCGGTCGAATTTTATACAAGTACCTGCACGGATGTTCCAAGCAGCATAGAAAAACCTGTTTACGGTATTTTTGTCGCAGCACGTGCATCGACGGCTGCATGGTCTTGATTCTTTGAAACAATTTGACCGCTTCTTTTTTTGGTTATTCAAAATTTCCCAATGTAAACTTTCTTTTGATCTTCAGTTTAAGACACACACGGGCTTAGCGTTATCTCATTGTGAGGATGCAACAATACCGACATGTCAAGATGAGTTGAAAAAACTAAACTGACGACTAAAACGAAACTTTACCACTTAAAGAAAGAAATTCAAAAAAATTAAAAACACAAGTTCAAACTAATGCCACGACTGGCACCCGAACAACGCGGTCGGGTTCTGGGTATGATACAGATTGAAGCCCACCGATGCCCACATTGCTAGAATGTTTGGTTACTCCCGTGATGATCGAAGTAACTTGATGCAACGTTACAGGCAGACCGGGCAGACATCAGACATGCGAAGAACATGCAGACCCAGGATAACTACGCCCAATGAAGACCCGTACTTGCGTACTTTGCATCTCCGGAATCGATTCCTGACAGTGCCGTCATCAGCGAAGAATGCTTTAGGGCATATAGTTAGTCGACAGACAGTCGAACAGAGAACAGTAATCGACAGCGCATCATCATCGTCAGTGATTAAGATGGGCCTGGACTGTACGTCGTTGACAGCGACGTGACTGGCAGAGGATGAAAGCCGGTTCTGTCTATTCAGAGCTGATGAACTACAGCGTATTTACGGCGGCATGTTGTGTTAAGGAGGTCGTGCCGTATGGTGAAGGGGGTGTTATGGTGTGCATCTATATTTTGTGTTTTTCAAAATTAGGGTGATTAGTAAGTATGGTCAAGTTTGTATATTATTTTCCAAAGTTCTGGTTGTGATCGTTTGCAGTATTTGATAAAATGCTTATAATATGATATGTTTCAGTTTCATATTTGTTGTCTATACCAGTTATTGTATTTATTGAAAATATATTTCAGAATAGACCTTTATTGAACTTCACGCAGTCTTTTCGTTAATTATTCTGTTACACGATTGGCCGAAAGTCCTCCTGAATCTCTGTATGCTATGATTATAAAGCACTTTATTTATGGTTAGAAGAACGCTCCCTTTCCTATTTACTAACTCTCTACACAGGAATATATCAAACTGTTACCTCAACGGTCAGGTCTTTTAAGGCAGGAAGTGATCCCAACGCTCTGAAAAGGAAAGCCGTTGTGAGAGGAAGCTGGGAATGGGAACTCTTTACTAGTATTTCTGAATGTTGCCCTTAACCTGTGAAGGAAAACACCAATCACACTGAAGGAAGTGAAAGAATGGGTGAATACTTTCAACGATGCATTCAGCGCCATTGCAATTTCATCATTACGATGTTGAAGTATTAGACGAGGTTAGAAGATTGCGTTAGCTATTATCATAGAGTCCGATCCTCTAATTAATCATTGCTGTCCTGCTCGGAATTTAAAAGGAAATTGAACCTGATATTGAGGTCAGCCTTCCTGTATTTCTCAATGGCGATGTCGGCCTCTGCTCTCCAGCTGTTGGGGATGGTAGGAATCTCGTGCAGCGTGGACGTGTCCAGCAGGTAGTTCACATCTGTATCGGTTATCTGGACGTACAGCTGAACAGTCGTTACATCTAAGGACAAAAGTCAACAAAAATACTGAGACCTACCACTTATCCATAACAGTACACATAACACATTTTTCCATTTACACATTTCACTGTATTTTCTATGACGACACACATACATGTGTACGCCGTTATCTGTAATTATCGTATATAAGTATATATTGACATGCAATTACATTTAAAGGAAACGTTAACGCGCCTGCTGGTGTGGAGAAATCCCCGCCGATGACCTGCCACATCAGAGGTTCCATGAAGCGCACTTCACTCACCAAGGCATGCTTCACCGACCCTGCAGAGACGGACACAACATTTAAGCATATAGGTATATAACCTTCAGTGTATATGCTACAGCACAGAGTTACCTTCATGTTCCTTTAGTATCCAACATAAGTATATAACCTTCAGTGTATATGCTACATCACAGAGTTACCTTCATGTTCCCTTAATATTGAACATAAGCATATAACCTTCAGTGTATATGCTACAACACAGAGTTACCTTCATGTTCCCTTAATATTGAACATAAGTATATAACCTTCAGTGTATATGCTACAGCACAGTTACCTTCATGTTCCCTTAATATTGAACATAAGTATATAACCTTCAGTGTATATGCTACAACACAGTTACCTGCATGTTCCCTTAATATTGAACATAAGTATATAACCTTCAGTGTATATGCTACAGCACAGTTACCTGCATGTTCCCTTAATATTGAACATAAGTATATAACCTTCAATGTATATGCTACATCACAGAGTTACCTTCATGTTCCCTTAATATTCAACATAAGTATATTACCTTCAGTGTATATGCTACAACACAAGAGTTACGTACATCTTCCCTTAATATTGAACATAAGTATATAACCTTCAGACCTTCCGATCAGATGCATCATATTCCAGTGTTCACGACATTCTTAGAACATTAATAGGAGCATACCTGATGTTGAGTACACAGCCGTCCTGACTTGGACCTTGGTGAAGAGACTGCCAGGGTGTGTGTTGAGAAGCTTGATCTCGGCTTTGAAGTAGTAGTTCTTGCTGCCAGACAGTGTCACGTTGTACGCCATACCTCCCCATTTCCTCACTCTGGGAATGTTTGTTCATTTAGTCAAATTAGTTTTCAAAACCTTTTGAATGGTTTTTGTAGGCATGTTACTTATATTTCATTCATCTTCATGTTGAGATACAGCTGTGAGTGATTAACAAAATAATACTAATGTCACTGTGCATGGCACATTATGGTGTTCTGGTGTTTATACAATTCAGCACAATATAGACACATAAAATTACATGATCATCAATAATTCTCATAATATATATCCCGTTATGTACAGGTATTTCTTGGTCCCATGCCAAGTATGGAGAGTGTGGTATGAACAGTTGTTGACAAATATGACAAGACTAAATTACCTTCCAGATATATTAAATGCTAGGGCATCAGAGGGGAGCTTCACGTGCAGATTTCAATTTTCTTACCGTTACTAAACAAATTTCCAAGACGACGATAGTAACATAGTTTACAGTGAAAGTGGACTAAGTATAAGTTGAATAATGGCAGTAGAACCGATAATGTCACAAAGCCATGAAAGCAAAATTAGCTTACCAAGAGGTGCAAAATAAAGAGGTTTAATGTGTTATAGTGTCAGTGACAAATTCCCGGATCAAAATGATCACATCAAGGGCATGCAAACCATTAGTCAGGAAACACCTACGATTCCGTAAAACGTGCAACATGCCAAGATTAACAGAAGTGTAAACAATGTAGCGCCCAGCACCATCACAAGGCTATAGGATCGGTTTCAACAGCATGGGTCAACACGTGATCGGCAAAGGCCGGGACGACCAAGAGTAACCACCCCTGTCCAAGATCGCGATATCCGACGGCGCCACCAACGTGAAAGGACGACCACAGCCACCTCAACGGCATCCCAAATATGTACCGATAACTGAGATGACAACAATCACCAAGTGTTCTCTCCTCAAGATTTTGGCTCAATGCCGTGTACGGTTCCTCGTATAAATGTATTTCCCTACCTCACACAAAGCTGGCTTTGCGTTTCTTATGATGTCTAAACACTAGAGCTGGATAACCAATCAAAATTTTCCGTCTGCAAAACTTATAGTACATTATAGTAATTATGTATTAAACATATTTTCCAATTTTGAGTGAGTGAGCAAAATAGTGCTCAGTGTCGTCCCATCAGCAATATGTGCACACCTTTGCTGCATGTAATCAGACAAGATCATCACAATAAACTGTAAGAACTGACATTCGAAACTAACAACTGTATCATCTATCGTACACGTGAGTGAGCTGGGTTAAAGCCAATTTGAAAAGTATTCCAGTTAAATCACGTCGTGTCAGCTTGAAGTGGAAGGAGACGTTTACCACTTTGGTGAAACACATGAACACTCGATCGTATAAGGTCATATCTTCAGGTACCCTTGAACTAAGTGCTTACTAATAAAAAATATTTTAAACAATGTAAATACGTAACAAATCAATGAAAAGTTCACACTCAAAACGTGCGGAATAGTGAGCACAGGATACACTGACACGGATCTTCTCCCTTCAGAGCAAACGAATGTGTATGATGACAATGTCCAATGCGACGTCAATCGTATCACAACTACATCTTGATGACATACATCATCCAGATTGTGATTTCCCATAAAGAGTTGGATTGCCTGGATGATGACCTGTCTACTTCACACTGCCGACACCATCGTCCACCTTCTGTACAGTTTCTGCTTGTAGTTGGAGACTGCCAACTCACACACTAAGAGATGATGAAATATCATTTTGTTGATTGCCTTTAAACAGGGCAGACTATCAGAACATATCATAAAACTACCCTTTTGAGATTATTCAATATATTAGACAGTTAATGGTATCGCCTTTGCTTCTGCTGTTAAAGTGGAACCTCCATTAGTAAACCTTACAGATATAGTCAGTTGTAACAGCTGCAGCCGATACCTTCTCGACGTCCTATGGTCCATCTGCGTACATGTAATTTGTACATACCAGTTGAACTGACATACTGGTCTTTTTTACTTACCTGTTGATGTTATAATGTATTTGTATCAAACTTTTTCAAGTTCACAAATACTCCCTAGCGGAAGCACAAAACATGCATATACCATCATCAACTGGTTTCAAGGGTTTTTTTTCCAATTATTGTTTGGTATACATTTTCTGATGTACAAATGCATAATTTATTAGAATTCTGAAAGCATAGTTTATTGAGAGCGATGTGTATGTTGAAAAAATGGACTTTCCAGGACTCCAAACTCCCAAGACATGACAATTTGACAGTGTGTTCATAAGGCAAGAAGGGAATTTGATTAAATGATTTCATGGATAAATAGTCAAGATATTACTAAAATCCTTACTTCCACTGATTAGTCCCGATATAAAATGTTTCGGTTTCTGCCTGTTATTTCTTTCCAATTCATTGGAATACCTGGCAATAGCCGGTGATACTGAACTGTTCCTTTGATATTATACTTTGTTTTCAGTGTATCAAGTAGCGTACGACCTCTTCCATCCCTATATATTTTATAGAAGAACGCGTTATTGAACCATTCGTTCTCTAAACGTTTCAGTGTTCACCCTTGGATCATAACTTATTCGCTGCAACACAAGAGGAAGCCGTACGTATTTGTCATGAACGTTCAGGTTCCCAATTTGACGATCTTTCTTCAAGTTCGAAACACCCATTTGTCGCTATTACCTAAATGGTTAGTGTCCCGTCGGTTGCAGTCAGTCATACATCCAGAGCCGACCGCGGACGCCCAGTCTGGTGTCCTGTGTGCGTTCAAGGCATCACCGACGTCAGTGACACACTGTCTGGTGACTCTTAACATCTTATTCCCAAATATATTCCTGAACTGAACGTTGTGTATAACCATATGCTGAAAGTGTAAAATAATACAAGTTGGTCTGCACCTCATCTTACGTTTGTAATGCCTCCAAATATATTCTGTGAAGAGTTTTGCCAACCTGTTTGTGACCTTAACGCTATGTTTTCCAGCATAGCTGTCAGAGCTCCAGTCAGCGGTGCATCCATTACCGTACCAGCCCCCATCCTCAGGCCGGAACTCCTTCAACTCAAAATCCGAATTGTGTAGAAGTTCTGTTACCCCCAGTACGCTAGGCGCCACAAGTAACACACACACCGTCTTCCACCACATTGCTGCTAATCTATGTGTGCGTTTACGATAAGACGGACATGCCGCTCTGTAGAACAAGCATATGGTTACCCACTTAGGTCAGACAATAGATTGAGTGTGAAGAAGTCAAATGTTAGGGGAGATATGTGCGCCATTTTCAGTAACATTAGTTTGGTGTTATTGTGGTACACTATTTCAAGAAGGTATAAGAACACATGGTTACTGTGTACTTGCTAATACACATGTACATAATTATTAGTTTTGGGTTTGACGTGGAATGTTTGCACTTGTTACGATTTGTGTCGTGTGCAATACATTGTCGATGCATGAAATTGAGAAAAGATCCCCGATTTCGTAGGACATGACAATGAAGGCCTCCTGTCGATGTTGGTTAAGGGAGGTGTCAGCTCAGCGGATTCGGATGCGCAGACAGCTGACTTGAACTTTGTTTTACTGCACGCCTTGAGTGCTGCAGCATACCGCATCATAAGCAGATTATTCACAGTGGGTTATGCGACAACACAACACTCACTCCTTTATCAGCAGTCAGCAGTCATTTGTGGCAAAAGTTATCTCCCGTTTTCATAAAAGACAAACCAAGGTATAGGATGAGGATTGTAGAGTAGAGTAAAATGGCGTTTAGGTTTCATCAAAATATACATTCGTACGTTTTATCTGTTGTTTTTTGTGATTGTTAATACCCGAACGTAGATATTTGCATCTACAAACTTAGTCTCTAGAGTACGACTGAAGGATATGTATTCGCCTCTACAAACTGTAGGTAGATCCCTTGTGAATTATTTTTTTTCAGTTTACCCACGATTTGTCGACTTGTCATTAAATACCAATAATGTCACTGACAAGGAATGTATGTACATTGTGCGAGTTACAGATACATGTTTGTGCGCATTGATATCGTTTAACCCCGGGGTGATAAAACCTCGATGAGTCTGTCTCCTATCACATATAAGTGCGGAGAGTGTTAGCAACAAACCCAATTCATTTTCATCACACTCGTACTCACTCACACATGCTCACTCTCACTCTCTCACTCTCACTCACTCACACATGCTCACTCTCACTCTCTCACTCACACTCACTCACACATGCTCACTCTCACTCACTCACTCTCACTCACTCACACATGCTCACTCTCACTCTCTCACTCACACATGCTCACTCTCACTCTCACAGACGCTCACGCTCACTCTCACTCTCACTCACTCTAAATCACTCTCACTCACACCTGCTCACTCTCACTCTCACTCACTCACATTCACTCACACATGCTCACTCTCACTCACTCATACATGCTCACTCTCACGCTCACACTCACTCACATTCGCTCACACATGCTCACTCTCGCTCTCACACTCTCACTCACTCATATTCACTCACACATGCTCACTCTCACTCTCACTCTCACATTCACTCACACATGCTCACTCTCACTCTCACTCTCACACTCTCACTCTCACTCTCACTCTCACATTCACTCACACATGCTCACTCTCACTCTCACTCTCACTCTCACTCTCACACTCTCACTCTCACTCTCACTCGAAATCTCTCACACTCTCACTCTCACTCTCACTCTCACATTCACTCACACATGCTCACTCTTACATCACTAAGCAGTGATCACCGTTAATTGTCTAATGTTTCGCTAAGGTATAGCCTTGGTTAGGCTACTTGCTTTGTTTTGAATATCTGATTACCGCCGTGTAATATGTCCTGTATTAAAACTTCTGCCATGCCATTTTCAAATGTTCATTTCCATTGATCTGACAAGTGGAATCACATCAACGTCAACATGAGTGAGATGGATGGGAATGAAGTGGCGCGATCTTCATGACGTGAACCTAGTCACGTAAGCTGGATAATGCAATGGCTGCATATATGATAGATGTAAGCAGCTATAAGATAGGCAGGTTATGACAGTGTACTTTCATAACTACGGGCATCAGTTCAAGAAAGGCTGCAAAAGAGTCTCACACTCTCACTCACTCAAAAAAAGGCTGCAAAAGATTTTGTACTCATCTACCAAGCGAGAAAAGCCAAGCCATCCTCTCTCAACGACTACTGACCTGTACCCATCATATCAATTTTACTTTCATGTTTGAAGTGCACTGTAATGCAGTTGTTACTGCTGGGCGTCAGGGCAAGCTTGACCGATTCAGATTGCTTACAGGTCCAAGCATGCACCAATACGCAGAATATATGACCGTTTAGAAATGCACGTGTGCTGTCAGTAGATTTATCATCTGCTTTTGATAAAACTCAGCCACATATAATGATTCAAAATCCTTAGGATACGTCTCTAAATGTATTTTAAATGGACTATAAGTTTCATCCGAAAAGGAACTCAGGTAGTTACTGTTGATGGTTGCCCTTCCCTAAACCAAAAGGACCCGTACATCTATTTTTCCCACCACCAACTTCTTAAGTATTAGTTTTAAAAGTCCGTTGAATATGGCCACTATTTCAGTCACTTTTCTCCTTAAGTTGCTTTTCAGTTTTCTATTGGCTGATTACCATGTCACATCTTAAGTTATTAGCCCTTAAATCGTGTGTCTGTTAAATATGGCCACTATGTTGAAGACGTCATACACTTTTTTCATAAATTGCTTTACAATTTTGTATTGCTGAATTACACCTTCTAAATGCGAAGTGCTATCGGCATTGTATACTCAGTCCTGTCTTGTTGCTTTTCGTGTTAATCTGTATTTGTGTCTGCATTTATGTTTTCCGTAAACATAAGCCTTTCTGCAATGTAAACCAAATCAGACAATACAATCTCATCTAATGGCTCTTGCAAATCTACGATTTATTCAAGTTAAAACCACAAGTAGGCAATGTATGGTACTTTGCGTGCAATAGCACTTGTATTCCTGGGCTAATTTGCATGCTGTCATAAAATATATCAATATATCCGTCTGTCTGTGTGTACATCCCCCAAGAACCGAAAACATTGCTGAGTTTTACCACGCCGTTTATTGCCGTACGCCATTGGCTGTATTTATAGTTCAGTGACTGATGGCCTTGACACTGTAGATACACATGTTCCTACAACACAAGATCGGATAGTGTGTCCTTATATAGGCTACAGGGAACATGTATATTCAATCCCAAATACATATGAAATGGAACAACAATATATAATTCATATTCATAATAATATTCATTCAATCATATTTTTAAATCGGTTTCCTGTTTCAATATCTAATTTACATATTGCGATATCATGCTTCAGACCTGTCCCTGTTGGTCTAAAGAAATATTTCAAACTCTCCGGTTGGCCTTATTTCCTAATCTCCTTGTTGCTGCCTATCTCGCAGAAGCCACAGATAGTAATAACTTCGTTTATAATTGAAGTTAGTTATTGATTATTACCTTTAAAGATAATAAATTATGTTAAAAATTATATTATGCAGTGATATTCAAGCAATTTGCCAAATTACACAATTTAATTAAGACTATTCCTCTTCCACTAAATTTTTCCATTATAAAAGAAAAATATTTCAAAGCATCTGTCAATGAGCCTTTTAGATGATTGAAAATGTAATGTAGAAAGTATGAATTTTTATAAAACGGTAGTGTTTAAACAAACCCTACTTCATTGATTTTGTGACACATGTTCGTCTGTTTATATGATGTTCTATAAAACAGAGAAATATACTATTTCAGTACCGATGTTTAGGTCTGAAGAGTATGATTGTTTGTCATCAAAACACTTCGTCCTGTGACCCATTTCGAAGTCATGTCAAATACCAGATGTATTCTAATAATGAGTTGTTTGCACTACTCGCGCACTCGTAGAATTCACCACATCGTACAGTACATGCACGTTTCCATTGTGCTGACACATCGTGTTGTATACTGCTCTTGAAAAGCGTTAAGCCCGACCCTTTTACTCACTCACTCACTCATTCACGTCATGACAGCAGGGAATAAACTTTTCTCTGTCTCTACGCAATTCACTTTGAACAATACGTATTAATCGTGAGGGGGATTCCAAATCTAGCCGACGTTAAATTATCGCTTTGCGCTATGCCAGTACAATGTCAGAACAAATTATGTTTCTTATGGCACCAGGCTAGAGACTCCGCTGGAATAAACTCCACTGTTATATATGGTATTTCTGTGGGGGTCATTGTCGACATTAGCGTCATTCACGTCATGACCTTGACCCGTTAGGTTACAGATAATCGCTTGGGGATCGCAATCCGCTGAGGCCATACATGTCCTAGAAAAGATAACCAATGTTCTTAAGTTCGGTACATGGATGTAGTGCCAAAACTCATGCCAAATAAGGAGATAAGCATGAGGGAAAATATTGATCATTTGAACTGGTCAACATTATTCTTCACTTATATATAATGCCAGAGGATTGATATCCTTGGATAATGACATTTATGTTGCAATTACGAAATTTATACATTGCATGTGTACCGTTCTTTGCATGTAACACTCAGTTTACAAAATAAGGAATATCTAAGTGTACAGAATTTAAACATGTATGTCATAGGCATATAGCCAGCATATTGTAATGTTTTTCTCATGTTACTGTAATCAACATTATCACAAAAACAAATCTTGCACAGAAAAAATGTCATAACTGCATCTCTCCACTGTGCCAATATCGATACATCGGACATTTCTTAAAATATTTGTGACTCTAAATATCCTGTATGAAGATTTCTGATTTGACGCCATGGCGTGTTTGTGTCTTGACTACATTGAAGACATAACAATGAGGGTTTCTGAGCCTTACATAGAAGACCACACCTAAAGTATTAAAACTATACATTTTTCGACATAACCCCTTTTTTCAAATTGTACCAACGATGTTGGAGGGCGTTTATCACAGTTTCGTAGAATCATTTCTCTTGGATTTCCAAACAGTTCTCCACAACTGCTGTGTCGTCAATCGATTCGAAAACGGTTCCAACTAGAGCTTTCTTTATGAATTATATCTGAAGGAGCCAGATCAGGAGCATCAGGTGGGTGCTGAAGGAATCCAAAGGCTCGACACTCGCGGATTGTAGCAATGACAATAACTGACATGAGCATTAGAGCATTGTATTGATGGAAGAGCACACCTTTTCTCAGATTAAGAATCTTAGTCTTAGTTGTATCCCGTAATAACCTCAAAAGTGCAGCATTACCTCAAAAGTGCAACATAATCTGCACTGCATATTGTCTAACCTTATGATGACACCCCTGGACATCCTTACACATGGAGGTCACAGCCGTTCCAGCAGAGGGGATAGTCTTTGCCCTCTTTGGTGGTGGTGATGGCAAATGTTTCCACTGTTTGGAAGTGGTGAACTCAGGTTTAATCTATAGTTATAAATCGTCTCACGAACCTTCAATATCAGCTTCAAACATCTATATTATTACAGGACATGTTGTACCTGGTGCGTCTTTTATCAAATGTTAGAAGCGTTGGAAGTCGACGAGGTGATCATCGATCTTCCATCCCAGGAGTAAGAAAGTCCCATTAATTGTATGCGGTTAACCAACCAGAAGGTTCAGTACAACCCTGGCCTGCTTTCTTTGCTACTGAATAACAAAGATAGTACATCCAAGATATGCATCCTAGTCGCCCGGCAGGCTCTTTACCCACGCAACACACAAGACAATACGGTATGTAACATGGTGTATTCAATGTGTATAAATACATGACAGAAGCTTCAACGTGTTATCCAACAAGAATGTGCGACACTTGCATGGTGTTTCCTGCAATGGAAAACAGAAGATGAAACAGACACCGTTCAAATGATAACAAGCATGACCGCCACGTCTAACGTTTTACATGTTTATCAAGGATTGAAAGATTTAGTGTTCGTAGACGAACATGTATGACAGGAGTTTCCTTATAGTGAGTGAATGTCATGACGCAGTCGGCTATGTTACACTACAGTAGCCCGTAAACCAGTGCGAATCAAACCGATTGATGGTTCATAGTACCGTATATTAGATCGGCTAAGAGATATGTGAACATACCAATGCCCGAGGACGGATAAGAGGTGTGAGTAATAAAAGCAGTACCTGATCCACTGACTGTAACGTTAAGGTCCGCCCCTTTACTTGTCAATGTAAACTTTTCCTCCTTTAGTGTGTGACCAGCCTTTGTGACTCTTAGGGTGTACTGGCCCCTGAAACCTCGGAGTGAGGCGTGCCCAGATGCTATAGGCGTAGTTATATTGGTCCTCCAGTCTCGCTTGAACAGTTGCTGATATCTCCGACCAGCAGCATTAGGCTAAGTACAGGATATGCATTAAAACATAATTAGCTTTCTCAAGATCTCTAAAAAGTCTCAAAGGGTTATGAACAATCCCAACCTGGAATTCTGTAATTGTAATTAAATATAAACGTTTGATTTAATTCATTTTATGGAAACCATTTCTCTAAAATTTACTGACAGAATACTTAGCATATTTCTCTTACTTTAACATCGCTTCCAGTAAACAAAGCTCGGATGGGTGCATGCATATTTCCGTCCCAGAATCCCCAGAATATAATTCCCTCCACTTCTGGTGTGCTGAAGAAGAGTGTGAGCAGGTCCTCCAGATAGTCCGCCCTGCTGTTGTCATCACGTACATCCAGGTCAAACTCCGTGATCCACAGGGGCAGTCCGGTTGCCACCATCTGGTCCAGGCGGTACTGACATCATATGCACAGGGTTATGATACACATGCTGTGATGACTATTGGCGGTGGGAGCGGTAGGAGCGGTAACACGCATGACATGAACCAATATATTTCAATTAAATTATATCATTATCCAAGTATACCATGAACATGCAAATTAGTAATGTTTAGTCATGATTTGTTGTCTGATTTCAAAGTGGGTAGTATTTGTTACCGTATACCTTGACGACAGACACATCTATAGAAGAGTGCATGTGCGCTTGTATTCCGAGGCCATAGAGGGGGACATCGGGTCTCGCCTTGAACATCATCGCCTGGTTGTAGTAATCCTGGAGCATTATCAGAGCACCATGTTGTCCAGTGTCCTCGCCAGAGTTACAAGTAAGAAGTGAAGTAAGTATCTTATCATAATAACCACATGACAAACATCCATGTACAGGTAACTAGCTCCTAGAGATGTCTTACCTGTGTAGAGTATCTGTCCTTCACCACGCCGTAGTCGTTCAGAAACAGTTTCACTGTGGGGTCTACCTTATGTACCTCCTTGAACATCCACATGGTGATGTTCACGTCGCCTGTGCCGGACTCGAAGAAATTACCGTGGATGTTTTCGTTGTTCACGTCCCAGTGCTCAACTCTGTTCAGATCAAACACATGTCACGTAGAGCTTTATAATAAGTGCCTTGGTAACTTCGTGGCATATAGGGAACTGATACATGATGCAACTGTGGAACACACGAACCGCCTGTATTAACCCTAGTCGGATCGGGGAAGTAGTAGACACACATAAACAACACAAAAGCCTAAATGCAATCATGCAACTACAGTCAGCATTATTTCTCACATAAGATGTTCGCATAGTTGCCGCCTCCGTGGTCTAGATGATAGATAGTCATGTAAGCGGAAGTTCGTTGGTTTGGTCCCATGGGCGCGTCACACTGCAATACTTCAAAAGATGGTAAGTTATGATACTCTCCATAGCGTTAAGAACGAAGGGTATAAAACAAGGACTGGTCGGTCAATATTTTACGTCTGAGGGAAGGATCCATGTTAAACTGTGGATGGCATAATTCAGCGATTTAGCACTTTAAAACCAGCATGTATCCAGACTAGTACCAGCAACAACACACACACGCACGCACGCACGCACGCACGCATGCATGCATGCATGCAGGTCGTCGCTATATAAGTGGAATTATCTTGAACACGCCGTGAACCCACATTTCACCTCCCCCACCTCATACTGTACCCATGTTGCCAGCATTCAAGATTTGAAATGTTTAATCCTGTTGTCTGATCTATGTATTTCTGACCATGACTGTGTTGATAACCGCAGTATGTATTTGAAAGCACTTCTTTCACAAACCAGATCGGTAGCTAATTTCAAATATTGATTTCGCTTTATGAAAGCCTGAACATACGGTGTAGTACAATATTTTGTGCAAGTTTGACATAATGTTTCATACAGAAAACCCGGGAAACAACGCCTTAAAGAGTTTACTGCGTAACTTAGCACCATCAACACCGCTTTTCATTTAGTTGTGACGTACTGTGACGTCATGTCTACCGCGTCACCATGGTTGGGCAACGTTATCCGTTGACATCATGACGTAATAGTGGTGTGTAGTTCAGACGACTGAACGCTGTAATAGATTCTTCATTTCCCCGTGGAGGACAGTAAGGATACTGCCTGCAGGATTCGGTTTTGAATGACATTTAACGAGTATCGAATTTACGTCGAAATTACATAGTGAGTTCATCTTCAAGTAAGATGGATATTTGGTTTTTAGTAGTGCTGTTTTCATAGATCAAAATATAAATCCCAAAATAAAAGAAGGCACTTGATCATGTCAAACTATATTTTCCAGAGCAAACGGCTTGAACATGGACTTGCGTACCTAAGTCGCTAAATAATACTACTACAAGTGCCTATGCGTCCTATGGACCACCAACTGCAGGAGCCTTCCAATGCCTGTGTGTTGCGATACACTTACAGCTTTCACTTTATATGATGCCTCCTTACATGTGATGTTCCCTACAACATGAGCTTTACCCAATGCATCCACTCACTCATACAACAGCCCGTCTTTGTTCGTGTACCCATCTTTACTTACTTGCCCTTGGTCCTTGGAACAATGCCATTGATTCTTCTTTCCATTTGCTGAATGAGAGCTTGGCCAGTAGTGTTAGCTAACCAAGCGGGCACATTTGATTTTCGGTCCCAGAACAAGTTGTGTGCTCGTATGTTCGTCCTGGATGCATAAGGGCGTATAATTTATCTTTAATTAACAACTGACTTCAATATTTTGTTTGCGGTTATGGAAGTATACACGTACAGCCGGTGTGCACAATGTACGCGGATTATAACTCCATATAAGCCAAAACATGTTCAAGTCAATTCTTCCACATAAGTACGACAATAATAATAACTACACAGAGTGCTTATTGAATCACACACAAAACTGTTGACAACATTGCAACATCGGTGACATCATTCAGCACATGCAACACAAACCCCGCCCAGCCAATCAGGAAACAGTTATCTGTTGATGGACGTGGCCTATAAATGGTGGTTTAAATAATATTGCTTGGAATCAGTGGCATTTTATTTCTAATTGTAATTGCTTCTATAGCATCTCCTTACCCGTGCTTCAGCATCTCATCAACAGCATTCATAGCGGTGGCATAATTCACTTTTCCCTTGTAAAATTAAAAACAAATGTATCATATCAGATGAACAATGCATAGAAACACACACTGAATAATGAATATATTTCATTTCAGTTAATTATTGTGAGTCAGTTGGGTTTGATCCCGCTTTTTTATATATTGCTGCGTGTCGAATTGATGCAGGTCTTTCACGTTTACCGCCCACGAGCACGGACGTGGTGCTCACGAACACAAAGACGAGATGAGAGCGAATCAGGGATTCGTTCCAACGATCACAGGTCCCTGATACGCCTAAAGGAAGCAGCTCTACATAGATGACTAGACCATCCGTGCGCCTTAGTGAGTGAGTGAGTTGGGTTTAACGCCGCTTTTAACAGTATTCCAGTTATATCACGGCGTGTCAGCTTAATGTGGGAGGAAAGCCCGAAGTGATGCAGGTCTCAGACGTTTACCACTTCGCTGAAACCCACGAGCACGGGTATGGTGCTGACAAACCAAGAAACATAATCGAGGCGAACCGGGTTCGAACCCACAATCATAGGTTTCTGGCCTGCCTAAAGGACGCAACTCTGCACAGCGAATCGCGGCGCCTTAGACGACTGGGCCACCCGTGCCCCCACCGTGCGCCTTAAATATGAGGAACTGTTTTTAGAGACACATCTTTCTGGTCCTGTGATGCTTTCAGATTAGATGTGTAACATGCGTGTATAAACCCGTACTTCTGTCCATTCCATCATGCGCCATTTGAGAAAGTTCTCAATCGTTGCCCATTCAAAATTGTCATAAAAGACTTTCTGGTATGTAGTCTCTTGGGGATTAGTCATTGCACTGGCCTTTACCGCAGAGCCAAAGCCAAACTCGTGCTTGTTCTGGATAACCTAACAACAAAAACAAATTCAGTAAACGTATAACAGTTGTTTCGTAGAAATGTGAGTTGAAATGGGTTCAACGTTGCGTGTAGGATTATTGCACTTATATCCCGACTTGCGTCCACGTCTTGTGTAGGTCTGCTTGTACAGGTCGGGACAGATACTCCACTCAAACACAGTATACTGACTCCGAGTCGACCAGTCCTTGTTTCAGCCCCATAATGCCTAGCGCCAGGTGGGGTAACAACAAGTACAAGATGTTAACATCTTTTAGTATAACGCGGCCGGGATCGAACCCCCGACTTTCCGCTGTCCGCCAGATGCTCTACCACTAGACCACGGGGGTGGTCGTTTCGTAGAAAGAAATATATGCCTGTCAACAACGGCTTTACTAGAACTCTATGTCAACTGAGGATATGATATGAAGTATACGCGTGTGACGCTTGGTGCATAATGATCTCACCTCGATGGTGACACCAATAAGATCCTTTGTGGATGAGTGTCCATAGATGCTAAAACAGTTCATAAAAGAAGTTTATAATCACAAAGGCAATTTCAAATATTGCAGCCAATTAAGGATGAAGGAATATTGTAGAATAGCAACTTTGACGTTTCGTTAGAATAACAGAGGTATCAGAAGCCCGTGCTACCATCTTTGAAAATGTGCATAGTATTACTTACATTTATGTAAAACACAACAAACCATACTGCTTTCTTATATAGAGCTACCTTATTGCATATTCGAACGGAAACACAGTGTTGAACGGTAACTCATTATTAAATCTACTCAGCATGCAAATATATATACAGTATATTTTTCCATTGTATTATGGGCCGGTGGCCTGATGTCCCGAATAAATTTGTCTGTCTGTCTGTCTGTCTGTCTGTCTGTTACACAATGTTGTTCAATACATTGTTGAATCAGTGATACAGATTTTTCTCCTTACCTGACGGTAATATCTGCTTTCCTCATCTTATCGATAGTAGCATTAGCCGTGGTTTTCCAGTTGATCGGGAGGGGTGGTATTTCGACCAGACTAGAGGAATCCAAGAGGTAGTTGACACTCGCGTCCTTTGACTGAATGTACAGTCGAGCGGACGTTAAATCTAATCCAGGAATACATACAGTTAAGTACAGTACATGCACGCTCGTCACGTGAATTATCGACAGCAACAATTAAACGATTGACTGCAAACTTCTACTTTACCTCGAAACAAACATTTCCAAGGGTCCAGTGTAAAGTAAACTCCAGAATTCTTGCGTTAATGTTCTACGTGTTTGTGGCCTGTCTATTAAGCCAGTCCCAGTACTTAAATGTCACGCCTGCAGGTGTTGAAAAACCTCGCTACTACAGCCTACACGTCGGAGTTGGAAAGTTTCCCGACTCGGGATGACCAATCGGAATTGGAAATCTTCCCGACTAGGGATTACCAATCGGAGAAGGAAAGTTCCCCAACCAGTGAATACCCGTCCTCTTATTCAGCCCGGCTTACCAGCTGGAGTTGTAAAGTCGCCTCCAATAGCTTGCCAGATGTGCGGCTGCATCACCTTGTTCTCAGACAACGTCAGGTACTTGGAACCTCAAACACACAAATTCAACAACTTCACAGAGTGGACATGTTGTGATGTGTATATAAAGACCTGTAAGCAGCATAAGGAAGCAAAAGGCGGCTGATTGGCGATAGCCAGGAAATGCAGCTTCAGCCATGTGTGACAATGTACCATGTGAGCGAGTGAGTGAGTATGTTTTGTTGCCGCTTATAGCAATAATCCAGCAATATACCCGGCGGGGACACCAGAAATGGGCTTAAAAAATTGTACGCACGTGAGGATCGAACACATGAATGTGTATGACAATGTAACACGTGTATTGTTGACATGCAATGTAACAGGTGTATTGTTGACATGCAATGTACCATGTATGTGTACGTCAATGTTCCAGGTGTATCTATGACACACAATGGACTGGGTGTATCTATGACACACAATGGACTGGGTGTATTTATGACATACAATGGACTGGGTGTATTTATGACATACAATGGACTGGGTGTATTTATGACATACAATGGACTGGGTGTATTTATGACACACAATGGACTGGGTGTATTTTTTACATACAATGGACCAGGTTTATGTATTACATACAATTGACTGGGTGTATTTATGAATAACAACGGACCAGGTGTATTATGACAGACAATGGACCAGGTTTATTTATTACATACAATGGACCAGATGTGTCTCTGACAAACACCAGGTGTACGTATGGTCTGTCGAATAAAAAATAAGAACAATGATAATAATCGCGTGTTAACAACCACATTTGATCTTTATCTGAATGATGATGCAACTGAAGACTTTCCAATGTGGAGACGAAGGGACAATCCAGGACACATTCTTACCGCTGGTCATTTGCAGGAAGACCATCACCTGTGTGTTCGCAGTCAGGTCGTGTGTAGGGACATTTTGTAGTTTTATGTGAGCCTTGAAGTAATAGTTGGTGCCTGGTTTCAAAGTCAGATGGTAGCTCATGCCCGCCCATGTTCCTCTCCTAGAAATGGTAAATCTAACATGGTACCTTTTTCTGACTGCAGCTGTGATCCGATGTCTTTATTCATCACATAAACTCACCTAGTGAGTGTATAGCCAATACCGTGTAGTGCCACATCCACACCCAGTGAGACACTAGGTGCAGAATAGGTGAGCAGAGATGATCGGGGTGTCACCTAGTATGTGTAATCGTGCCCCAACCACGTGTGATTACACGTACCAACCTGCTGATTATTAATAACCAAGGCAATTTTAAAACATATGTTATTACAATTTGAGTGAAACAAATTACGAGACAAACTCTCACCCGAGATATGAAATATATCAACACATATCAAAAGGGTGGGATTCTATTTATCATTAAACATCACTCTCTCTAATCTTTTAGTCTGTAAACAGTTATATTTTTTACGAGAGAGTAGAAAGTACAGCTAACTATCTTCAGTAGCAGAACGATTAGTAATGGCATTTCATTTTTGTCTTCACAGTAACCGGTGACGTCAAAATGGTCTGCAAATCACCATAGTGCAATAATTTGGTTGACTATATCCTTTGATCTCACCAAAGCGATATCTACTGTGGAAGCCAGTGTTGGACGATAGAAAGGTTCACAAAACCATTCTAATGAGGGACCATATTTACTACCTGTGGCGATACACGAGTGTGAGACACACGGACACTAGGACGACTGTGTTTTGAGCAAAGGGTTCATACTGCAGCACTCCGAACCACCCCTGAACCCCAGCTTGGTATCTTGGGAAACGTCTTGGAGATATGGTGGGCTAAACAATGCTATACATTGTTTCTGCTTTTCGGGAATCCCCGAGTTTCAGGTAACTGTTGCAATGTGTTTGCAGTCTATGTCTGACCTGTTGGTGACGCGCACGCTATGGGCACCGGTGTAGCTGTCGTCTGATGCCGTGGCGGAGCAGCCATTTGCGTACCAGGCTCCAGATGACTCACTGAACGTACTGAGCTCAAAGTCGGCGTTCTTCAGCAAGTTGATTTCTCCAAAGGCGAGACCTATTGCCACAGTTAGTAACAACACCAACACCGACCGATGCGACATGCTGACAACAGTTCACCAGCAGACAGTGAAAGCAGTCACCGTATTTACCTTATCTTTCTTATCTAGTACAGGTGTGCCGACTGCATACACAACGATACATATAAAACGGAACATGTAAATACACTCGGTGAAAACACAATATTGAATGTTATGGCCACTCACATGAAACTAGTTTATTTCTAGATGCAAGTGTTTGTGAACTAACATTTGTTCCACTTTGTTGACAGTTGGAATACCATGATTCTCCCTTGACGCATTACTATACCCTGCAATAAAGGCAGAAGTGGTTTTAGATGTATATTTTAATTTATATCATTCAAATAATTAACAGCTGGTATTCGATTGTTCAAAATTGGCAAATATCATTACCGTTGACCCAGATTCCATACGACACACATGAAACAGTAGATTTTCAAGATGAAGATCATCTATTCTCAATATATTTGTATGGTCACCATTAGAGCCCTAAACTGACTGGCATCATCATCCCATCGAAGCAATCAGATCAAGAATTGTGGCCTTGAGAATGTTCACCCACTCTGCCTGCAGTGATTGCCAACTGTCGGAGGTGCTGTGATTGTTGCTGACGTGATTGCAGTCGTTGATCCAGTGCATCCCATAAATGTTAAATTGGGTTTAAATCTGGAGACCTGGAGGGCCATGGCAGGACTTGGATGTTGCGATTCCTGAAAAGACTGTTGTCAGTCTTGCTGTGTGAGGTCGGGTATTGTCTTGTCGGAAAATGATGATCACTTATTGCATAATGGGAAGGACGTGTGGCCAAAGACTCTCATCCGTGTAACGTTGTACCGTTACATTCCCCAGAACTTGCATCAAGTGTGTTCTACCAGTGATATAGATGGCTTCCCAGATCTTCACACTGCGACCACCAAATCTGTCCACTTCCTGTATACAGTGTCGTGCATAACGTTCCCCGCGACGCCTGTAAACACGATGTCTACCATCCGCATAACGAAGCATAAAACATGACTCGTCAGTTAAAAATATTTGTCTCCCTCTCAGTTGCGGCCATACTCTGTGACCTTGACGTCCCACCCGACGACACAGTTAAAATGACACCTCGAACCTGTCGTCTAGCGAGAATACTTCACAAATGTGGAAGGCGATATGTGGCCTAAACATTTCAAGCTTGACATTGACATTAACAGCTGAATATTCCACTCTAATCATCACTTCCCACTGCTACTTTTCAATGTAGATATTACCCTATCAGTCTAGTCTGAATTGTTTTGACTTTCCAAGCTTCACGAGTAATGAAGTGTTTCAGGTATCAGGCATACAGGTATCCACTCAATTTGTAATCACGAAATGCCACGTCCCTTTCTCGCGTGGAAAGAAAACAAGATAGAACATAATCCTGAACGTTCTTTTCATGGAATATGTATATACAATTGTTTCAGAAAATATGCATCATCCCTGAAATAGGTCAATCAAGATCAAGTTCGTGTTCATAAACCAGTTTTAATTTTAGTAATACGAAAGGTGAAATGTCATCATTTGTTGATAAGACATTAGCAGCTTGAATAAGTGATCAATGAAGAGAAAACATCCTACTGGAGAGAGCGTCTTTAAATATTTTTATTATTCTTCCATGAATTATTTACCATTACAATTGACCAAAAACGAGCAAAGAACGTAACGTATGTTCAACTCTAGATTCACCTTCCCGTACTTACAATGATCAATTTATTAACGAAATGTATTTAAATTTATTGACATGACGCCATTTCCGTGAATCAAGTGTTTTTATAGTCGACAGATAATGATGGCCAGCTAAAGATTAAGCGATATCTCTGCTCCGCAGGAACCGAGTGTAAACTGTTGCTCTTGAACAGTTGTCCCATCCTTCTTGACTCGAAGTGAATAGTTCCCCTTGAATCCACGAGTCCTGACTGTTCTATCCGCCAGAGAATGTGTTTCGTGTGTCCGCCAGTCCTGTTTCACTAGTTGATGCCATCTCACCCCAGCTGCATTTGGCTACAAAAACAGCAAGACACAGTTGTAATATCTGCCGGAACTAAAACGTTAATTAATTACGGACACTTGGCTACATATCTTGTAATATTTACATCAAAGCAATGTTATCTAAATCTACCCTCACTGTTCAGACAGGTAGACCGATGTTCGATATAGAACTTTCCTTTAGTGATGTGAAAGATAATACCACCTAAGTATCGCCAACAGTCTTAAGCCTGTCAAATGAACCAAACGAAAATGCCGTTCTCCGTGTACAGGAGAGATTTACGGACGCATCAGGAGGATGACTGAGCGTATGTGTCCACGTGTGTGGGTGTTCACGGTGTGAGTATTGGCGCGTATGCACGTGTGTGCGTGCATGGTGAGTGCGCCTGTGGGTGTGCCCATGTGTGATTGCATTGTGTGTACGGGTATGCGTGTGAGTGTGTGCATAGTGTGGGGGTGAGGGTTAGTGCCGCAATACTTGTGAGTCCATGTGTGCGGTGTGTGTGTGTGAGAGAGAGAGACTAGAGGACTGGGGCGCGACTATCCGTGTGTACAAAAACAGCTTTAAAGATATCAACCGTTTAATAAACATGCAGCTGTATTACACATTGTGTAACACCAAAACGAGTGCAAATATTAAAAGCTCTCAACATCCTTTGGCCTATTCATCGACATTAAGTGTGGAGATGATAGATCACTGAGAGGAGTTTATGCACACCCGATGACCCTAGCAACCTTGTTGCTAAGCTGACGACACATGACAATGTTTCGCCGATGGATCTTGCAACACAATTCCACAAATTACGTCATCGGGTATTGTGACGTAATTGTGAACTTTGTGGTGCATGCGCAGGGCCCCGTTCCACAAGGCGATCGTACTCTGGCACAACGACAGTCTAAATCAAAGTATTTTAGTTGCGATAACCTTGGTGCTACAATAACTTTGTGGAACGGACGCCTGAATTCTAAATGTGGACTGTTATATGGAATTAAATTAATACGTTTAAACTTTTTACGTGTTTGAAGTATTATTCCGTAAAACTAAATTTGATTATGCTGTGGATCGTGTAGCTGTCAACCTATTCACACACGACAGTATAATTCTAAAAAAGTTATAAATGGCAAGTAATAGATAAAATACTACACTCGCTCCCGTGTAAAACCAATTTTATGAAACTCGTGAATAGTTGTGTCTGACTAACTTTCGCTCGTCAGATACCAGAACTATTCACTCGTGTCATAAAGTTGGTATTGGTTTAGTATTCTATATCAATTCCATGCCCGGTTCAACTAACGCCATTGGCAACATCCTTACCGTGACAGATTCTCCGTTAGCCAGAGCAGCATCAGTGTTCCATATCTTGCCGTCCCAGAACCCCCACAGTGTGACGCCGTGTACGGCGGGGGTGCTGAAGTACAGGCGCAGCACGTCCTCGAGGAGTCCAGCCTTCTTGTTCTGGTCAGGCTCGTCAATGTCCAGCTCGGTGATCCATATCGGCAGCCCTACCTCCACTATCTGGTCCAGGCGGTGCTGGAAGCACACGAGATGAGCGCATAAGATTAAACATATGACCGAGGCAATAGGACACAGTCACACTGTTGACGATGAGATCAATCTGCACCCTAAGCACCAGCATCAAGTACACTGGCGTACACTGGTTCATACGGGTCTCACCTTGATGAGCGTCAGATCTAGGGGAGGCTTCAGGTGGCTCTGGATCCCTACGCCATACACAGGTGTTTCACTCCGGAACATCATGGCTTGGGTTCGATATGCCTGACACGATATGAAATACAGAAAATTGTGATCATGACATGTTTCTTACATTTCTGATATCCAAAAGTAATTATAACTAGTTGTGAAATGACATGAAAGACCAGCGATTCCAAATGGTGGGCGAGTCCAGCCTAAGGAACAGTATACTTGTGGAGTGCTGGTATGACTGTTATAACATTTCAGTTACTTGATGGCGTTAGTTCAAGTATGTTAACATAATCAGTCTGCTCTAAGTGTTTGTGATACTCAAAGTTTTGGATGCATGTTTTTTCGTCACATCGTTAGCTTTGTATATGTTTAAATTCCCGTAGCTCCTGCATACCAGTATAGTAGTATTCCACAGCTGTACATGTATTGTTTCTATACCCATATACAAGTACACTGTAAAGCTACTTGCTAGGGACAATTTACAGTTGAACTTGTTTGACGTAGAGTTGAAATAGCTCAATAAGCATGACCCATATGCCAACTTACCCGAATATAGAGTTCTTGTGACTTTAACACTTCGTACAACTTCATACCTGAGTAAACTGTCCTGAACTGACTATAGCAAAGTCATTGAGGAAGAGTTTAGGCTTGGGATCCATGGAGCGGACGGCGGAGAATATGTCCATTGTGATGTTTACATGTCCTGTAGCCTCCTCGTAAAAGTTGCCATGAACGTTTTCATTGTTCACGTCCCAGTGTTCAAGTCTGAAAGGATGACATGTTACAATGTAGACATGTAATCTCTGTGAGACATCAGCATAAGTGCGTGTATGTGAGTTGGATGGCATGAATTTCTATGAAGACGATGCTGTTCTTAGGGAAACTGTTTGATAGGCATTCTAGAAGTTGGTGACTATGTAAGAAAACGTACAACTTAATGGATAACAACTTTTGGATTATTGTAAATAATGACGTTTCAGTGAAGATTCTTACACCGTACATTCTTATCCAGCTTGATAACGGTGTAAGAATCTACATAGAAACGTCACTATATGCAATAAACCAAAAGTTGTTAATACCCATAAAAATGTACGTTTTCTTTCTTATTCTTAAAGTGTTTGAATGAACAAATGATGCATGTACTCACTTCCCTAGAGTCCTTGACGTCACATTCATCCCCCGCGCCACCATCGCCTGTACGAGCGCATCCCCTTGTAGAGACTGAACCCAGGCAGGGTCCTTTGTAGGCACGCCCCAGAAGACAGTGTGGCCTCGCACCTTAATGCTTTAAATATAATATGTTTTTAGACGTTATCCTTAGGACAGGACCCGACATTGGTTGCAGTTAAAACTTTTCGTATTAGTTCTGCATACACCAATACAGTGAAAATCAGAAACAAACCACACGTCATTATTCGTCCGTGATAATTTTGAACATTTACAAAACCCTTAATGACACATGGTATGCTTTGATTGTTTGACTGAAACAACTACAATAACAGCGCGGTTCTTTCCTGTGGATGTGAAAACAAATGTGCACCGGTACTTGGTACATTTATCCTCGTGATACAGCTGTAGAAAGGGTGAACACTTCAGTCGTCTTATCGCGTGTATTAGCTGCCGTAGGTGTTTCCGCCTGAACAGCCCGTGTTTTCCCTTATGTGAGCAGTACAACGATGCACTTAGTCTAGTTTTCTCAACTCGATTTTTCGAATTTCGAAGACGCCTCACTTTCAGTCGTGAACATTTTCGGCAGATATTGTCTATGTCATGAACATTAGTTTCATTTTGCACCAACTTGATTTTCAAGTTCTCAGTGTTTCAACAACAACTAGAGTAAAAAAAAGTATTTAAAGTATTTTATCATTGGTAAAAGGACTAGGTTGAGAAGGTTGTTACTCTATACTGTAGCGTTCAGTTGAAAAGAGTGCCGCCTAGACTCAACGAGCAGACACGGTACAGGGAACATGGGAACTACGCCCATCTACATGCGGTCGGGCGACCAGTCTTCAGTTCAGGTAAACCTCCCCGGGGAGGTAAGCACATACGTTGGCACAGGTGTCATTGAACTGAATGCTACATAGTGTGTGCGTCTCTGTTTCTCAGTCACCGTGTGTTACCAGAGAGTTGTGTAACTCACCCTCGTTCAACAAGCTCGTTCACAGCGGTCACCCCAGCGTCGTAGGTTAAAACATCCTGGCGAACACAAACCGATTATCACACAGCACGTATATAAGACAAGTTTAGTCTACGTACCTAGTTCTCAGCGATATGTAACAAAGTCAATTACAAAACGTACTCATATATTTTCAAATTCTACTAAATTTCTACATGTACATTTGGCTTACATTTTGTTTGTATTTTGTATGTACAATGCACATTCGTGAAATGAAGTCACGTTAGTTGAACATTAGTTTGTTATTTTTAAGTACAACTGATCACAAGAGCTTATGACTGATGCTCTGAATTATAACGTACATATTCCCGTGTGTGACCTGTCAGTCACCTATGGTCAGAGAATGTTCGAGTTAGGCTAAAACTCAGTGTCCCTCTGTGTTTTAGGTCTACATATGTTTACCTTATTTCTCTCTGTCTGTGACCACTTCAGCTTATTTTCAATAGTTGCCCACTCAAAGTTGTCATAGAAGAAGTTCTGATAGGCTGTGTAGTTGCTGCTTTGGACTATTCTGTCAGCGCTCACTGCAGTGCCGAACCCGAACTCACTTGTTAGTTGTTGTATCTGTAGTAACGATAGGTATCTGTAAAAGCATGCTCCTCAAGGCAGTGGTCATGAAATCCACAACAATGGCGACTTGACTTGACGTTCTCCGATCTGTACCCACCTGCTGTAGGAGACATAATCAGCCATAACGTTCACTTCCCTAGGAGCGAACGTCGTTAAATGAAACACTGCTATGACTCAACAGAAAATTGTAGTTTGTAACATGCGTGTGATGTTTCACTTGATGAGGATGCTTGTGATTCACCTACCTCCACAGTCACTCCATCCACTCTGCCGGAAGTAGCACTGCAAGAAGCAATACATGGAATGTTATGTTACAATAGAACTAATTACAACTGCAGCAAGGTAACCTGTGAATGGCCTGAGATATAAACTAGAGGGCAAACAAAACGCCACCAAAAAATATTGGTCGTCAGTTTTCAACACATTTGCCAATGAGCACGAAACAGTTGGGAACACATAGCAGGAATGCAACTTCCCTATTCCCTGTTAACATGGGCACGTACTTCACATGATTTGCGAGAAAAGTTAATTTAATCACTAAAAAATGCAAAATGTGCACAAAGTTACCCGTATGAAATTCTGGTTGAAAACGTGAGCAGCATTGTACTCTCTCACCACATGAAATCGTTTAAAACAACGAACATGCCTCGACTAACCGCAGAGCAGAGGGAGAAAGCCATCGGTATGTTGCAAATGGGAGCGACGCAGGAGCACGTTGCCAGGATCATGGGCTGCTTCAAGTGCACCAACGCAAGACACGTCACAGGCAAACTGGCAGTACTGCAGTACCGCAGACAGGCCGAGGAGTGGAAGACCCAATGTCACGACAGGAAGACCGGTATTTACGGGTGCTTCACCTAAAGTCCAGATTCCTAACTGTGACGTCATCATCCGCAAACAGAATTGGACATTCAGTCAGCAGAAGGACCGTTGCTAGAAGACTCCGCCTGTATGGTCTCCGTGTCTATCGACCCTTCTAGGGCATGGCGTTAACGTTTCTACACCGACGTCACAGACTGAGTAGGGCCTGGACTCTACAGCAGTGGCAGCAGAGAAATTGGCGAAGACTGCTCTTCAGCGACGGGAGTAGGTGCTAGCTCTTCAAGTGTGATGGGTGGGTTCGAATCTACCGACGACGTGGTGAACGGACGGCACATTGTGGTAGTGTTATGGTCTGGGGTGGCATCTGCGGGGAGCAGAAAACAGATCTGGTCATCATCGACGGAATTCTTACTACACGTCGTTACGTTGATGAAGTTTTGTAGCCTGTGGTGCTGCCTTTCCTGCAACGACACCCACGGACGCTTTTTCAGCAGGACAACGCCACCCCTCATACAGCTCGAGACACTAGCGACTTTCTGAACGCCACCAACGTGACGGTATTACAGTGGCCAGCCAGATCACCGGACCTGTCACCCATAGAGCACCTCTGGGACCAACTTGGACGCAGAATTCGGAAACGTCAACAGCCGCCATTGACGAGGGATGCCTTGGCAATTGCCCTGCAGTAAGAATGGCGTAGGATACCCAATCAGGATGTCAGGAGACTCGTGTACTCAGTTCGACGCCGTGTTAGGGTCTGCATCGTTGCTGGAGGGGGTCACATCCGATACTGAGCCATGTATGAAGCACGGGACTTTAAAAGAGATCGACGTCGATTCTGCGGACGTGATCGAATACTGGACCGTGCACCCAGCATGATAAACGTGTTTGCAGAACTTTAAGTACATGTTTTTTTATCTTGTCATTTTCAAATACCGTTTTTGAAAAATTGTTGGTTTTTTTATGATAAAACATCAACCGTTACGTCTGTTTTGTTTTAGACCAGAATGTTGTTTGGTGCCGTTTCTTTTGCCAGATATATTATATACATGTAACATTCCTTTTCTATACGATTTGGTTAACAGTAGCTGCCTTTATTGGATCAGTGATTACATACACAATGTTGATGTCCGTTTTACGAATGGCGTCAATGGTGGCGTCGGCAGCAACGTCCCAGTTCCCAGGCAGCGACGGGAGCTCCGTGAGTGACGTTGTGTCCAGCAGGTAGTCTACCACGGGAGAGTACACTTGTATGTACAGGATGTACTTGTCATATCCTGAAACGGTGAGTGGGGGAACAGCATTTCATTTATACAACGGCATGTCAGTATAAAGTAGGAATGAATCCCAGGTCTGGGATTCGAACATACGATCACACGATCCTTGCACGTCTTAGAGACGAAACAATACATATCGCCTGAGTGCCTGAGTCTCCCGACACACACACACACACGCACACGCACACACAAACACGCACATGCGCACGCGCGCACACACACACACGCACGCACACACACACACACACACACACACACACACACACACACACACACACACACACACACTATGCATCTTAGTACATCTCACAACCGGTGTTACATATCATTCTGTGCCTGTTTCGGGTCTGTGATGTAACGTTCTCGGTAAATGTTGCTTTGTGTCATTATGAAACGTGAATACTCTATGAGTTTGTACCTGAAAGGATGGTGATATCCCCGCCAATTCGCTGCCACATGTTGGGCTGCATGAACCTCACACTAGAAACATGCACATACTTCTTCGCACCTGAAGTCAAGAACCACAAACAAACTACACGATCGACCAATTTGGTTGGGTATCGAACGTGACCTACATTTTATACAATAGAGGATTCACTTGTACTAAAGCACTGTCACTTTGATGTTAGTTTGAAAGATGCTAAATTAAAATAGAAAAACTTATTGTAAACTTTTGTTTCAAAGATTCCATTTAGTGAAAATAGGTCCCCCTGTCGAGCAATTTGAAAGTAACGCAGTAATGACGAAGCTGCATTGTTTTAGAGGTTAGAATGTTACGTGGACATTCGTCCTACCTGTGACGGTATTGCGATAATTGAGCGTGACGGTAACCTCTGCCGTCATCTTGCCAGCAGCTGTGTTGAGAAGTTGGATGAAGCCACTGAAGAAGTATTGTTTCCCTGCCTCTACACTGATGGACTGGGCGATACCTGCCCATTTCGCTTGTCTGAAAGCACATGCGAATTAATATGAAACTTATATTTCACCCGACCGCCACCGTGGTCTAGTGGTAGAGCGTCCGCGCGGAGAGCGGAAGGCCCGGGGTTCGATCCCCAGCCGCGTCATACTTTAAAGGTGGTACTAGTTGTTACCCTCTCTGGCGCTCGGATTTAAGGGGCTAGAACAAGGACTGGTTGGCTTGGAGTCTAATGCATGCGGCATGGTATCCCAGTAGGCATTAGTCCGTACAAGTACAAACAGCCAAACACACACATACACACGTGCAAGCACGTCGCTATATAAATGCAATAATTTTGGACGTGACGTTAAAGACCATTGGGGCATTCCGGGTTACATCTGGTCCCCAGCAACTGATGCCGGTCGTAAAATGCGTAGGGGTCGGGTGGTGACGAGGTCAATTACGCGTCATCGTATTTACATCCCATGTGTGTATCATTGCACAACACCACGCTTCCTTTGACATAACATATCGATATGCCGTAACCGTCCCCATGGTTATGAAGGGTATATACGTGATGTCCTATCCCTGGTCACAATGGAATCTGTTTCGTACGTTGATCTAGACTGCTTGTACTGCGTGTACTGTTTGTGTGTTGGCGTCGTATATTTCAAAGACAAAGCGCAGCTGCTGTAAATTTAAACACATCTGTGATGTCATTCTATTGTTGATGTCACAGTTGTTTGTCAATAATACGTTATCTTGGACCAACATTTCAACTAAATTACACTTGGAATAGACGGAACTATATTTTTTATATTTTGACAAGTGAATGATTTCAAATTTTGTCGGAAAATATGTGTTGCCAATGGGGTTGAGGACGTCTTACTGTCAACCTCAGCTACGGCGACACATGACAGTACGGTGTGAAATTCACTACTTGTGTTAAAGATTTACAAATGTGTGCATAATTCTAAAAAGCAAAAAAGATAATATGTTTTAGCAGGTACCCTGTAACAATGTTCGTATTCATTGCAATTAGATAAACACTTTGACGAAAATACTGATCAGGTAAACATATATATATTCATGTTCAGGGCTCTATATTTGCATTTATCCCCGTCAGTTTGTATCAACAACGGGCAAGTGTTCATGATTGTCAATGATAACATACATGTTTAGGACCCCACGAAATTATGAAGAGCCGTGTACCATGTATTGGAAATATGAGCTAGCGACGAAGTTTGTTGCACGTGCAAAATCTCCTAAACAGATAAATGTTTGTGACCTGTTGGATACCCGCACACTGTTGTTGCCCGTGTAGCTGTCAGAGCTGAGGGAGGTGGAGCACCTTCTCCCAAACCAGCCACTGTTGGCGTTACTGAAGTCACCCTGTTCCAGATCGCTGTTGACAAGCAGGTTGCCATCAGATGCCGCGCAGGGAAGTAAAATGGCAATCACGAGACTGAATCTTAGCATCCTGAAAATACAATCTGAATACCATAATACAATTATTTCGCTCCTGTTCATAATTCAAATTAACATGAGTTAGACTAACATATAGGAAACGAACTTTGTGCTGATTCAAAACAGCCATGTACGTTAAGTCATTGAACAGGAAGACGAAGCAGCGACACACACCACGAAGTTCCGCTATGTGATAATACTAACAATATTTCAGATTTGGAGTATATATCCATTCATGCCCATTTGAAATCGATACATCCATTTCAATACATAGTACATAGGCTAGACCTACTCCATATGAGACCCGTGAAGATTCGGGGTAGAATAGATCTTCAGCAACCCATGCTTGCCCGAAAAGGTGACTATGCTTGTCGTTAGAGGCGCCTATCTGGATCGGGTGATCAAGCTCGCTGACTTGTTTGATGCATGTCATTGTATCCCAATGGCGTGGATTGATGTTCATAATGTCAATCACCAGACTCGATTATATACAGACCGCCGTCGTATAGCTGGAATACTGCTGAGTGCGGCGTTAAACAAGAAACAAACTAACAAACAATGATATTTCTGAACGACAAGCACTATAAAAATGTTGGTTGGTGTTAATATCAGTATAATTTAGCAGTTTTCAAGCGAAAAACATCAGGATCTTAATCAGTCAAATCAGGAAAGGATCTTAATCAGTCTGGTGAACTTATGAATAGAGGTAGGAAATTCATAAACTATCTTGACAACTTTCAAGGGTAGAGTATACATATGTTCAACCCTTAGAAAATGATCTGATTTCTATACTATGCACAACAATGTACTCACTTTGCCGCCACAGTCGCATCTGTTTCCGTGTCCTGTGGCCGCTGTTTATATGAGACTGGTGCTGATAAACACCTGTCTCTATTGACGCTGGTTATTGCCCTGACAATGTACATATAGCTCCGAGGGGTGTGTGTTGTGGTACGAACTTAACTGGTGTAACAAGAGAATAGGACATTGCCGCGAGGGTGTTTTATGAAAGGTAGTTCATTTGTTTCCCACTGCAATCAACCATCCGGAAGGTCTTGGTAGTCGGATAATACCTACATGTATAGTGAAAAACAATAAAGATGATAGAAAATGCCTCTATAAATAGCAGCTGATATTAGACGCCGGCTGTTTTACACGACAACATTGAACAAAAGAAGGGCGTTCGTTACAATAGCATAATAGAGCCTGTATTGACCGTACGCCTTATCACAAAGCTATTCGTGCAGTAGTTGCACTTAACGGAAAACGGATGAAGCATCATTTATAGTTCGGAAACAAGATAAGTTTTATGTGTTTCAGCTATGAATGGATCAGATTCCATAGCAATAATCTGTATCTCTTCCATTCGTCAGGACAGACGAATATCTATATTACATTTCCTGAAACTATTCATTCATTTCCCATGACGAAAACATTTGGCCATTTCCATTGAATACTTTTATATTTTACCTCTCTACATCCATTGGGTGAGTGAGTGAGCGTTGAACAGTATTGGTATAATATATCGTGCATGTAGAAAGGCCATGTTGACATTGTTCGTTTATCCCAGTTGATGAATATGCTTCACGAAGTAATTTATTCCAGTTCTGTTCAACGCCGCTTTGAACAGTATTCCAGTTATATTACGACGTGCAAGGTTAATGTGGGAGGTAAGCCCGAAGTGATGCAGGTCTCAGATATTTACCACAATCAGAGCACGGTTATGAGGCTGACAAACCTAGAAATATAATCGAGGATTTGAACCAACAATGATAGATTTATGGCGTGCCTAAGGGACGCAACTCTAAGACGACTGCACCACCCGTGTCCCCACACGTTTATTGAATTTCTGTTTGTTGTTTAACGTCCAGAAATACGAGGGCTGTAAATAATCGTGTCTGGGCCAGACAATCCAGTGATTGAAATGACAAGTAGAACATTCCGAATTACCTTTCACTTAAATTGTATCCTAAGGAGCAAATTATTGTAATCCTTTGCTGTTATGCTTTGCCATGATAAACTGTTTATACTAAACAGTCGAAACCGATTACATTCTGATATTTATGTTATATTCATATAAGTAAATGATGTATCTTCTAATTTTAAACTTGGGAAAGTAAAACCTCTACCTTATATGACGTCACGAAATACATACGGAATTTCTGAACGTTTCACAACACTAACATACCTGCACATTGCTTTGTATGTGAACTGTTGGCAAGTTGTCATAGCAATGAGATGCAGCCTAGGAAATAGAAAGACGATCTCCACACTGAGTGCTCGCACCGTGGACACAGTTAACCCACTATATACTAACTGCTTAAAGCGCTATTTGGAACTATGAGAAATACCATTACAAAGCAGCTCGAAATCGTCTTTTAGTAAATGTAGTTGAGAGAGTGCAGTTACATATATTTATTCAACAACCACAAGAACTAGAACGTCTGAGACAATCATGTCCATATATCAGGCAACAGTTTAACACAGCAATGTAAGTGTTGTATATTTATCACCCGCCCAACGAAGTTGGCGGGGGATATAGAAAACGGGCTCCGTCCGTCCGTTCAATATTTTTTCATCAAACTTTGCAGGTCTGTCAGGTACATGCTGAACTGGTGCCTTTTGCTATTGAGAAATTTTAGAAATTTTTATTTTTACGTTTCCATGGCGACAAGGTGGACTTAGATTCTGTGAGGGTAGGGTTCGTTTCTTGAGCATAACTCATAAACCGTTCAATATTTTTTCATCAAACTTTGCAGGTCTGTCAGGTACATGCTGAACTGGTGCCTTTTGCTATTGAGAAATAATTTTAGAAATATTTATTTTTTACGTTTCCATGGCAACAAGATGGACTTAGGTTCCAAACTCATCTTTTTTTACAATTTCCATGACAAGTTCCATCTCGGTTAAAAAAGGTTAGGGTTTGTTTAGATTTAATTATGTCATAAATTCTGCAACAGGGGCGGGGAATATAGCCACGTTAGTGGCAAACTCATGTTGAACTTGCAATATACATCATGTACCGTGCTTCAGTCATCTAAATCTAAGATATAAAATATGTTGAGGCGTCATCTGTGCTCAGTTTATTGTTCATTACTTTTTTAAATAAGTATAATCGATTAATCAGGCCTAAAACGTACACACGTTTTAGCAGTAATGATCGTTATCTTCTTGAGAAACCGTTTGATTCCTGTACATATTTACGTGGAACGTTCTTTATTGTACAGGACGTCGTACACTTTAATATATATCTGTCATAATATATTATCAAACATTTGTCAAGGCGCATTTACAGCGTGACCATCTAACCATGGTTCATGCACAATCGGATTGTATAAATTGACGACATTGACCCGAGGCTATAATTGTCAATAGCTCCACATATATGAAACTGCTGAACGAAACGAACTGATAAGGTGATATACGTTAGCGATATATAACAATGTACCTCGGGAACAGACATGCCTCTGACGTAGGCTTACATTCTAGGGAATGTTAAAGCCAGCATACCAACAAAACAGACTAATTCCTTCATTGAGTGTATGAGTGGCGCCGTTTCACGCTTGGTAATAATCAGGCCCCTCACAGCAGGGGACACCAATGGGTCACGTCATTTTGTATACTTGTGGGCAAACACGTCCGGGCAGACACTATAACTACACTCACAGGCAAAATAAACTATACAAAACTTTCAATTGTGATTTTGTTTAATTAAAATCAAAATGTTAAAAATTGCTGTAAATTAATCACGTAAACGCAAAAACGAGTATTTCTAAAACCACAATTGTGGTTACGGGATCTAGAGGAAAATTACTTTAAACGTGAAAGTTTGATACACTTACGGCAAGATGTTATTTGGACAATTAGGATAAAAAAGCAGTGTAGCTGTCTTCTGTGGCACCCAGATCACCGTAATACCACAACGACCAAGAAGAACGAGAAGGGACAATCGGTATGCTTTGTTTGTTTGTTTTTGTTTAACGCCGCACTCAACAATTTTCCAGCTACATGACGGCGGTCTGTAAAATAATCGAGTATGGGCCTGACAATCCAGCGATTATCGGTCCACGCAGTTGGGATTCGATGACGTGCATCAACCAAGACAGCGAGTCTGACCACCCAATCCCGTTAGTCGCCTCATACGACAAGCATAGTCGCCTTTCACGACAAGCACGGGTTGCTGAAGGCCTATTCTACCCCGGATCTTCACGGGACCATTAGGTATGCTACAGATGGGAGCTGAACATGACCGTGTGTCAAGATTTGTGGGTTGTACCACACTCCAATCAAGACCGGTATTTACACGTCATACACCTGAGGAACAGATTCGTCACAGTGACGTCATTGTCAGCAACTGCCCTTGGACATCCTGTCAGTCGGAGAACTGTATCGAGGAGACTATGACAACCGACGTGCCTTTCAACATCGACGCCCAGTTGTACTCCCGTACCTACAAAAAAAACACGGACCATATTCCACCAAGACTACGCCCGATCACACACAGCACAAATCAACATGAACATTCTTAATGCCAACAATGCGAACGCTGTCATGGCAAGACCGATCCCTGACGTGTCTCCAATTAAACATGTGTGGGATCATTTGGGATGTGAGCAAGACAGGTTCCTGGGATGACTAGACAAGGTGTACTGCAAGCACGCTGCATTCCATCTCAAGACATTCCGTCCTCCGCTCACCGTCGATGGAGAGCCTCTATTCATGCCCGTTGTGTGCACATACGATATTGACAACATTTATCACAAACATACATAAATTCCTCATTGAATGATGGAATACATGACAACTTACCCCGTCCTCATGATTTTGCACTTGTACACTTTATGTTACCAACCTACCATTGACTACCATAGTATGCTAGTACAAAACATTAAATTTGGCAATAACAAATATCATTTCTCAACTCTCCTTTCTCTTCGTCAATGATTGTCATATCTTATAGTTTCTTTTGCTCGTGAGTGTAGTTACCAAACCAACTGTCCTGATTGTTTTTTTTAAACCTTTTACAACCACGCCACAATATTTAAATGACGGTCCGTAAATCCAGGATGATCATATTAGTTATTACAGTAAATAATACAACAAATCGTGAACTTGTTCAGCCAACATTAACATGGTCTCGTTTAATAATGCAAACAGACAGCAGGTATTTGGTACTTTTTGTAGCAAAAAGTCTTGAAAGAGAAATATTTTATATGGTGACATTAGTCCTGGGCATTATTGCCAATCATATTGTTGCCTTCTAGCAATACCCTTTAAAAAGATTAACATAATCAGTGTACGCCCTTATTTTGCTGCGCCTTCTGCATTACGTATAAAAACTCGGAAGATACAAACATTAACATTAAATAAATTCAGCTGGTATTCGTCTGGATGCAAATTGCATTTTCCATCAAGAACGAATGATATCACTTTATGTCGATTTCTGTTTGAATTGACATCGTTTGGAAAGTATTTCTTAATTACTGTTCATAACAAAGATGATTTACTAGTATGAACAAGTTTTTCAAATTTAAAATTGTAGTATTTTGGGGGGTTGCCAAATATTACGACTTTCGTCTCCACACTTGCAATAACCTTGGTCTAAAGTTGGAGATATGTTGTGGAACCTCGGACTTTGTTCCTATTTTAACCCCGTATCTTCTGCAAAATGCAAGTCAAACTGTCCTTAAATTACAAACGTTACTAGCTGAAGGTTGCCTTCTATAGCACGAAATATAGCCAGCAGTACCAGCGAGATATCTCCCTCCTGTCAGACACCTGGTGCACGTGATACGAAGCTTCCTGGCACCCTGGCCTCAGTAGGTGACAGAGGAGGAGATTATATCGGAGGTCTGTTGTGTTCATTCTAGTGTTGATGTCTGTAGTGCATTCTACTGTTGCTCAGTCTATATATTCAATGTGTTGAATGTAACAATGTGTTGAATGTCGGCCAATTTTACGTCTTGCACTTGATGTGAATGTATTACGAAGCGCCGTAACTGTGCCGGACTTACTCACATAGTCCCTTACAGACCTTTCTCGTCTAAATATTATATTGCATTTGTATTTGAATCTATTTGTTTAAATCAAACTACAATTCTTAATGTAGCAATTGGATCATAAATTCTCTCATGTCAACTGTCCTTTTGGGGAACAATTTTATTTCGCGAAAGAGCTGGATGTTATATGGCTGTCTGTAAACACGAAGTCACTGTTATTAAAATGAAGATCCTTCGCGGTTCAAAATAGTAAAACAAAAAAAATAAGAAATGATATTCACTTTGTGTGAGTTCATTGGAGTATGTGTGTAGATGACACTTGGAAGTATATACACATGTTATCTGTTGTTTTACTGTCAGCATTTTTCTATGAGTGTATGTTTCTCCACGTTTCTACTGTCGGACACCTTTGTGTACATGGGACGAAGCTTGTGAGTGATCAGTTACTTGATAAACTTAGATGACCTTCACCCATGAGTCGCGATTGATACGCAGGTCGCGGTCTGCCACATAGACGCCGATACGCATCAGGGAACATGGCGGCGACACCCTGGCCACAGTAGGTGACAGAGGAGGAAATGATATCTGAAGTCTGTCGTGTTAATTTAATATCTAGTGCTGATGTATGAAGTGCATTATGCTGTTACTGAATCTAAATTCAATGTGTTGAATGTAAGAAAAGCATGTTTTCTTCAAGTATATTGACCTATCAACTAGATCTAATGTAGCAATAGCATACGATGTCCTGGGTACCAAGAATAAACTTCAAAATGCGTATGAATATGAAGAATGATGATATTTTAGTCGCATATACAACAGGGACAGGGTGTGGCAAAGCAGCATCCTCAAATAACGGAACAAGTAAAACTCGAGGGGTTTAGTTCCACATCGCACGTCACAGCTCAGTGTGACTCAGAAGATATGACGTCACAGTCGGCTACAGGAAAGCGCCAAAAGTCAAGCTCTCTGCGCTCTCTAAAACTTGAAATACACTCTTTTTGTAGATTTGTATAGTGTTTTCTGCTAAAATTGTACTGCCACACATATTTAGAAAATTGCAGTAACCGCAACTCGGCATTTTGTAACCTATTGTTGTACACATAAGTCTTAAAAAAATCCTACCGACATTGACTGAGAAAGAAGTGCTTTTCTATAAGCATAAGTCTCCGCGGTGAAGTTTGAATCAGATGTGGTTATTGTGATTTGATACCTCTGATCAGAATCGAGCAATTTCCACATGCATGTGGGTAACTGTAAATAGATTAGTTGTACTAGGGGAAATTGTATGCAATTTGGCTTTTACACGGGGACAGGTGGGATACAACTGGAAATCCACATGGCCTTCGACTACAGCTGCTTTGGGAACTGCCGTATACGTACGTCAGTAGACAATCATGTTTTTATTGTGAATCTTACACTATGCACATCATTTCATTGGAAGAGAGGTCGGTCACATGACCGCGAAGCTGACGTTCAAAAGCGTGTGAAGGGCACATTTTAACGTGTATACGTTTTTCACCAGACTGTATTTAATTTCTTAAAATGACGTAAACCCGACGAGCTACTTCGACAGTCCTGGTCCCTGTGAATTCCTTAGCACGAATAAATACAGAAGCATCGTTTCTGATCATTTAGATTCTTTCATATTGAGCTCAAAGCAAACATTGGGAAAAGTCAGGGAGGTTTTGATTGCATGCCCGTTTACGAATACCCTCGCTACGATCAATCCTAGTGAACAAAACGAAGAATCTACTTGATCCGTGTTTAGAATGACGGTGATAGTCCACGGCAGTCTTTGAATTTACCTCAGAATGTATGTGACATATCTTTAGAATCACCTTCCAGTGATCGGCACACTGATCAATGATGGCAAACATCTGCAATCACCACACGTTCGCCAAACTTCGGAAATCGGTCATGTCACGTTTTGACGTCTGCACTTGATGTGAATGTATTACGAAGCGCCGTAACTGTGCCGGACTTACTCACATAGTTCCTTACAGACCTTTCTCATCTAATTATTATATTGCATTTGTATTTGAATCTATTTGTTTTAATCAAACTACAATTCTTAATGTAGCAAATGGATCATAACTTCTCTCATGTCAACTGTCCTTTTGGGGAACAATGTTATATGGCTGTCTGTAAACACGAAGTCACTGTTATTAAAATGAGGGTCTTTCACGGTTCAAAATACTGAAATACAAAAATATAAGAATTGATATTCATTGGAGTATGTGTGCAGATGACACTTGGAGGTATATACACATGTTATCTGTCTGTTGTTTTACTGTCAGCACATTTCTATGAATGTATGTTTCTACATGCACATGCATATTCCTACAACATTACGAAGAGTAAATGAAAGGCAATCATTCATCTAGATATAAAACACGAACACACCTTACTAAGCTAAGCCTAGAGCCGCTCAACATTTACAATGCTGCGCGGTGTTGACGCCTAGAAACATGAACACTATGCAGGTGGGCATAAGCTGTGTTTTATTATCCTCAGTTGTCAGTTATATATGTTGATTACATTGCCACGTTAAAGGTCCTCTACACTCAAAGTCAGATTGTCCTGTATTTTAGAGGGTTACAAATAGTAAATAATTACAGAACGTGTGTGCTGAAGAGAAGGAGCTACAGGTCGGTTCCTAAATAGTGGAGAGTCCATGTGTCTCGTGAAATATCACATTTTTCTCATCGAGTGACGGGGGAGATATTATCTTTTTCACAAGATGAGAGAAACATGATATTTCACGAGACACGTTGAATATCCTGTTTATTATATACTTTTTGTGCAGTTATCTAGCGGATAATTAATCATTTTATTACAAATGTGAAACCTCGAAACGTACATTCTCCCTACCTAACACGCAGGGACGTTTCATCACCCCTTGTAAATAGTAGTTCCTTGTTTGCAAAATAATAACAATACCAACAAAAGTTATAAAAATATATTTGATGTCAATAAAAGTCTTTATCTTACATTTGGATATGATTATAATTTATATAAAAAGAACTTCGACAAAAGATATTCTCGAATTCTACGAGACTGTTATTGGAAGCGAAAGGATAAACGTTTTTCAAGTAACAAAAATGTCGCTTTTGACGTCTCGATTGACGAATTAAATGAGAAATTTACAATTTATAACGAAACATTTAACTCCATAAATGACCGTCTGTCATTAGTTTGCCATGTCAATGAGGAACCAACATAAAATAGGAAGTCAGCAGTATGTGTACGGAGAGTCACGTACGAAAACGGGAGATAATATGCGGGGAGGTAACTCTTGCAAGACATTACTTCAGTTATGTTCAATGAAATATCAAGTGTTATGTTCACTGCAATGAAAATATCACTTTTCTCAACTTCAGAAAAACTCAGACTTTCACACTGAAGTATATTGTATAAAAAGCCATCTCTGAACATGAGTTGTTCATATAAATACATGTTGTTTGTTATTGACCTTCATTTTGTCTCATATGAATTTGAGCGTTGTAATGTTCACCTATCACCTATTAACTACGAGTACGATAACTACATGTAAGCATGATATACTCACCGACAAAAGAAACGCGAATACCGTACATATTTGTTAATATATGAAGAATTACTCATATTCCAGAGATATTAAATTGATTAGATGCACAAACGAACATACTTTTACTTTGAGTGAACGGACACACGTGAACGCATGTGACGTCATAGATCCATGACCCGAGATGCACCATTTGTCTCGTGCAGGATTAGCGTGTAACGCTTGGAAATCACATTCAGCATATTGTCATATGAATAAAGACACTGTAGTGACACTTGACTGATTGTCGGTTTGGTAATTGTCAATGGTACATAATGGAAACATCTCTTCTTAACGTACAAACGTCTCCATATGTTTCTATGGTTAAGAAAATGCCTCCGAATGGTTCGTAACGGAATAACCGTTTCTGCGATAACGTTATTCTGGAGGCATTGGTGTCACTAACCCGACCAACGGAAAAAAGTGGCTGTGCTTCAAATAAAGTTAAATAAAAATAGAGTTATTCTGAAATTAAATAATGCATATTTCAATGCATACTCATGGAGACATTTTCTCGACATTAAGGTCGTGATTCACAATTTGCAGGTGCATGTTCACAATCAACGTCTACGCGCAGTTGGAATGGCACAAAACTAAGTTGCCAGATATTTTAATGTTCATCGAAACACAATATCATCTCTTTGGAGATCTACACCAGGGCTAAACTCATGACCTACCATGGGCCGACGTAACGTCACCAAGACAACCCTATTCGGTTGGTGTATCTACGGAATCGATACCAAATTGCCACAATAACAGTTCGGAAACTTTCTGGGTTAAGACCCGAACAATACCGGTTGAGGGAGCACAGCATCTGGCCCCAGAGTTAAGACATACGCCCACTTTTGCCTCCATATCACCGTCAGGCACACCTCGGTTGGTGTACAGAGCATATGGTTCAGTAGGCAAGACTGGGACAGCTCAGATGGTCATGCAAGGATTTTCAGGCGTACAGGTGAACGTTTAAGCTAAGCTTGTGTTACTCAATGCCAACAGTGTAGGAAGTGGTGGCATCATTGTTAGTCGCAATTTAAATTACGCTAACGGGACGACATCGTTCGAGATTAAGTTCCACCCTGTTTGCAAATGCAGCGACGTAACGTCAAATTGCAAAAGGATACTGCCCGCCCACATGTTGCACGTGTTGTAACAGATTTTTTTAAGCAGGATAGCATTGCTGCCTTGGCTGTCTCCAGACCTCTCCTCCATAGAACATATCTGTCGTGAGATAAGTGGACGCCTACGACAGGACCAGAACCAGCCGTTAACTTTAGCTCAGTTGGACCAATCTTTGATTGGCATTTGGAACAACATCTCCCAGGTTGTTTTCAATCATCTTCGATCAACGCCTGCATCAACGCAAATGTCGGTTACTGTCTTCTACAATATTATCAAAAACATATCTCAGCTTTCACTCGGAAACGATGTCTCTCTATATGGATCTGAGGGCACCGCCGTGGAAGTCGCGTCCAGTGAACCCTGAATGAACCTACGTGACTTCTTGAGCCAGTCGGAGTCAGCGTACGATTTGGCGATTTTGCACCTCGATACCTTAATTTCGATCTTATCAAAAGATTGATTTTCAAGATTCAGAAATCAGATCTACTTGTCTAGATCTGTTTCATTCACTTTATATTTAGATATAAGAAGGTTCGATGCAGTGTATTCAAAATGTTTGCTGACGCTGTAAGTGAACCGTAAATCATATTTTCAGCATCCACGAACACCGTTGTACCGCTGTCATAGTCTCATACACATACATTTCTAATAGGGTAGACAATACTAAGTCATTGTTTACATTGGGTATATAGACGTATAGTCACATACCACATGTTAATAACTGAAAGGTTGCCTTGTCTTTTCAATGAACTTGACCATTTGAGCTTCAAAACTACGGGATTATAACAGAAGGCGCCCAGGTTACCCGCAAGGGATGATGGTGTAACATATTGTTACACTGATCCAAGGTGAATTGATTAATATATAGTCTTTATCAATACCCATTACGCTCATGTAAGATTACCTTTAAGATGACGTGTGTGTTAATGTTTGAAGTCAGGCACATTGCATGCGCTTATTGCGATATAGTTTTCAATGTAAGCGTATTCTCTCATAAGGACGTGAGCAGAAAGAGCAATTGTGACCTTTTGTCAGTTTGGTTAAAATATGTGCTTTGTTCCTTGTTGCTTCCGCATTTTGTAATTCCGAATAACAAACAGGAATTTGACACTACGTTATTGTCGTAAGATTCTCAGCAAACATAACTTGTGCAGTGTATATTAAGAATTGTCGGTAGATTTAATTACTTATTTACTTACTTATTAATTATTTATTTAAGCACAAATAACAAATGAAATGTCATCATCAACTCCAGGCCCAAATATTTTAGTTAAATATTGTTATGAATATTTTTGTGTTCTGTGTCAACCACTATATTTGTTCTTACTTAATGTAAAACCCTTTATATCACAAACATCACACATCAAGTTTCACAGTGAGTTGACGACACGACTGAAAGCTGTACAAATAGAAAACACGACTGGAAGCCCAAATGTTAAGTGAACGACGATAAAACAGTACTTATGGTCATTAAATTTGTTATTGGCTGCTGTAGAGCTGCTGTTTGCAATGTGTTTTTATCGTTTTGTTGCCTTTGTTGTTTTCTTCTTGTATTGTTGTATAGCCTTCGTTTCTGGCTCCCCAATCTTGTCGGTCGCCACAGCACCATTATTATTCGGTTTAACCTCGGTTTGCCGGCACCCTGAATGTTATGAGAGGAGATTAAATGTGCCAGCAATTTAGATTTTTATCTGAAGGATTATAGGGACCAGTGAACCCTGCTTCATTAACGGTGACGCGTGGCTGACACGAACTGGTGAACACTTTTCAGTATCAGTGTCAAACGTGAGTTTCATATCATGAAGAAGATTGCTGCAGACAACAACATATCCCTAGCCCCATCAAAGACTTTGAAGCAGCTGCGCAGAATGCCGTCAATGATGATCCAGAAACCTATTGTAAAAACCTAACAGACTATATAATAAACGCAGCCAAAACCTCCATCCCCTTCAAAACATCTAAGACAGGCAAACCGACCGTACCATGGTGGAATGAGGAAATAGAACAGACTAGACGAAAACGTAAATCAGCCTTCAATAAAGCAAAACGCGACTACAAACATCTAAACATAGCCCACGAACTAAACCACCAGGTTCAAAACTAATCCAAATAGCCAAAAGTAGAGACTGGAAAAAATTCTGCGAAGGTATAAATAACCGTACAGATGCCAAAACGGTCTGGCGCAAAATCCACGCAATTAGAGGCTTAAAACGACGTAAAAAAACACACCCAGCATTAACAACTCAACCAACCCCGCCCAAAAAGCAAATAATCTCGCCAACCACTTTTCGGCCGTTAGCAGTAACACCAACCTCAGCCAAAAATTTCAAGACAAACTTTAAACAGAAAACAAACCAACAAAAGAACCAAACAATAACAATCTGGAAATAAACCAAACCAATGGAGGAGCTCCTCTACGTAATCCAAAACAGGAAAAAGGGTACAGCCCAAGGATTAGACCTAACTTCTTACCAAATAATTAAAAAGAAAATCCTAAAACTACTCCAGGCACTACTCAAACTATACAATCTCATCTACCTAAACGGACAGGTTCCTACTCCCTGGAAACAGGCCCTAGTCATTCCAATCCCTAAACCTAATAAACCAGCTAATCAAGCTAACTCATATAGACCAATATCCCTAACTTAAAACTTATGTAAAGTAATGGAATCAATGGCTAAAAATAGATTACAACATAACCTAACCCAAAATAACATCATAAACCCAGATCAAAGCGGTTTCACTCCTAGCCGCTCAACCCTAGATAACCTCGCCCGACTAGAGCAAGATATTAAGACAGGACAACTAAATAAACAATATACCACAGGCATCTTCTTAGACTTCTCTAAAGCTTTCGACATGGTATGGCACGACGGGCTAATACAAAAACTTTAAAAAATAGGCCTCAAAGGTCAGATAATAAACTACATCCAGGACTTCCTAAACAATCGTAAAATAACCGTGGGTATAGACCAAACACTATCGGACCAATGTCACCTAGAAAATGGCACTCCTCAGGGCAGTACCCCCCCCCCCCCCCTCTTCAATATAATGATAAACGGTAAATTATCTATTTGAGGGCCTATCCCCTAAAGTAAACACATCAAAATTCGCGGATGATGGAGCCCTCTGGATCAAAACAGGACACACCAACCTAGATAACCACCTACAAAAAATAAAAACACACACTACAGGCAACTGCCCAAACTGCAAACAACTAGATACCCCAGAACACGCACTCATCCACTGCACACACTACCTAACACATCGAACCGCATTACAAACCGCCCTCAATCTAAACAAGGCTCTCACTCTAGAAGCAATACTAAACCCACAAAATAAACCAGAAAACTTCAAGGCCTTAGGCGTATTCTTAATCAAAACGGAACTAATAAAACGCATCTAAAAACATTATAATCTACCAAATCAAAATCACATAAACAAACAAACAAACAAACATCCACCATACCCAGCTCCCTTAGTTCTCCCCCACCCCCCAACCCCATCGGCATCTATTCCAAATCTCAAAATTCCCAAATTCGATATAAGCAACCCCTAAAGCTCCCTCTTGGGTTGCACACACCACTTTAATTCGCCCCTTTCGGAAAACACATTAAATCTCCAAAGTAAGTAAGTAAGTAAGAATGCCGTCAGAGATACCTTTCAATGCCAGCCCAAAGGTTGTCTGTTTCATTATACAATCTGGAGAAATGCCCTGAAGAATGGACTTCAGACCTTGAATAAGACCGATGACAATGTGAAACTCCTGGTAAGGAGAGCCCCAGCCCTGCCACTGGTGAGAATGTGTGACATCGACGATGTGTGGATGGCAGCCCTTAAAGAAGCAAACTTTGACGATCCACTGGTGCTGAGGTTTGCAGATTATGTTACTGAACAGTGGATGGAGAGTGATGGTCGCAGCATGTGGAACCACTTCGAGACAGTGGGTTCCAGAACCACAAACAATTTGGAAGGCTGGCGTGGTAAGCTAGGCAAACAGGGGTCATCCAAATATATTCAAATTCATTGACAGTTTAAAAAAAGAACACTGTTTTGTAGAGTCACTGCTGCTGCAAATCCAGACTGGTGGGCGACTTCCTCCAAAGCGGAGGAAGTACCGCAATGTGGATAGCGGTATTGAGAGGGAAAAGCAGGAGTTGTTGGCAGAGCTCAAGTCACCAACAGAATATGCTGAATCTGTGGCAAGATTTATTGGTTTGTGAGTTAAAATGTATGTGAAGTGTAAATAATTAATTTAATTTCTGACTTTAAGTTTATATATTTTGTATGTATGAACACATGTATGATTTATAATGTATGCTGTATGTTCATGAGAAATAAAATAACGAAAGTCATGTTGCCCTCTTTTAAATCCCTTTTTAATCCGCATAATCCCTCTATTGTACACTTGTCAGTAATGGTTGGGTAATGTTTAACCCAGAACAATAGGTGCCGGCAAACCGAGGTGTCCCCCTATTATTCATGTGTTTTACTCATGGCTTTACCTGATGTTTGCCAATGTATTGTACAGCAATCTTAATTGTTTGTTTAGTTGTGTTTTATTAGAAATATCAAGTTTATCATTTACATGTCCCAACTTAATGATATCACTGAAAGAGTACCCCGGTTCCGTCTCTGTTGCGCTGACACATGTCACGATAGGATACACACATACATGTTACTGAGATTACTGAAGATTGCGCATGCGTCAGGTATAGTGGTCGATATTTACATCAGTTCCCGTATTTATTCGTCAAACAAGTTAACTAGGACCAGGACGGAACACCAATACCTATTGGGAGATCATCGGACAGGGTGTGACAGATGAACAACATGACGACCATGTGTGACCCAGAATCGAAGTGCTCAAAAATGACTGAATAATGCTATGCTCCGGTGCAATTCGCAGAAAATGTCCCCATCTAGAAGGGCCTTGTTTTGTAATAAACCTATCAGCCAGTCAGTAACGTGTGGTCAGCAGTCATTCCTAACCAACTGCCGAGCTTGACACAAGGCAGTGTCATAGAGCTACAAACAAACACATAGCAGGTGAAGCCTTATAGCCAGTGTGAAAGGGACAAAGTTTGCATCACAGATGTTTTGTATTCTCTTGAAACATCTGGAATCTAGTCAACTTGACCTGCTGTCTAATGGGCTGTGGGAGGCGCCAGCTGTAAAGAGGACAGATGGAGCTATGTAGACTAACATTTAGTCTCTGAAATCTTATATTACACAATATCCTTCTTGACTCTAAAAATAAAAAAAATTCCCTATGCTGATTTCAGAGTAGAGCTAGCTTGGGCTGGCTAGACTTGCTTTTGTATGCATTTCTAGATTATTATTTTTCATAAAATAAATATATTCCACGGTCATGGTGCAGGACTAGGAGCTATGTGGTGGAAGAACTACGGCAGCGGTTTTAGATTACTTTCTGCGAGGAGTAACTACAGAAAGGTTATGAAGACTTAATAGCTGCGCTTTCTGGTCTTGCAGTTACATGAACAGTAAAACCTGTAGATTATTATTATTTCTCATTGGAATTCAAGAAAGAAATTGGAAGACTCAGTGAAGAACAGTAGGTGCTTATAGTCCGGGAGCCAAGACTTGTGACATGATGCAAAATTACCCCCTCTGATATAAAATTGTGGTGATTATTTCCAATAAAGGGAACACACTGGCGATTTACAAAAAAACAATGTTGGGCAACTGATCACTCTTGCAAAAGCGTTATAGTCAGATTTTGAAAAAGAGTCAATACTTAATTCATTTTGTTTGCACTCTTGACAAAGTAAACGGGCTCCTTTTACCTTGTATATTGATATTATTTATCAGAAACGTCATACAATAAGTAAACATATTAATATACACAGATATATATTCTTGACCCGCATAAGAATTATTAAGATGGACGCCTAGATTCACTGAAATTCGTATTCATTCCGGGGGATTTCGTCCTATAACACTGCAATTTTTAAATATATGTGTATGGTTAATATTAAGGGCTTCCTCGGGCAAATGTCGGCTCTTGCAGAAAAATTATTATTTACGATCATTATTTTTTTTAAAATAATGTCAGCATTAGTTTTTCAGTCATTGTTGATATATTTTTAGAAAAAAACATCACACTGTTAAGCCAACTGTCACTGACTATCTGGATTATGAAAAAAAATAATAAGGTGGAAACACTAATAACACAGTTCAGAAGAAGGAAACATCAATAGGAAAGATTTAATCTGGTATCTTGTATTACAACATGTGCATTCTACTTATCCGATTCATGATATGGGCATTTGTAACACATGATATAGTTTTCAAATGCATCACACTAGTGGGATGATTGAGGTGAAAATTGTGCACTTTGATTTAAAGACACCTTGAAATACCGAAAAAATAATCGAATAAAATGAAAATAATCGAAATTTCGAGTTTTTTTAGATAAACTGGAAATAACGAGACAAAACTCCTAATTTCGAGAAGATAACTGAAATAACGAGAAAATTATGCAACCAAAGTGGAGCCATTAGGCTTTCGTAAAAACGGCGACAGATTGTATGTTCAGTTATACGAATTATGATCCATTTATTGCTTTCAGACTGATGCAATAAGCTTCAAAGCAGCTCAAGCACCTGTAATATTCTTTGTTTAAATATAACGTTGTCTGCTAAACTTACAAATTCTATAAGGAAAAGGACAGCTATATCATAATTCCGTTCAATATGTTATGACTTTGAAGAAGAATATCGTTTATTAATAACTTGTGCAACTTATGATGACCTGGAAAGTAGAAACATGTTTCATCTAGTCAAATTTCAAATTAGTTTTATTGTTGTCAACCACCAACATAAGATAAGACAACCTGATAGAAACAATTCAATACTTACTTCTCTCTGAACACTTACTTGCCATCACAATCTAACATTAGATAAGACAACCTTATAGATACAATTCAATACTTACTTCTCTCTGAACACTTACTTGCCATCACAATCTTATATAAGATAAGACGACCTTATATATACAGTTGAATACTAACTTCTCTCTGAACACTTACTTGCCATCACAATCTAACATCAGATAAGACGACCTTATATATACAATTGAATACTTACTTCTCTCTGAACACTTACTTGCCATCACAATCTAACATTAGATAAGACGACCTTATAGAAATAATTCAATACTTACTCCTCTCTGAACACTTACTTGCCATCACAATCTTATATAAGATAAGACGACCTTATATATACAGTTGAATACTAACTTCTCTCTGAACACTTACTTGCCATCACAATCTAACATCAGATAAGACGACCTTATATATACAGTTGAATACTAACTTCTCTCTGAACACTTACTTGCCATCACAATCTAACATCAGATAAGACGACCTTATATATACAATTCAATACTTACTTCTCTCTGAACACTTCCTGTCATCACAATCTAACATGAGATAAGACGACCTTATAGATACAATTCAATACTTACTTCTCTCTGAACACTTACTTGCCATCACAATCTTACATCAGATAAGACGACCTTATAGATACAATTGAATACTTACTTCTCTCTGAACACTTACTTGCCATCACAATCTAACATCAGATAAGACGACCTTATAAATACAATTGAATACTTACTTCTCTCTGAACCCTTACTTGCCATCACAATCTAACATAAGATAAGACGACCTTATAGAGACAATTCAATACTTACTTCTCTCTGAACACTTACTTGCCATCACAATCTAACATGAGATAAGACGACCTTATAGATACAATTGAATACTTACTTCTCTCTGAACACTTACTTGCCATCACAATCTAACATAAGATAAGACGACCTTATAGAGACAATTCAATACTCACTTCTCTCTGAACCCTTACTTGCCACCACAATCTAACATAAGCCTGTGTCAACAAATTGAGATGTAAGAATAATACGAGAGTCTCTGAACTCTTAACATGTTCTCTTAGCATGTCCCCTTATACAGATTTAACACATGAAACTATCTGGCTTCATTGTGGTTGGTATGTGGGACTCGATGCGGGTGAATTCTTTTACCGACAGGTAACTAAGCATTCCATATTGCGTTTGATAATACTTTTCAGTAAAACGTCGATGTTTTTTCTTACATTCTGCCTTCAACGTGAATTCACTTGCCATAGAAGCATATGAGATCATCTATCGTATCATGCTGTTTGGGTACGCGTGAAAGAGAGTGCAAAGGGAAAATTGCCGATAAATGTCCCTGTTTATAATGAAACACACAATGTTTTGTGATATCGACAGTCCGCACACTCGTGACGTAGCTCCATGCAATGAGCATGTAGAGGAATATATCAAGCCATGACGTTTGCAGAAATTAATGCTGGGTGATGTTAAAAGCCACATGTTTGTCAGGTGGAATGTGTTGTTTGTCTTCTGAAAGCCTTTAAATGAGGAATATATTGCTGTAATGAAGTATCAAGGGGGGAAAGGGCCTGCCATTAAATGACATGGTTTTAACAGTCGCAGTTTGTCTTGCATGTTTCACACAAGTGAGCTTGGTGCAGCCTGGCGTGATGGCTCGAGATCTCTCCTCCTGTCTGGTCCTCGGCTTTCTCCTAGTCCACAACACTGCTTATTGCCATGGCGCACTGACTTCACCAAAAGAGGTTTGTAAACTAGTTGATATGGATGTAATCATAAGACATGTCACACTGAGATAAAGACACACTCGTTTATTGAAGCACCATTGCTGTAGCATCAGTTTGGCTGATTAACTTCGATGCATAAATAGAAAGTCTTATAGGACTTAAAATCGTTGGGCAACTTTCAGTAAATGCCGGGTTTTTTAGATTTTCTTACGTAATGAAAACGTGATATATAGTTTAGGTTGGAAAAATGAGTTTCTTTGCCTTGGTCTGTTACATATATGGATGTGGCGAATATCAAGTATATTGAGGATTGAGGTTGATTGAACCAGGAACAGCGTTTCCCTTTGCAAAATACATCATTTCGACCCCAGCTTCACCTGGTCGGGTGGTAGATTTAGCAGGTATACTAGCAGCACTTTGTATAAAGATATTTTTGCACATATTTTGGTCTTATTTTATTTTCACAAACTTATCTTGTCCATCACTTACATATTTAAATTTACTCTTTATATATATCTAACAAATATCCATTATGCGTCGTCGTCGAATGCGCCGCGATTCGCTGAGCAGAGTTGCGCCCCCTGGGCACACCAGAAACCTATGATTGTGGGTTCGAATCCCGTTTCGCCCCGATTATGTTTCTAGCGGCGTTAAACCCAACTCACTCACTCACTACTACATCTATTTGTGTCTGGAGCAAAACATCCCTGTATCCTAGAAGTTTGCATTTTTTAAAATTTAATGCAATTTACCACTGTCCTTGTTGACACACCGTGGTTATGGGGGCAAACTTGCTGAATTTTCTTTATTTCATCATGGCTACAGATCGAAGCTATAGATCACGTTACTATTAAGCTAAATCCTTTTGCTTTTTACCAAGGCAATACATGGATATTGTGGACAGGTGATATGTATAATTACGACTGCGTACTGAAACTCTTCTGGTAGAATGTGCTCGGAAGCAGCAGTTACTTGAGAAAATTGTTTCTCTTGTGACAAGTCAGTAAAGCAACCCGGGTTCTGTGACCTTTGAAAATTAGACAAACTCGCAAGGTCAAAAGAAGGTAATTTAGCCAAGAAGTTTAACTTAAGCTTCAGGTATATGGATGATCTAATGTCGTTCAAAAACCTTTATATAGACCATTCCGTTCCACTGATTTACCCATCTGAACTAGAAATAAAGGAGTCCACTGAAACCGCCTCACCTGTTTCACATTTTGATCTATGCATAAACGTGACAAAACACTCTCCACAAGACTGTATGACAAGAGGGGTGACGTAAACTTTCCAATAAAGTAAATATCGACCATGAACTTTCTACCAAGGTTTCAAAGAGCATCATACGACTCTTGCTCTGAAGTTGTTTGATCAAGGTTACATAAAAACAAGGCCTCAGTAAACCTTTAAAACAATTTTTGGAAGACTGCGGGGACATTACCAAACCTGCTGCATCATACAGCACTCCCACCTGATTCAACTGAACATGTATGGTGTGAGCCCCAACAAAGCCCGCTATCAAGATCAGTTGCAGTTCCTTGTCGCCATTCTACGGACATGGCACTGCATAGTATGTGCGCTATTTGTATATAACACGTCCCATTTTAATTCTTGAAACCCAATAGTCCAGAAACTCTACGGTCTTTGCCCAGCCTCAGTCAAAGGTATTTACAAAATTAAACATCTCAATCTTTACACTATGTGGCCCATTGGCGAAGGGTGGCCCATGGGTAGGCCCATGGGCGAGAATATTTTCATTTGCTCAAAACTCTTGTATTTGTTTAGCAAGTATCATGACACAAAATTTAACTCATTTTAACCTAATTCAACGATTTAGTAGCAACATTGAAATATTTCGCCCATGGGCGAGAAAAAGGTTTGGCTCTTTGTTTGTGGATACATGTATTTGTTTGATAGGTATTACACATTTTCGTTGATATGTGCATATATTAAGCACAAAGACACAAATGAATTGGTGCCTTGATATATTCAACGACAACGAATCTTGTATTTTCTCCGCGATCCTGATGTGTATCATCGTTTAATGGGTCATTCAATAAAAGTATGTTGTGAGGCGATATCAAAGGCGCCGCCCAATTTACACAATGTCGTCCGTTTCGCGTGAACTACCACCCCACCCTGTCAGTAAGAGTTATGTAATCGGTACACAAATATCTTTGATGCGGTGTCAGTGTGGAAAGGGTTTGAATTACGTCCGCAACAGAAATCCTCAAAGTATAGTAACAATCAACAAGGTAGACACAATCAAGCCATCAACCTTTCCTCTGCTCACCCCAAACCTGAGATCGAACACCTCCGCCAAGTCTTCACCCGCCTCAACAATTATCCACCCAATCTCGTCGGCAAAGTCATTGCCTCTGTACTCCATCCCACACCAAGACCTGCGACCCTTAAAGGGGCACTGATCTAAACCAATTCCCCGGGACTGGTTGTTGCCTTTGTTATTGTTTTTTTCCATTGAGTACCCGGATGATATAGCAGAAATCTAGACTAGTTCGCAACATGTGCTGCACAATTCGTAAGCGCATTTGTCACTTTTATTGATAGTATAAGGGCGTATGGTCACATTGATCAACAAAATGAAATACAGTTTTGGAAATAATATGGAAATGGAGGTATCTTTGTGGGTAGCATCGGTAATGGTGACGAAGTTTTGATAAGTCACTTGCTTGGTAATTGTGCGATTTTCGTTCACACTATTTTGACTTGCAACACAAAGTAAATATTTCTCCTTAGCATTGCTTATTTTATTGTGTTTATATTCTTACAGTCAAAATGTGCAAAATTTTCACTTAGGGAATTTATTAAACGCCTAAATATTCAGTTATTTTACAAATTGACAGAAAAATATGTCCATCTGTATGATTATGATAACGAATTCCAAACATTGTTATCTTTAATATCATCACCAAGAGACTGAAAAGGTTACGATGAAAAGTACATTTCTATATTGTTTGGCTTCTAATCCTACATAATAATCTATTGTGATGTTTTTAGACCCTTTTGATCGTCTTAATTAATTTTAGTCAATCTGTTAAAGAAATGGACAGATTTTTCAGTCAAAATGACTGAAATATTTACGCATTTTATAAATTGCCTGAGAGAATCACATTTTACAAATTGACTGTAATATAAACATGCTTACAAAGGAAACAACTTGTGAAAACAACGTCTATCGCGCATCGAAGAATTTCCCAACCAAGGCGTAGAGGAACAAGAATGAATCTGTTCACTACTACAGCAAATGAAGGAAAACAAAATGCAAATTTCATAATTACAACCTACCAAATTTATGGGTATAATTTTAGGCAGCTTCCTTGTTCGATGAATGTATCCGTGAATATCCACACAAAGGAACAATATCCCACACGTCTGCAGATGTACAAAGAAACTTATTCGATGTCACGTGTCTCTGTATTTTAAAACATATACTAGTATATCGTTTCGGGATATTATAACCCGTGTTCGTTTCTCAACTGATCACTAAGATTGTTTCAGGTGTTTCACATAGGTGTCAAATCTCAAAGGTCGGCTGAGAAAGCCCCCGTGACTATTTTCATAATAGAATTCGATAAACGAATGACGAATAACGAACTCACTGGTATCTTATATTTGTTATACCAAGTCTGAATAACGATCCCGGTGCTGGTTTGTTTTTCGTTATTCAAAAGTACTGAATAACTAAACAGCTTTTGGATGATGATGTAAGACGAACCTGCTGTCATATAATAAATGAGTTAGTGTATTTGACCACATTACCGTTGTTGTTTAATATACAGCCTTTGAATAACGAACCCGGTGCTGGCTTGCTTTTCGTTATTCGAAAAACGAATAACGAATAACCAACCCGCTGCTAACTTCAGGCCCCTGTACTAATTACATTTTGAATGTTATCAGTTTTGCGTTCTGAGATACAGTGATATAAGTATTTTCCACAATCAACAATACATGTATATAATAAAATACAAAATTCTCTGCCGGAATGTTTCGTGGAAATCATTCGATCAGGTAAACATGACTGCGTGACTAGACGAATCAACTATTTATACCCGATAAAAGAAGCTGCCTTATTTTAGGAACAGTGTTATACCATGATATTTGAAAATTCTTACGAGCAGATACATTATATTTCTTCTTTGATGGGCATTTAGAAGTTGAAGTATTAAGTAAGGTTAAGACTTTATGGATGAACAACTTCTTTATTACAATTAAGAGCGATGTTTCGATGTAGGTTCTAACACCGTTATCAAGCAAGATATAACTTCCACCGAAACGTCGCTCTTAATTGTGATAAAGAAGTTGTTCATCCATAAATTATTATCCTTACTTAGATTCATTAGAGACAGTGACTACATGTACGTAATCCGTATCAATCAAAGGCTTTAAAAAACCCTGAAAATCATATCTGACGAAGACCCACCAAATTACCAAGTTTTATTAAATACTTTATTTATTACAATGCAAATACTTAAGTGATACATTTTTCAGAGGAGAGGGCATACACACAAGTATTTTGATTCCGTGTGTGAATGCAGGTTATACTTGGCATCTCAGTTCTCAGCTTCATACCGGTTGCATATCTGAATTTTTATATGAAACCATGCGTACATCATGACAATTACTTGCTAGTCGTCAGTCTACAACACACAAAATACGGTCTAACAATTTTTGGCACCGCTTTTGTGCAAGTTGTTTCGTTCAATAATGTTTTATTAAAATCTATTTCAATTTGTCTTCGTCACGTTCCCTCTCTATTCCATTCCTTGCATGTTTATGTTGCTATATCTTATTGCTCATGTTCCCAAGTATTTTAAAACACTTTAATGTTTCTCCTTTCTAATCTAACGTTATAACATTTCAGGTCATTACCATCATCTAATACACAAGAGATGATACCAAGACAAATTTTATTCGGTTTTATGGTATATGCGGTCTTAATCTTATGTCTAGTGCATATTTTTACAAACAGGGCCGTTAGCTGATATAAAGAATGTAACATCCAGTTGATTTTCCAGTTGACGTGCTGTTACTGTTGTTGTTTTTTATCAAATAAGAGGACTCTATACGACATACGTTACATACGAACTTTTTTACAATTAATATTTTGAATTAGCCGTTAGAACGCCAGTTCACCGGACGACACTGTGTATATTGGGCGGCGCCTCTGATATCGCCTCCAAACATACTTTTATTGAATGACCCATTCAACGATGATACACATCTCGTTGAATATATCAAGCACTAATTCATCGTTCATAAACTTTTTGTGTCTTTGTGCTTAATATATCCACAGATTAACGAAAATATTGAATACATATATCAACAAAATATATATGAACAGGCTAGGTATATTCCCACAGCATCACCTGCATAACTGTTTATTCACGCGTGGTGTGGCAGATTGTAATATTCTCGCCCATGGGCCAAACGTTCTCGTCCAGGGTGAAATATTTCAATAACGCCGTAAAATAGTTGAATTAAGTTGAAATGAGTTATATTATATGTCATGAAACTTGTAAGAACACCTTTATGTATTTGCGAAACAAAACCATGAGTTTTGAGCAAAGGAAAATATTCTCGCCCATGGGCCAAACGATAACGAAATATTTCAATATCGCTATAAAATCGTTGAATGAGGTTAAAATGAGTAAAATTATTTGTCATGAAACTTGCAAGAACACCTGTATTTATTTGCGAAACAAAAACATGAGTTTTGCGCAAAGGAAAGGATTTTGGCCACATAGTGTAAATATTGAGTTTTTGAACAATTTCTTTTTCATTTTTTCTTCCTTGGTGTGTTCCCATGAAAACAGCATGTTTAATTTTGTAAATACCTTTGACCGAGACTGGGCAAAGACCGTAGAGTTTCTGGACTATTGGGTTTCAAGAATTAAAATGGGACGTGTTATTATATTCAAACAGCTAAAAGATGTTAGAATGGTCGAAGACTAAACTCAGAAGTAAAAGTTTAGACGACAGTAGCCAGGTATACTGTAGACGGAAGACAAAACTCAGAAAATAAGGTTTAGACGACAGGAGCCAGGTATATTGTAGACGGAAGACAAAACTCAGAAGTGAAGGTTTAGACGACAGGAGCCAGGTATATTGTAGATGAATGACTAAACTCAGAAGTGAAGGTTTAGACGACAGGAGCTAAGTATATTGTAGATGGACGACAAAACTCAGAAGTGAAGGTTTAGACGACAGGAGCCAAGTATATTGTAGTTAAATAACTAAACTCAGGGGTGAAGGTTTAGACGACATGAGCTAAGTATATTGTAGATGGAAGACAAAACTCAGAAGTGAAGGTTTAGACGACAGTAGACAGATACATTGTAGATGAAAGACTAAACTGAGAAGTGAAGGTTTAGACGACAGGAGCCAAGTATATTGTAGATGAATGACTAAACTCAGAAGTGAAGGGTTACACGACAGGAGCCAAGTATATTGTAGGTGGACGACTAAACTCAGGGGTGAAGGTTTAGACGACAGGAGCCAGGTATATTGTGGATGGACGACTTTTTTCAGAAGTGAAGGTTTAGACGACAGGAGCTAAGTATATTGTAGATGGACGACTAAACTCAGAAGTGAAGGTTTAGACGACAGGAGCAATGTATGTTGTAGATGGACGATTAAACTCAGAAGTGAAGGTTTAGACGACAGGAGCAATGTATGTTGTAGATTGAAGACTGAAGTCAGAAGTGAAGGTTTAGACGACAGGAGCTAAGTATATTGTAGATGGACGACTTATCTCAGAAGTGAAGGTTTAGACGACAGGAGCTAAGTATATTGTAGATGGACGATTAAACTCAGAAGTGAAGGTTTAGACGACAGGAGCTAAGTATATTGTAGATGGACGATTAAACTCAGAAGTGAAGGTTTAGACGACAGGAGCTAAGTATAATGTAGATGGACGACTAAACTCAGGGGTGAAGGTTTACACGACAGGAGCCAGGTATATTGTGGATGGACGATTAAACTCAGAAGTGAAGGTTTAGACGACAGGAGCAATGTATGTTGTAGATTGAAGACTGAAGTCAGAAGTGAAGGTTTAGACGACAGGAGCTAAGTATAATGTAGGTGGAAGACTAAACTCAGAAGTGAAGGTTTAGACGACAGGAGCTAAGTATATTGTAGATGGACGATTAAACTCAGAAGTGAAGGTTTAGACGACAGGAGCTAAGTATATTGTAGATGGACGATTAAACTCAGAAGTGAAGGTATAGACGACAGGAGCAATGTATGTTGTAGATTGAAGACTGAAGTCAGAAGTGAAGGTTTAGACGACAGGAGCTAAGTATAATGTAGGTGGACGATTAAACTCAGAAGTGAAGGTTTAGACGACAGGAGCAATGTATGTTGTAGATTGAAGACTGAAGTCAGAAGTGAAGGTTTAGACGACAGGAGCTAAGTATATTGTAGATGGACGATTAAACTCAGAAGTGAAGGTTTAGACGACAGGAGCAATGTATGTTGTAGATTGAAGACTGAAGTCAGAAGTGAAGGTTTAGACGACAGGAGCTAAGTATATTGTAGATGGACGACTTATCTCAGAAGTGAAGGTTTAGACGACAGGAGCTAAGTATATTGTAGATGGACGATTAAACTCAGAAGTGAAGGTTTAGACGACAGGAGCTAAGTATATTGTAGATGGACGATTAAACTCAGAAGTGAAGGTTTAGACGACAGGAGCAATGTATGTTGTAGATTGAAGACTGAAGTCAGAAGTGAAGGTTTAGACGACAGGAGCTAAGTATATTGTAGATGGACGATTAAACTCAGAAGTGAAGGTTTAGACGACAGGAGCAATGTATGTTGTAGATTGAAGACTGAAGTCAGAAGTGAAGGTTTAGACGACAGGAGCTAAGTATATAGTAGATGGACGACTAATCTCAGAAGTGAAGGTTTAGACGACAGGAGCTAAGTATATTGTAGATGGACGATTAAACTCAGAAGTGAAGGTTTAGACGACAGGAGCTAAGTATATTGTAGATGGACGACTATTTTCAGAAGTGAAGGTTTAGACGACAGGAGCTAAGTATAATGTAGATGGACGACTAAACTAAGAAGTGAAGGTTTAGACGACAGGAGCTAAGTATATTGTAGATGGACGACTAAACTAAGAAGTGAAGGTTTAGACGACAGGAGCTAAGTATATTGTAGATGGACGATTAAACTCAGAAGTGAAGGTTTAGACGACAGGAGCTAAGTATATTGTAGATGGACGACTATTTTCAGAAGTGAAGGTTTAGACGACAGGAGCTAAGTATAATGTAGATGGACGACTAAACTAAGAAGTGAAGGTTTAGACGACAGGAGCTAAGTATATTGTAGATGGACGACTATTTTCAGAAGTGAAGGTTTAGACGACAGGAGCTAAGTATATTGTAGATGGACGATTAAACTCAGAAGTGAAGGTTTAGACGACAGGAGCAATGTATGTTGTAGATGGACGATTAATCTCAGAAGTGAAGGTTTAGACGAGAGGAGCTAAGTATATTGTAGATGGACGATTAAACTCAGAAGTGAAGGTTTAGACGACAGGAGCAATGTATGTTGTAGATTGAAGACTGAAGTCAGGGGTGAAGGTTTAGAGGACAGGAGCCAATGTTCCCGGTGAGGAGACCCGCGTCACGACTTACTGTACAGTTCGTCCACTTCGTTCGATGATCTTGGTCGGTCTCTCTTTTTGAGGTAGATGGTTGATGTAGGTAGATGTATTACATAAAGTAGCTGGAAGGTGAGTGACCCGCGTACACGTAGGCAGGTGTTTATTATGAGATAACCCAACTGAGTGTTGAAATGTGATATTTCAAATGTATAATGAAGAGGTATATAATCTACATTTGGACTAGCAAATAACAATTATAACATTCAGTTATCTAGTTCGGATGTTTTCGCCCACACAGGGTGCTGGAGCAGTAACGGAGCTCGGGTGTCACACCCACCCAGCTGCCATGGTTCCTGAACGCTGCACCCATGATCTCCTCGGCCCCGTGGACACAGTTAAGCTATGGTCTTCACGAGGACCTTTCCCCAGCGGCTCTGTCTGCGTCTTTCTACTGGGCGAGATACACACTTGTATTCGCTGTGACGGGGTAATCTGGAAGCAGTTTCCTTGTTCTGACTGTAGGTGACGTTACAGCATTACTTACATACATGTAGGGGTGTCGTGGATATCATCGGTATATGTTGATATGTTTATGATCCCCCGCCACGAAGTGTAAGGGGGATATAGGAATGAGTGCTGTCCGTCCGTCACGTTTGGTTTCCGGAGGAGAACTTTCCATGGGACTAAACTAAACTTGGCATATAGATAGGTCTAGTGATGAACTGGTGCCATTTGATAGTTGGGAATGTTTGACATAATTTCCGTAGCAACAAGTTTAAATTAGACTGAAAATGGGTGTAGTGCTCGTTTCCGTAGCAGATCTTGAAAACCGTACAATATTTCTTCACCAAACGTGGCACATAGATAGGTTGGGAGTTTCTTAGAATATTTCCATGGCATTCGTTTCCGCATAACTAAGAAACCGTTTACACATTCTACAAAGAGACCCCCGCAGGGTTGTCTGAGTAGCCTGATCAAGTGTATATAATTGTCAGTAGGCACAAATCAAGGAAAGGCCTTAAACTTGTAGTTTTTAATGAACACAGAATTGTGGTAAACAAAAAAGGGTTGGATGAGATGACTAGAATGCGGAATGAACGACTGTTCACCTGGACACATCCTGTACAGAATGGTCTTGGTGATGGTCTCAAGGTGTTCGATCAGTCAATGCTCATACTGAAGATGTGAAGAATGATAAGTTTGTTTGTGTGGTTTATGTTTTGTGTTTAACAGAAACTCATATCAATGATAACAATAAAATATACTTCCAAGGTTATCAAGTCTATCCAGGAGACACTACACATGGTATTGCTGTGTATGTTTCAACAAGTTTCAAGAACGGTGTGATGTAACGTCATCCCGCAGGATTGAATACATTTCCCTTCTTGTTGGCAAGCTCTGCATTGCTTGTGTGTATGTTCCTCCAAACATGCCGTGGGTATGGTTCTCGCATTCACTTACTGATTTCATGCAAAAACTTCAGGATCTGCAGCATGAATGTGAACATGTCCTAGTTACTGGGAATTTCAACTGTGATCTGAGTGAAAAACTAAAATTTGAAGATTTCTTTAATGTGCAGAAAATGGCTCAACTCATTCACTCACTGCCTTGGAGCTACACTGGACTTGATGTTTACTGATCATGCCAGTGCTGTAGCATTCCAGACTCGAGTCTACTACTCAGATCATCAGATGATTGGTGCTGTACTTCTCAGTACACCTCATGGTAACCCCTGCTCTCAATGATCTCTAAGTAAAGTAAGAACTCCCTTACTTCTCTGATTATTGTTTCAGTAATAACATAACTCATCACAAATACAGTTACGTATCTTAACATAAACTGCAGATAATAACTTTTTAGTGCTTGCAATTAGGCCATTTACAAAAAGGTCCAGTGAACATAGTTGCAAGGGGTAAATGCCTTGCACACATCCGGACATGTCATATTAGCGGGGGATATGAGTATTTCATGCTCGTGTTATATAATTAGACCTCAGGGTGGACTTAGTGAAATAAGTTATCTGCTGAGTCATGCTAGATGACCTGAAGGATTTGTGAATTAAATACAATTGGTCAGCCCCTCCTTTCTAAGGAGATGTTTTAAAGCAGTTCCCTCCCAACTCTCAACTTACCATCCCACCTCCATCCACCCTCAACTTACAATCCAACATCCACCCACCCTCAACTTACCATCCAACATCCACTCACCCTCAACTTACTACCACACATCCACCCACCCTCAACTTAACATCCCACATCCCCCCACCCTCAACTTACCATCCCACATCCATCCGCCCTCAACTTACCATCCCACATCCACCCACCCTCAACTAAACATCCCACATCCACCCACCCTCAACTTAACATCCCACATCCACCCACCCTCAACTTAACATCCCACATCCACCCGCCCTCAACTTACCAGCCCACATCCACCCACCCTCAACTTACCATCCCAGGTCCACCCACCCTCAACTTACCACCCCACATCCACCAACCCTCAACTTACCACCCCACATCCACCCACCCTCAACTTACCATCCCACATCCACCCACCCTCAACTTACCATCCAAACATCCACCCACCCTCAACTTACCATCCCACATCCACCCACCCTCAACTTACCACCCCACATCCACCCACCCTCAACTTAACATCCCACATCCACCCACCCTCAACTTACCACCCCACATCCACCCGCCCTCAACTTAACATCCCACATCCACCCGCCCTCAACTTAACACCCCACATCCACCCACCCTCAACTTAACATCCCACATCCACCCACCCTCAACTTAACATCCCACATCCACCCACCCTTAACTTAACACCACCATCACACCCCACCTCCAACCACCTCTTCATACATAAAAATATGTGTGTGTTGTTTTGCTGCTTAACATATCTGTATGTTTCTGGAACCTGCTTGGCAGATATCGGCGAGAGGCGGGTAAGGCGTCAGCTAGAAATGGGTCTGCTGCCTGGAGCTGTGTCCCCAGACATGCTTCACATCATGTGCCAGTTCTTCTGCAACAGTATGGGTTCTAACCCCGAAGCCAGTGAACGTAAGGGTCACATGCATGGAGTTTATAAAACCTATTCATTGGGATCGCTATTAAGTAAGAGACTTCTTTCTATAGGCATTAAGACCTATTTGTGAGGTTTTACTTTCCAGTCGGGTTAAATGTCATGATTAGGGACGTTTTAATGTCCCTGGGATTTTATATAATATCCCAGGGATTTTAAATAATGTCCTGGGTATGTTATTAATATAACTTCCGTTCAGATTGTAACATGTAATGAAATGTAAAATCAAATTACAAATGTTTTCTGTATATTCACGAGGTTCGAACTCGCAACCTTCATATCTGTAGCCCAGTGAGTGTTCCACGAGGCTACAGAGGTGTTGTTATGCCTCACTAGTTTCTAGAATGTCCTTTTCAAGATCCGTACGCCGCAACAGATATTTTACGCGCGTTTCCTAAGGTTCATGGAAAGCATGTTCGAAACATAAAAATGTTGATAAATGTTGTTTTAAGTTTCATTTTTCGGTTTATAAGCATGGAAAAACACTTTCCCTCGGTTTCGGTAGACAGAGCATGCCCTGGGGAGAGGGAAAAACCAATGAGGCGAAGCCCCCGCGGTTTTCTCTCCCCAGGGCATGCTCTGTCTACCAAAACCGAGGGAAAGTGTTTTCTCCAATACATAACATACGGCTGAATACGACTTTATGATAGGTTATTAATAATCAATTCATAGTTAGACAGGTATCGCAGTTATATGGTCATTATTCTACCATGACGTTCAGTTAATAATACTGATGAGCTAGATATTCTGCTTTATGAAACAGATGCAGGTAGCGGGATATACCAACTTCCCGCCATCGTGTGTCCCTCTGTACCAAGTCCGATCGTGGCGCCCCCTGGAAGAAACTTAGCCGTTGTCAAATGGCAATTACCGCAAGCCAACTCCGCGGATGGTACTTTTCTTCTGTGAGTGACTGAGGACAGGGAATCTTCATAAGTCTTCTAGAGGCTCCCTGGCCATGTTTTTTTTGTTCCTTGCTTTTAAGTTTAGATACTAATCTTACAAGATTAGAAGTATTCCATGGTCATTTGAAAGAACAACATACTTGTATAATATAAAACGGTGAAATTGTGACTTCATTTAACATGTAAATATTCGGTACGTGGTGTGTTGCCTGATGTTGTTAGTTGTCTCTGTTGTGATATAGCCCCGTGCCTGTGTCGGGGTCCCAGGCATCGGGGTCGGCGTTCTCTGAGGGCAGACACACCATCACGTACGCCGTCATGGACTCCACTGGCTTCAAGGACACGTGTACATTCTCGTTTGATGTCACAGGTCAGGCCTAAGCATCATATCCTTCTCACACACTAAAACGAATAAGCATGTTTTAGCGGATAACGTATTTATGATTGCATGTCGTATGTATTTTCACTCAACTACAAACAAGTGGTAAAAATGTTCACTGTACAAGGAAAGCGTCAACACACCACGCACACTATAATGGTAATGCACTGGTCGTAACATCTACACTGTGGGGTGAGTGGGGACATGTTGGGAGGACTGTTTGTCTTTTAAATCAATTCCGGAATAGATACTATTTCAGTGTAGCTGCAAGTACTTGCTTCACGTGGTTGTTGCACAGTAATAAGGTGTGGAATGCCTGCCTGGCCGCGGAACGGCAACCGAAGTTGTGGACACGGCGACGTGATCTATGGTTCCACCTGCAGCTACACCTGCGACCCTGGCTACACCATGGAGGGCAAGCCACGCATCACCTGCCTCTACGACGGATCGTTCGACTTCCAACCACCTACATGCAGAGGTACATCAAATATCTTGTTTTGGGATTTCTTGGTAAAATCAAATTTTGAAATTGCCATTATGATATCAGAACTATGAAAATAACTCTGTCCTCGGCATGACATCATATCATGATGATATCCTCTCATGCTTAGTTTCTTCTGAAACCCGAGCTATGGGTGTCGTTTCTGATAGGGAAAGTGTGAACTTATTCAATTAATAATTATTTTCTGTAAACCATATTTTCTATTCTGGAATAACTATCAATCAGGGTGTATCGGGACGGACTAATGTACACATTGATTATTTTAGTCATAGAGTCTCAACATATTTTAGATCATGCAGTGGATATATATGTTTTTAAGATTTACATATGTACAGTCGAACTCCGTTATCTCGAACTCCGTTTTCTCGAATATATCGAAATTCCGAACCAACTGTCCGGTCCCAACAGCCTCATTATATAAACACATATACATATGTCGAAGGTGCAACACGGTCGCGCTAGGTTCGCGATAACGAGGTTCGGCTGTTTTTATCAATGCTGGTTCACTGAAACTATTTGTAGTTCGTAACGATTGTGTGGTGTTTGTTATATATGAAAGGGGTAGCCGTTAATGATAATTAACAATTCTACTCAGCCAGGACGTGTCCGGGATTGCAGCTGCCCCAACACGGTGTAGGGCACCAGTGCACAAACAGCCTTTACTCTGGTAGCGTCTGTGTCCTCGTCTGCAGCAGCGTCCTCGGCTTCCAGGCATCGCCCCCTGGCATCACCTCGTGTCTGTCCACTGGTGCGTGGACAGTGCCACAGCCGCGATGTGTTGGTCAGTACTATACGTCCTATGTAAGATTTACACCGCACCTGCATGCATCTATTTTCATGGTTTGTTTCTCCTTAAAATTATACTTTGGGTTGAAAACTTTCCCAATGATGGGCCAAGTAATGGCAGCTGAATACGACAGCTTCATTCGTTTTGATGTGTAGCCTTACAGTGGGCTGCCACAAGCATGTCCTCCTGTATGAGATCTGCGCTTTATGGGCAATGGTTGTATCCCTAAACTCGTGAGTGAGAGAGTTGGTCCTGATGTCCCTTTAATCAACACGCCATGACATACGTGATGTTACCTTGGACAGTGAAGTGTAAATCTATAATTTTGCTATCCACGCCTGTGCACCAAAAACACTTGCACCTATAACATGTCGCATGGATACTGTAAAAACCAAAATTGCTGTGTCCATCTTTCTTTTACTGAACATGTATTCAATTTATGTATTGAAGATCTTCTTCCTCCAACATTTGAGAACTGCCCAGACACGAGCATTGTGATTCAGGCTGAGAAGGGAACGACCACCGCTCTGGTGACGTGGCCGGACATTGTGGCCAAGGACAACTCTGGCTACAGCAATGTCCAGCAGAGCAAAGGTCTTGCTCCAGGGTCAAGGTTTACGCAGGGAGTGACCGAGGTTAGGTACACGGCGGTTGACGGTAGCGGCAATACAGCACAGCCCTGTTCCTTCACCATCATCGTTGAAGGTTTGGCATACAACTTCTAGCTGTTTGAATAGACAAATATACTCGTATAACAGTTCATTGGGAGGTGGACAATAACACGGGTTTGACAGCATCCCCTAATGACACCACCGAGTGGACAGTCAGAAAGAATTCACACTTGTTGTTAGCGTAGTCTAGGTATCACAAATATGTGTACTCCTTATTTCGCTGTATTGTATTGGCTTATAATTTATCCTATTAGGTAATTTATATGGGGATTTATTGAAAAAGACAAAACTAGATTAGCAAGTTGTATAAAGTCCTTAAGTTTCAAACAACACGTGTTCTTGTTCACGCACTCGACGTGAATGGATAGATCCACCTAGCAGTACCTGCGTACACTATTGACATCACAACCGCACTCCACGCTCCATACACTAAATCTAGCCGGGAAATGATAAGCATGCGGTAGACATTGCCGTTTAATAACCAACAATTACCTCAGGTTGATGCAAAGGTTAGCTGAGAACGTCAGGGCAATCTTTGCGTACAATTAACTTCAGAACAAACGCCCTATATTTCAGTACCCAAATGTTCAGTGCCCAGCTTCAAGGATCGCTACATGGAGGCCGATTGCCCATCGGGGTTTAATTACGGTGCCCTTTGTAACATCTCCTGCAGAATGGGCTTGCCTCTAGAAGGGGCTACCTCGATAACATGTGAAATAGACAACAGCATCTCACCCACTGCATATTGGCACTTGGGGACAGCACCGACACCTGTATGTAGAGGTCAGTACAACCGCTATCTTAACGATTATCGTAGTGCATCTACATATTTCCACAAATCAGGTTTTTACTCCCTTCATCAAACACAAAACATCTAGTTACAATTTGTGTAAATAAACACATCAAACTATTTCTGCCTTATACATTGTATATGTATTGAGTATTGAGTAAATTGTACTATGGGGTAAGGGCGGTTGGGTAGCCTAGTGCTTAAAGCGTTCGCTGTCACTCCGAAGACCCGGGTTCGATAACCGACATGTGTACAATGTGTGAAGCCCATTTCTGGTGTCCCGGCGTGATATTGCTGGAATATTGCGAGAAGCGGCGTACAACCATACTCACTCACTACTATGAAGTTCCTATTATTCCTCTTTGTAGAGAGACCGTGCGGAGACTTGAGCCCGCCGCGGAATGGTGCTGTTGTGTGTGACCGGTGGGCCGGGGGGACCCTATGTCAGATGCAATGCAATGAGAAGTACGATGTCCCGCGGACGGTGGCCATCTCTCAACATTTCGTCTGTGCCTTCTCGACAGGCCAGTGGAAGCCAGCAGCTACTGTGCCGGACTGCACAGGTTTCACAGATATTCTCTTTATATTTTTGTGTTGCAACTGGTTGAGATGTGTGTTAAGTATGATTCAGTAACACATAAAAACGAATATTTTATGCACATTTATCTCAGGCAGGTGTATAACTCACCGATAACTTGTCTGTATATGACTGCCTCCGCCTTTCTTAACCACTTGGTGCTTGGACATCTCAGGGATATCACATGTCACATGTGACATGTCACATATATAGATCGAGGGGGCACGGATGGCCCAGTCGTCTAAGGCGCCGCAACTCGCTGTGCAGAAACCTATGATTGTGGGTTCGAATCCCGGATTCGCCCCGATTATGTTTCTAGGTTTGTCAGCACCATACCCGTGCTCTTGGGTTTCACTGAAGTTGTACCTGAATCATTTCGGGCTTTCCTCCCACATTAAGCTGACACACCGTGATATAACTGGAATATTGTTAAAAGCGGCGTTAAACCCAACTCACTCACTTACTATATAGATCTACTTTAAAGCTGGGAAATTGTTTTCACATATTGTTATATTATGTAAGGGATGTGTTTACCACATAACTCGAGAAGGATTAACTGTAGATTAATTAAACTTGGTACATGTCTTGTAAGTGAAGTCAATACAGCGGAAATACCTTTCAGGTTTCTCATTGTGTTAGCTGAAGCTGTACTCGGGTACTTGAAACTGTCATGAGGCTGAAGCAAGTATGCATTTGACCAAACTGAAAGTACCTAATGGTATCACACTGAAAATGCGTAGTGCTTTATAATGATTTCTGTGGACTGTGGTTTTTTAAGTAGTCAGAGAAACATACATCGATTGCTGAGTGCAGATAACGAATGAATCCGTTTGCGAATGATTTCATACCACACAGTCAATGTAGCATATCAAAGACGGTGGTTTTCTTCTCCGACTTAGAGGCAAATAAAAGTCTGCATACCTTGTGTGAACAGACTTATCTTATTTAGTTAACTTCAATGATGTCTCATTCTATATTATTCCCCTTCGTTTCTAGAAATATTCTAGTATTGTTGGTAAGGGCACAAGAGAAATGGAATGTGAGAGGAATGTACTCAAGGCCTCTGGAAAGAAGGCTTCATAATGTGCCCAGATGAATTGGATTTGACTTTATACGAGGGGTGACTACTAAGCACTGAGCCTCACATAGAAAGACTTGTCCTGGCGATATTAAAATAATTCCCTTCGTCGCTGATGCACTTCTACCAACTATGTCTGTGTGTGTGTGTGTCTGTGTGTGTGTCTGTCTGTGTGTGTGTCTGTGTGTCTGGCTGTGTGTGTCTGTGTCTGTCTGTGTGTGTGTGTGTGTAAGTCTGTGTGTGTGAGTCTGTGTCTCTGTGTGTGTCTGTCTGTCTGTCTGTGTGTGTGTCTGTGTGTGTAAGTCTGTGTGTGTCCGTGTGTGTGAGTCTGTGTGTGTGTCTCTGTGTGTGTGTGTGTCTGTGTGTGTGTGTGTCTGTGTGTGAGTCTGTGTGTGTATGTCTGTGTGTGTATGTCTCTGTGTGTATGTGTGTGTGTGTGTGTGTGTGTGTGTGTGTGTGTGTGTGTGTGTGTGTGTGTGTGTGTCTGGGTGCATAATGGAAGGGCAGCAAAATATGCTCCCTTTATTGTCTGGCCTTTTTGTCCGCCACGATGATACTCTTGGTATCCCGAACACGGGAGTCATAACCTTTCCTCCTGCCTTTTTTGCTGGTGGCGATGTTAAATGCTTCCAGTGTTTTGATGTTGTTTGGACTAAGTATGGACGTGGTGAAACAGGTTTTATTCAAAGTCACAAATCGGTGCAAGAAACTGTCTGGCTCAGCTTTAAACAATGCTTTTTAACAATACCTACTGAACTCCCAATGACAACTGAACTCCCAGTGCCCACGGGACTATCAATATGACGCTGTCATGAGCCATGTTATGGTTTCTCTGGATCATATCTGGTGTTGCTGATGTCACAGGCCTTCCAGGACGAGGGTCGTTCTCAAGGATCTCCCTGCCATCTTAAACTTTATGGATGGCTTTTGATGTTAAGCCTTTTTTTCTGCAAGTACTGCTCGTCCCTCAGGTTTGTCTATTTTTAAAGTTCGTAGACCCCTGCTTATTCTACTGACTTGTCTCAGCGAAACAATTTGCTCAACTGACTCCAGGTTGTGTGTAGGATTTCTCTATAAGGCGAACCCTTTTATGTGAGGCTCAGGATTCATCAATCAGCCCTCGTATAAAGCAAATCCATAAACACTGTATTTTGAAGGCCATTCCAGAAAGTAGATGTTGGAATATTTCTACCCCGTGCATAGTAGTGCAAGACTTATACTTATCTGAAGGCATGTACGTGTTGTCCTTGCTCACCTTTCGTTTTTCAGAGTTACGCCGTCCAAAAAGTATGCTGCTGCCGTCGGAGCTGTACTACTACACCGGGAACTGTGGCTCGACCTCTACTGTGGAACTCGTCAAAACCCAATTCATCATGTCCCTAAAAGGTTCTGGCTCGTGGAAAGATGCATGTGCAAAAGATAAAAACTGTAAAGTAGAAAACGTGCAAGTAGAGTGTGGGGACATGCTCCGCCGCCGTCGTCATGCGGCTATGTCCAGTCGGAGAAAGCGGGCGCCGACCCTGGCGGCCCTGGTCACGTGGGACTTCATGGTGGACTTCGAGATGGGTAATATGACTGTGGAGGACGCCATTAACAAACATAAGGATATGCTGAAGGGCATGGCGTCCAGGACCAAGATTGACGTGCAGCAAGGTTTGTACGACATCAACATCACTGGATTCCAGCTTCGACATGATTCGTTCGCCTCTGGCTGGAGTGACTTCTACTGCGGCAAAGGCTTGGTTCCCGTGTATGCTTCAGCGTCATGTGGTGAGAATGCTTGTTATATACATCTTCCCGAGGCAAGAGAGTAAACTGACTATAAAAGTCCAGTTTCCACCCTTGCCAAACTAGGCTGGTATTATGGAGTTACATTTTGGCTGGACAAACGAGTTTATGCATAGTCCAATCAAAATCGCGCAACGAAATCGAAATCCGGTTCGTAAACTGTCGTGCAGATTTCGATCGATTGCAGGATTTGCAAAGCATGTGCACCGCCAACTCGTTGTCAGCAGATATTTTCCAAATCTTTTCATGTTTTTAATCAAGGTGCTTACGTGATGTGATGCATTTCGCGATGTAAGACCCGTTTTATCACAATATAGATCTTGATTATCGATCAGATCGTCCTGACTGAGCGCCACCATTTTGTGTGAAGCAAACGCAAGTGATATGAGAGGTGGAATCTGATTAGTCAATTGGAGAGGCTTAGAAGGGACATAATTGGTAACAGCCACTGGTGGCGCAACGATCAAGCCCAGTAATTCAAGCCTAGTTCGGCTAGGGTGGAAACTGGACTTTCAAAGTCAGTTAACTCCCTTGCCTCGGGAAGATGTGTTATATAGTGCATACAATGCAATGTAATCCCAGTGTCCTTGTACAGATTAAAGAACATACAGAATACTGGGACTTGTCAGCACATGCTGCAGCATGACCTATTATGTTTGTTTCAGCGGCATGCCCTACCGGGACGTACTACAACAACATCAGCGACTGCGCCCCCTGCCCGCTGGGGATGTACCAGGACAAGGACGGGGCGTTCTCGTGCAAGACATGTCCAGCTAGAACAAGCTCGCTCACAACAGGGGCTAAGGACATCGCGGAATGCGCAGGTGCTTTTTACCGAAATAGTCCTGCATCTTGATATAAGTTGTCAAAGTAATAGAATAACTATTCTAGATTGTTATTATTATCTTTAGGAATATGAAGCTTCAGTAGTAAATATTATATTTGTCTTCATTTAGGGTGTCATGTTTAAGTCGTTGCGATGCATCGCGAACATGTACAAGGGACATGACATTCCGTTCCTTATCGATGTCGATTCCATATTCATAAACGACTTATGTTAATGTTTGTGTATGTTACTGTATATAAATTCGTGTTTATATTTATCGTGACGGGTGTAAATATATAAACATAATCGGCCCTACATCTTTTTAAGGTTTAAAGTATTTGGTGGTGGTCAATTATGTAAAAAGGAGGCGTTATTGCGAACTATATCACGGTCAGCCAGTTTAAGGAAAATAAATATCTCCTTTTAATCATAGTGGTCAAAAATGTTAGAAGATTTAAACTAATCTCAGAGAAAGATTCAGAATAGTTTGTCACTGGACAGAGCTGTGTGGCCCCGGCATGTTTTCCCCGACACGCAGCCTGCCCTGCTCGCCCTGCCCGCACGGCTTCTACCAGCCTCACCACGGAGCAGCGTCGTGTCGTCCCTGCCCTCCCGGCACCACAACGCAATCAACACACAACAACAACGTCTCAGCCTGCACGGGTACGTCATTTATAACTCATCATTGTGAACATTGTGAATGGACATTGTACCATTGTCACCAAGCGAACATAATACATTGATTGCACACCGCTGCGAAGCAAAACGCTGCACGCTGTTACGAGTCAATGAGAATCACGTGAAACAGCATAAGTTGACCTCAGTTCAATCGAACATTGTTTTCAATTCGTATTAATTCTTTTACAAAGGCAGATTGAAACATGTCTGCAAGCTAAATCCCTTGTAGCAATATATACTCGGGGTATATGTGGTTTGATGATACTGATGATGATATTGTTGTTGTTATTGTTGCTTTAAGTGTTTAAGAGGTCGCCTTCTGCCTCAGCAATTTTCAGCTGCTCAATTTATAAACGTTCGAGTCCATGTAGAAATAGAGTTAGCTTTGCCCTCGCTGTTGCATCTCTTGGTCGGGACGTGGTCTTGACATTCCAGTAACAAGTGAGCAATGGAGTCAGGTTGATTGCAAGATGGGCATACCTTGTCACAGTGCTTCTTGTCACTGAGTCTGAGGCATGACATGGCTACTTCAACTTTCACTCTAACTGAGCATGGGCATGGGTTTTTGTGGATACTTGGTTTTAATTTGGTATGGCCATCTACCGATCTCATTTGCGCGCAACTGGGCTGGCCAGTTTGCTGAATGGGAATATATACACAGTAAAAAAAGTGTTGCACCCCCTATTTTTTTTCATGGAGGGGTGTTTTGAAAGGGTGTAAAGATAACCGAATTAATATTATAACCAGGATTTCGTGTATACCAACAAACCAGTGTATTGTCTATACAATGAACTTAAATGGGGTATTCCATGACCTTATGGCATGTAAGAATCTCATGCTGAACTTTTACGAAAAATGAACGAACAACGAAGACGCATTAAGTATGGTGACATCTCAATAATTTTTAGTGACCAAATTCATCCAATAGGGTAAGAATGTCATATGGAGATTTGACGAACACAGTAAGTCAATATCGAGAACTTCCACCAAGCACTTGGATCACAGCTTGAAGTCTTCGTCTCATACTCCTCACCAGACGTTGGAATCGCTCCATGGGCAGCTGCTGCCACTCCTCGTGTAATGCTGCTTCCAATTCACGCAAGTTCTGTGGAGGAGGGTCCCGACGATAAATCAGGCGTCCCAAAATGTCCCATACATGTTCCAGAGGATTCAGATCTGGACTCATTGCTGGCCATGGAATCTGCGTCAGAGCATTGTTGTGGATAACCTGGGTCACAGCTCGTGAACGATGTGGTCTGGCATTGTCATCCATGAATATCGGTCTGGTGGCCAGTGGATGATTGTCAAAATGGGGCACCACAACTGGATTCAGCACCTCTTGGATGTAGCGCTCCCCTGTCAAGTTGCCTCGTATGGTCACTAAATCAAGCTTACAATCAAATGAGAAGCATCCCCAGACTATAACAGATCCACCTCCATATGGTACAGTTGGCATGATGTTTCTTGCAGTATAAGCTGTTCCAGGACGCCTCCATACTCTCACTCTGCCATCCACAACATGCAGAAGGAACCTGCTTTCGTCCGACCAGTGGACTCTTCTCCAGGACCTCAAGTTCCAGTTCTGTCTCAGTCTACACCAGGCTAGACGTAGTCGTTTGTGGTTGTCTGTGAGTTTAGGTCGCTTGATAACCCTTCTGGACTTCAACCCTGCAGCTTTAAGACGATTTCTCACGGTCTGGGTACTGAACTGTTGACGAGGAAGCCAAAGACGTTTCAAGGTTGTGCTTGTAGCAAATGGATGACGCCTTACCACCCTCAACAACGCTCTGTCATCTCTAACTGTGGTCTTACGTGGTCTGCCAGAGGGTCTGCGATTCCTTACATCATTAGTTTGTGCGTGTTTTCTGACCAAACGGCTTATTGTTGAGTAGTGATGTCCGGTTCTTCTGCCAATCTCCTTGAACGAAAGACCTGCTCCATGAAGGCCAATAATCTGCCACTTGACTGCTTCTGACAATCGTCTACCCGGCATTGTGGGTTACAATAAACTGGGCTGTCAGAGAACATCTTTTATAGGCGATGTTGAGCTTAAGAAGATACTGCAATCTGCAAATGTCATGCACCATGCAATTCACGTGCTGATTGCTACGTTTTGGTGATCATCTTCCCTCCGAAAACATTACACATTTAACATCAGATCCCCAAGGAATACCTACCATTAAAACCAGAGTCGGGCGTTTTAAATGTTGTGATGTATCAAACGTATTAATGTGGGGGTGCAACCCTTTTTTTACTGTGTATTTATTATATGAATAGGCTGTATATATGTTTTGGCTTTATCCATCCCTCGTTATGTTTTATACCAGGGGCCTAATTACAGTCCAGATCACCTAATTCTTCTAGAGTCCAGATCACCTACTTCTCCTAGAGTCCAGATCACCTAATTCTCCTAGAGTCCAGATCACCTAATTCTCCTAGAGTCCAGATCACCTAATTCCCCTAGAGTCCAGATCACCTACTTCTCCTAGAGTCCAGATCACCTACTTCTCCTAGAGTCCAGATCACTTAACTCTCCTAGAGTCCAGATCACCTAATTCTCCTAGAGTCCAGATCACCTAATTCTCCTAGAGTCCAGATCAGCTACTTCTCCTAGATTCCAGATCAACTAATATATGTCATCACTGGGACAGGTCAAGTAGTTACACGGAGTACAGCTACTCTCATTTTACTCTTCTGACGTGTAATTCTTAAAACAACACAACCTACCACATGTTAATGATGGACCACTATTTTAAATTGAAGAGAAAGCTCTACAAGTGTGATATGGAAGAGATTAATATCAAACAAAGGATTAATAGTGTACTAACAATACTTGAGAAAAGGTAGGAGAGATGCGCTTCATTTCTCAGCAGGAAACAGAAATATATAAATATACTCAACAACACAAGTTCCTGTGACACCAATATTTTAGTGTATTTTTCAAACAAAAAAAGTTTGGTTTTCAATATTGTAGTACATGTATGGAATCAAGTCACAAAAACGCAACTGCTACATAAAAGCATGCATTCCATGCAAAAGTTGACTTTCATGCAAGCCCCATGCATTTCACTACCCACGAATGGGTATGAAAACATGTGCGTTAAAGGGATTCCATATGCATTGTTTAGCATCGTGCTGACAATAACAACTCAGAAAAACAACAGAATTACGCAGTTATTAAACATTACGAAGTACCATGCCTGTCCGAATATGTACGTCTGCGAACCATTGGTATGCTTGAAGCAGGATCGAGTCAACGTGATGTTGCAAGACAATCTAACGTCCACAGAAACACCATTTGGTGTTTATGGCAACGTTGGCAATAGACGAATGCAGTCAGAGACCATCCTCGGAGTGGCAGGACACGCGTAACCAATAATCGACAAGACAACTGGATTCGAACAATACGAAACCTACGAAATCGATTCCAGCCAGCAACAGTGACTGCAAGAACCATCCCTGGCCTTCGACGAATATCTTCACAAACCGTACGTCGCCGCCTCAGACTTGCAGGGATTGTCGCCAGAAGACCCACCAGACGTCTCATTTTGACAGGAAACCACCGTCAAGCACGTCTATAGTGGTGCAGACAGCGTCTACGCTGGACGGCCATGCAGTGGGGACAAGTTCTATTCAATGACGAGTATCGATTTAACCTCTGCCACAGCGATGGACGGATTCGCGTGTACCGACGTCGAGGTGAACGTTACGTCAATCATTGTGTCATGGAAGAAGATCGGTTCGGGGGCGGCAGCGTTATGATATTGGGTGGGATAACAGCAAGACAGAGGACCCGTTTGATAGTGGTAGAGGGAAATATCAATGGACAGCGCAACCGCGACGAGATCATCGGCCCTGTTGTTCTACCGTTTTTGCGTCGTCATGGCCCATTCATTACTTTCAACATGACAACGCACGGCCTCATATTGCTCGACTTGTTCAGGATTCTCTTCAACAAAACTATGTGAATGTCATCCCCTGGCCGACTCGCTCCCCTGATCTCTCACCAATCGAGCACATGTGGGATGAGATAGATCGGCGCCTTTGACGTCAACCACGTGTTCCACAGACACTCCAGGAACTTCGAAACATGCTCCAGCAGATATGGACAGATATCCCACAGGACTTTGTGCAACGTCTGGTCCATTCCATGAGACGAAGATGTGTTGCTTGCAACCAGAGGTGGACACACACGCTATTGATTTGTAAATTGACATTTTGGCATGTTCATTTTTTTTATGAAATCACGCATTTACTGAAGTCAGTATGGCAAATTAAACCATTTGAACACTTACAGGAGTCTTTTATCTGTTGCAAACCGAAATTGTTTCAGATTTGGTAAAAAACATAACTTTGCATTAAATCTTATTTAATGTCACAGGAACTTTTGTTGTTCAGTATACATAGAATTTATGTTAGTGTTTTCGAGAAAGCGAACGATGTTATAGCAGTGTCTTTCATTAATCATGCGCGCGGAAGTCACGTTTACAATGGCGTCAAAGGACAGAAAGAAGAGAGATCATACTTGCGGTGCACGGAATCTCACTGCCAGGGAACTCTCCAGACCGTATATGATCGGCTGTTGAAGATTGAACAAGACCACAACCATCCTTCAGCTGTGTATCTGCATGATGTGGGCATTTTTTAGGCCTGGCGTCTAGACCGTGCTGGGACCGAGATGACATCAATTCCAAAGATCTACGCCTAATGTTATACCACTGGTTATAATTATGACAAGCCCGAAAAACCCCTTGAGACTCAAGAAGTGTGTTCCTCACATCCACAAATTACTTGTACCTATGTTACAGGTGAAAGTTAGGCCTGATTACATGTACCTATGCTGTGCACTGGCCTCTCTCTATTACACTGATTGTGAGTTGGGATTAGTGATGGTCTGACCTCTCTGTATTACACTGATTGAGAGTTGGGATTAGTGATGGTCTGACCTCTCTGTTTTACACTGATTGAGAGTTGGGAGTAGTGATGGACTGACCTCTCTGTTTTACACTGATTGAGAGTTGGGAGTAGTGATGGACTGACCTCTCTGTATTACACTGATTGTGAGTTGGGTGTAGTGATGGACTGACCTCTCTGTATTACACTGATTGAGAGTTGGGATTAGTGATGGTCTGACCTCTCTGTATTACACTGATTGTGAGTTGGGTGTAGTGATGGACCGATCTCTTTGTATTACACTGATTGTGAGTTGTGTGTAGTGATGAACTGACCTCTCTGTATTGCACTGATTGAGAGTTGGGAGCAGTGGTAGACTGACCTCTTTGTATTACACTGATTGAGAGTTGGGAGTAGTGATAGACTGATCTCTCTGTATTACACTGATTGAGTGTTTGGTGTACTGATGGGCTGACCTCTCTGTATTACACTGATTCAGAGTTGTGTGTAATGATGGACTCATCGCTCTACACAGCTTATGACGTGCTTGTTGTTGGTCCGATCTCCTTCAACATGAGGAACGCCCTGACCGACGACCTTGGCGACTTTACCATGGCTACATGGATCAAGACAAACGCAGCAGGGGCGACCAACACCGCCATATCTATCACACATCCGCACCGGGGAACTCTGGTCAGCTTGGACCTCGCGCCCACTTCTTGGACTCGGCATGCAAGGCAAGGGAATAGTTTTGTGTTTATAATAATAATCCATTAGGGCGAAAGCCCGAAAGGCTTATTTCGCTATTACCTGCGCTTTGATGAACATTATCTTCTCCAGTTGGAATTCCGAGTGAAAGAAGGTACACGGTACCCTAAGCTTGTGATTTAAGTGGGGATCATGTGGCCAGGCTCTGTGACATGACGCTCATACTTTCAGTCATTGACTACCTAAGTCCACACCCGATTTTCACATTCCGCCATGACAAAGCTTTAATATTGCTGAGTTTGACCTCAGAAAAACATTCACTCATTCACTTTTATTCTCTGGAAACTGAAACATCAACTGCAGGTGGTTTGTAACACATGCTAAGTGCGTTTTACATTGTAGTAATGGCAACATATCTTCGACAATAATGTTCCCTGTTGAGACATGGACACACGTAGAGTTATCATGGCATGAATGGAGAAAGGAGTTGTCAGTCTACGTTGGAGGGGAACCCGTCGTCACCCGAACCTTCGCAGCAGCATCCTCTCCACTCGTCACTGCTGGAGCAAGCCTGCGTGTCAGCACAGGCATGCACAGTGGTAAGTAGTTGTGTCACTATCTTATGTCTCTGTATGTACATTGTATCAGGATAACTAGAGGGAGGCGTACAATGAAGAAATCATGATACACATTATGATTTCTAAACACCTTGAACTTGTATCTAAGTGCTGAACTATCTCTGTTGTAGAGGTGCTTCTCCAGGGTCTTTTCCTTCTCAGTTCACGACGTGATGCTCATCAGATCAGAGCAATGGCCCTTACCTGTGATCATCCCACTGAGAGGGCGCTCTTCTCCCTGGACGACATCCCCAAGACAACCAGCAGCAGTATCCTTGTCATCACACCTTCAACATGTGATGGTCAGTGCCAGACAGGAACTACATCAGTCTTAGTACACAGCTACTACAACAACGTTGGCTCATCCCTCCACGTGAACTTTTCTCTAGTTGTCTTCAGATACCACGCATACAACTGAAGTTATATAGCGTCGATTTTTTTAAATCAAGTACAATTGTAGTCCGTTTCGATTCGGCACTTATGTACTAGTTGCGCACACCTGTTATTAAAAGCACTGTCACTGTCGATATCTGAAATACATCTATAGCTTTTCACGTAAAACTGTTAAAGCCAATTCTTCTATGCTTCTTTTTTCAACAGCAATCGATGAATGTGAACCCATACCGTGTCCAGGCCACACGTGCATCAATAGACATGGCAGCTACAAATGTCTGTGTCATGACGGCTTCACCGGCAGCAACTGCACAGGTGCGCCCGACTTCTGTGCGGACAACATCTGTTACGGGGGCGCCTCCTGTGTAAACGAAGTGTCCAACTACACGTGCATTTGTCCCCCTTCCTTCACTGGCCGCTACTGCCAGATTGAGATGAGTAAGTTACAACAAGGTGTAAATGTCTATAAATACTCACTTTGATCCTTGAGCAAATGTATATCAATACACACATTGCATCCGTCTGTGTATTGGTCTCTTCTGCAGTTGACGTAGATGGTGGCTGGAATTTGTGGACTGATTGGAGTACGTGTTCGGCCTCGTGTGGTGGAGGGTGGACAGTACGCATGCGTGAATGTAACAGCCCTCCACCTACGTACAATGGAAAGCCATGCAATGGCTCGTCTGTTGAGAAAAAAGAGTGCAACACTAACGAATGCCCGGGTAAGTTCATGACATGATATTTAGAGTAGTATAATGTTCATCTGATTCACTCCCAATATGCAATCTTCAGTGTTACAACGTTTAACAGTAGCTCCAGCTGTGTTTAAGCTGTGTGTGTTTCAGCATGTTTAATGGTAGCTGTGTGTGTTTCAGCATGGTTAATGGAAGCTGTGGGTGTTTCAGCATGCTCAATGTGAGCTGCGTGAGTAGTATAGGGAATGACAGTTCTAGACCACTTCCACTGGAGCTTCAGAGGGAATTTTGTAAGCCAAACCCACGATGCGATTCAATGAGTGTCATGAGACTAAGTTACATTGGCTCTAGCTCACCACCACGACATAAATTTTTATAGGCAATGACAGTATTAGCTCACTTCCACTGGAGCTAGATTGATACCACAGAGGTAATTTTTATACAAAAAACGATGATGTGATTCGATGAGACTTAACAAAATTGTAATGAAAATATTCCCAATATTTCTACTCATATGCATACCATTTTTTCGAACAAAGTGATATTCAACATTTTTCTTCATTCATTTTACTAGGAGACCAGACTGTAAACCCTTCATCGAAATTGGAAAGAAACAATTGATAACCGTAATTGGTTGGTTTGACTTCCCTGATAGAATATATACCCTGTGGTAATTCTCCATTATTATAGACTTATGTGTGCATTCGTCTAAATGTGATCCAACAATGTATCCGGGAAACAATCTATTCTTAATCTCCAACCAGTTCTTTGGTTTTGCACGGAATAATTTATGTGCTTGTTCACTGTTGTAAGAACTTTTTTTCTCATCTTCACAAATACCACTGGTCTTACGAGAATTTGAACGAATCTCCTGCTTCATTGTGTTGTATTTGGTTAGTTCTGACTACACAAAACGAAACTCCTCCTCGGATATCTTACAATCAGCCAGTTGAAATATGATCCTCAATGCTATTCAACTTTGTTTCAGCGAGAATACAAATTCTTTCATGTTTTAATGCTTTCTTTTGTAACTTATGAAAAATAAATTTTATCGCTCCAGTCTGCTGCTACTTCCATGGCAAGTACAATAGGTGCGGCGATTATAGTTGATGACAAATCAACACCGGCTACACCATGCTAGCTGCTACAAGTGCAGTGTCATCTCCGCCAAGAGCATTCACAGCTCTGTGATACTTTTTCCTTAATCCAAGTCTCAACTCCCTCTCCTTCTCTATTCGATGTTTTATGTCGCTTATTTCTTGTAAACGAAATCCATCAACAGTATCCATCTTTTCAGATGCTTCATCAAGCATCGGATATAAACCCATAATGTTTATTATTATATTATATAAGAGTTTTAATTGGTCTTGCTTAAATGTCTTGAGAGTATACATCAGCCTTATTAAATGTATATTATATGGCATATATATCTTAGTAAGCGAAATGCTTTCACTTTTTTTAACTTGGACCCCCTAAAGGGTTGCAACGAGTGATGCTCCCATATAAATAATGCTGCAACATTGACGTCGGTGTTTCTTAAGCCATTTAATTGATAGACCTGGTAATATCTCAAAGGCATCTTCTGTCGCATCCCCAAACAAGACTTTAATAATAAGTGTAGAAAGATCAGGTATAGCGTTCAAGTTATTCAATAAATCATTGAATTCAGTAACCAAATTTAAACTAACCTTTTTGTAATGATGAACGACTCAATAACATATGGCCTGGGTCATCTGGCAGGGGAGCGACTAACACACTCTTTCGCTTTGAGGGGATATAAGCCCCGAGTATGATCCCACTATTCATTATCTTAGTTAAATGATGACCCTTACCCATCGTCACGTATGGTGGGGTAATGATGATATTCAGTTGGCACTCGATTTTTGCTTCGAACATAGTCCATTCATTATCATCATTGCGAGTAAGATTGTATGACGTGTTTTTATTGAGTCTACTAACATAACATCATTTACATCTCCGAGATTAGGTGCAGATGCTGTGAATACAAGTTCTTTCTGCTTGTATACATTATCTTGTAAGTGTAAAGCATATAACTTACCATCTGTACGGGGTTTATCAAATCCTTCTGTGTCTCCAAGATCGGAAAGCGCAATTGTATTACATTGTCTGAGGTTATGCATTCCAGGGCCTGAAGAATCAACCATTATTTATAATATGGAGTGTAACACTCAAATATGTTATATGTACAGGTTGATGTTTTACATCAATGAAGAAATTTTGAGATCTGAAATAATACCCTGCTTTAACTTTTTATATTGTAATGATGAGAAAGATTCCGTTCTACCACTATTGTATTTTTCATCTTTGACTGGAATAGCTCGTAGCAAAGTTGAAGGACTTTCAAGTTGACTATTATCCGTTGTACTGATCTGATCAAGACGGATGCACAACTCTTTTATAGGGAACTAAATCAGGGCATCTAATTCCATGCACTGTTGTGTTGAGTAATACTTCTTTTCTTATAAAACCAAGTGTATTTATTGCTAAGTTCCTGTGATGAATTATATCCTTTTCTCCACTGCTTAAAATCAGCACCCCATTTGACTCATTTTGTGATAGACTAGCTCCAAAAGGCTTAAAATTTGCAAATCATTGAGTGAGCATATGCTGCAATACCCATCAGATATAGTGTGCCAGTCTCTATTTTCTCTAATATCTTACGCTTACTCTCAGCAGTGCTGAAGATTCGGAAGTCACAGATTTAATTTTAATTGCATCAGATGGTTTCTTCCCGATTAATCTTGTTACATCATTAGTTAGCGCTGATACAACAGCTGATAATTGTGTCACCCATTATGTTGATCTTAATCGTTCCAATTTCATTTCAATCCCATACTGATATCCAAACGTTCTGCTAATGTCCGGTTAAATCCTTTAACAATAGCTTTACTATGGTGGGCCTCTTTTTCACCATGCCTGATTGCGACATGGTATTTTGTTAATAGTTTAGTTACTGATCCCATAAACTTGTGACCGGGATCAACTTGAAATAGCTTGGGCAATTTTAGTGATCCACATTTATATATGCGGCTCGGTGCATTAGCTACTTCTTTTGAATCTTTTGAGGTTAATGGTGCAGCCTCTTTGTATCGACTAGCCACGTCTACTATTGTTAAAGCGTATTTATATGTTTTGCATCTTACCTTATCATGGGGGAGAAACAAGAGGTCAGCCTGATGAACTTCATTCTTTGTAAAAATATCAAACTTCTTCCTCGGTATATAACGTGGAGCCGGTAAATATATTTGCCATGTTGCTTGTTTCTTTAACCAGTCCTTGGCTACATCATTAGATACCTTAGCCGCATTGGCTAATTTTTGTATTGATCCTATACCTTTCCAATATCCTCGCGGCCTATAGTAAATTTTATTCATTATCAATTAATATTGATGATTCTTTTAATACGAGTCATGACGATCATTGAATCGCATCAGCGTTTTTGCATAAAAAAATGTCCTCTGTTGTAGCAGTATAGGGGGGTAAATCTAGCTCCAATGGAAGTGGTCTAGAACTGTCATTCCCTATACCACTGCGTGTGTCTAATGGAAACTGTGTATGTTTTCAGTATGGTTGATGGTAGCTGTGTGTTTCAGCATGTCTAATGGCAACTGTGTTTTTCAGCATGTTTAAGGGTAGCTGTGTGTGTTTCAGCATGTTTAATGGCAACTGTGTGTGTTTCAGCCTGTTTAATGGCAACTGTGTGTGTTTCAGCATCGTTAATGGAAGCTGTGTGTTTCAGCATGTTTATTGGAAGCTGTGTGTGTTTCAGCATGTTTAATGTAAGCTGTGTGTGTTTTCAGCATGGTTAATGGTCGCTGTGAGATTCAGCATGTCTAATGGCATCTGCATGTTTCAGCATGTTTAATGGTAGCTGTGTGTGTTTCAGCATGTTTAATGGCAACTGTGTGTGTTTCAGCGTGTTACTGGCAACTGTGTGTGTTTCAGCATCGTTAATGGAAGCTGTGTGAGTTTCAGCATGTTTAATGGAAGCTGTCTGAGTTTCAGTATGTTTAATGTAAGCTGTGTGTGTTTCAGCATGTTTAATGGAAGCTGTGTGTAACTGTGTGTTTCAGCATGTTTAATGGAAGTTGTGTGCGTTTCAGCGTATTCAATGGAAGTTGTGTGTTCCAGCATGTTTAATGGCAGCTGTGTGTAGCTGTGTGTGTTTCAGTATGTTTAATGGCAACTTTGTGTGTTTCAGCATGTTTAATGGTTGCTCTGTGTGTGCATTTCAGCATGTTTAATGCTTGTAGCTCTGTGTTCGTTGCAGTGTGTTTAATGGCAACTTTGTGTTTCAGCATGTTTGATGGCAGCTGTGTGTGTTTCAGCATGTTTAATTGTAGCTCTGTGTGTTTCAGCATGTTTAATTGAAGCTGTGTGCGTTTCAGAATGTTTAATTGTAGCTGTGTGTTTCAGCATGTTTAATTGAAGCTGTGTGCGTTTCAGCATGTTCAATGGAAGCTGGGTGTTTCAGCATGTTTAATGGCAGCTGTGTGTGTTTCAGCATGTTTTGCAACAGACCTGGTACGAGGCTACGGGACACGGCCTACCTGTGTAGGAGACCAACATGACCTGACGTGCTCCGTGTCATGCAGGGATGGTCTCATGTTCTTAGAGAACCCACCTCTCTATCACTGCACTGGTGGTATTTGGAGACCAAGCAACCACATAATACCATGTACACGTATGTTGTTGAAGATTTATTTATTAACTATGATGTTTTCAAAATACATATATGGACAATCTTACATAGGATTGTTCCGTCATCCAGATCTTTATTTATTTCACCAGGAGCAAATTCTCCCAAGCGACTAGAACTCAGATTCGAAGGACGATACAAATCTGCAAAATGTATAGACAGCTTAAAGGCGAACATCTTGTCACAAAAACTGAAGGACAAATCAGCAGACTTTAACTGCCTTATTGGCAACATGTGCAACATGACTGCCAAAGTAGAGTCTTGCCTACCTATCACAAGACACAAGCGCTCATCACATGACACGGCTATCAGCCTGTCCGTTGTCTTAGCTGTCGACGTGAAGGAAGGTGACCTTGACCTGGAGTCTTATCATACTCATAAAACAGGTAATTACATAACGCACAGACACAGTTATAACCATTCGTAATGATTCATAATCCTACTTACATGGAACTCGAGGACAAGCAATATTGTTATTAATTTGTTATTGATGAGGTTACATGTGCGAATTTCATTCCCAGTCAGTCCCCAATTAGCATCTGTCCTGTCAGCTGTGAAGTTCCTGGAAGCAACAGCATCACGGCTGAAGGAGACGGACTACGCCGCCTTTTGTGTGGATGACGACTACATCGTGGAGGACATGGCCATCACATCACATGTCACGTGCCCTGCTGGATTCATCGCTCGGAATGCTTTTTGTGGTAGGAAATGCATTTGTTGTTAAAGTAAAGAAAGTGATAACTATGGAAAAGGTCTTCTAAATAATTGTCTCATAAGAGTTTAATGTACACATGCTGGGGAGGAATGGGATAAAACAAGGGCTGCTCGACTGTAAGTCAGTACACTGTGACTGAGACCGGTATCCATGTAACACTCCGGCATGGTATCACAGTGGGCTAGCACTATAAAACCAACATTGGTCCGGACAAGTACGTCTCAATGGATAGGCTGATTGCCGTGTCATGTGATGAGCGCTTGTGTCTGGTGATAGGTAGGCAAGGCTCTACTTGCGCAGACATGTTTCACAAGTTGCTAATAAGGCAGTTAAAGTCTGCTGATTTGTTCATCAGCTTTTGTGTTAATGCTGGATAGCTGCAAAAATCTTGAACGCAACGTAAAAACACCAGTTCACCTTACCAATGTACACATTGTCACAATGTGTTTACCTTTAACAGTTGCTTGTCCAATGGGAGCGCACTTCAGAGGAGGGAGGTGTTTACTATGTGACGCAGGCACATATCAAAACGAGGCCGGCCAGCGAATCTGTCACCAGTGTCCACCTGGACGAAGCACAGACTTCCGCGGCTCTACGAACACCAGGCAGTGTACACGTAGGTTGTGCTATTTCGATTAAACTTGGTTCCATATATCAGAGGAGATTCTGGGACGGAATAGGGATTCCGCGATTACCGTCGGAGCCGGCTTTTGATGATCGGCGGTCACAATGTCTCACCTGGTTTGGTGAAGTGTAATTGGAATTTACTTATAAACTGATAATACCCCTACATGTCTACTATTGATAAGCAATGAACGTGTGCCCATCTTCATAGTACTCACTCGCTTATTCATAATAACAGTGAATATCCGGGTTAGAATTTAGGTCTTCAGTATCCCATGCTTGTCGTGAAAGGCGACTATTCTAGGTGACTTATGCTTCAGTCACACATCCAGCGATGCCGGGAAAGATTAGTTTACGATGCCCGAAAAGGCTGAAAATCGGCAAAATTAAGAGATACCCGACGGGGCGCCGGACGATCATCTGTGAGCATTGGCCATGTTTTTGACATTGGGAAGACCTCGGTGGACACATCGGAAGAAAATAACTCGGGGATATTTTCTTCCGATGTGTCCACCGGTGGTCCACACCCCATCGGTAATGGATCGGTGACACACATTTACAAAATCAACTGAAATGCGATACAGAACTTGCAGCAATGTCGACGGCGAACACGAACTATGGTCGACCGGGCACTGAGCGGGCTCCTTTTATAGCGATCAGGAAACTGGCGGTGTTCATCCGCGCATCGGATTTGTTCATCCGCACGATTTGGTTTACATCGGACGGGCACATTCCGGGTATCGGGAGATTACCGGCCGATTCCCGCCTGATGACCGGTCAGTCACTTCACGGTATAAGCCTACCATTTTTACCAAATTCCTTCGGACACCCTCCAGCCACCGGCCGGTCATCTTTGGTTTCATGACTACTGCACCGATGTGTCACAGATGTGGGAAACCCATCCTCCGGCGACCGTTGTATATGTGACTGAGGCATAAGGGGATCGGATGGTTGATGAATGGCATCGTATCCCAATGGTGTAGATCGATGCTCATGACATCAATCACTGGATTGTCTGATCCTGGCTCGTCTATTTACAGACATATAGCTGGAATAATGCTTTGTGTTTAATGTGAAGGGGACAAAAACGCTCTCAGTTGTAAGTTGCGACTACAGGCTGCCACCTCTTGCTCCTTCGTGTTTACATCGGTAAACCAGTTTAGAAATGTTCAATTATGCGTTGTTTGCTTAAACGGTTTTATGCCCGTGTCGCGTTTAATGCTTTGTTTGTATTCCAATGGTAAATGACGGACCATGGCCAATACTGCGAGTATTCATTATATCAACAACGAAAGGTGGCTGAAAAGTTCTGAGGGTGTGTAGTACACCTTTGGCAGTTTGCATTTCTTACATACAATATTCCCCATGCTTTGCGAGGTGAATTTTGAACCACATATACATCCAAGGCAGCATATTTGTGCAGGCATCCAAGTGACAAGGTATTCTCTGTGTCTCTGTGTCTCTGTGTCTCTGTGTGTAAACAAGGTTCATCATCTCGCATCTTTAAAAGCAGACCGAGCTGATTTTGTGAGGTGGTTTGTAACCATGAATGAAAAACAGGCTAAAAGTTTCGTCGCCGAAGGATTCCTACAGGTGAACTACACCCCGAAAGGTCAGACCATTAGTGACCAAAATTATTCTGATTTGCTGAGGCAACTGCGTGAAAATACCTAGGATGAACATCGAGGAAAACTCACATGTGTTCTGTTCCTCCAGGACAATGCACCTGTGCTCAAGTCTGTTGTCGCAATGCATGATTTTGAGGTTTCTAGGTACCCATCTTGCAGATACCTTGGACATACCTAGATGCTCATGATTAATGGTTACACCAGTTCCAACTGATATTTGGAATTCCCTAGAAAGTTCAGATACTTTCACTCGTCGGTCAGAGAAAATTCTTCTTTCTATAGCAGCAATGGTTTCCGGTTGGGTGGCATCTGAAGGCCTGCCTGACCTTGGGTCATCGTCTATGGACTCCCTACCCCTTTTAAACTGTAGAGACCAACGGCAAACTGTGGAATGGTCAGGAGCATCCTCACCCATCACTTTACACATGCGATCATGGATTTCTTTTTCTTTGCATCCCTCCTTGGTAATGAACTTTATTACAGCGAGTTGTTCATGTTTGAGAGAATCCATGATTGTGACCACCCTCAGGTGAATGAAGCCATCACATCTAACTTATTGTTGTATCTGGAACTTGTTATGGCACGTGTCAGCCTGATGTTATGACTAGTGTCACACCTGCCACAAGTTGACATTGTTTTTGTAAACACAAATGCCCAAGTTTCAAAACTTACCGAGCGCCCCTCATGCCTGCCATATCCAAAGAAAATACAGGCTGAAAATTTGGCTCCAGATATTGGTTCAGAGCTTCGCTCATTTTGGGGAACATGCAGTTTCTTGGAATTTGTGCGAAGGTTTGCCCAACTGTGTGACCCACTAGACAATTGACACGAGCCAGTGTTCGACTACATCTCCTTCATCCCAAAACGTGACATCCCAACTTGTTGATGATTCTGAAACCCGTCATGTTCAATTCGCCAGTATACAACACAGTCAGCAGTTTCCGATTGTCGTTTCTGGGGGTATCTACACCATGTTTACTGGCAGTATTACTGGATGCAATGCACCGATTAATCTCGTTAACCCTCCAAGCCCGTCTCAAGTCAAGAGACGCAGAAAAGTCATCGCAAGTGACAGTGATACAGACAAAGGTGTTTTGTCCCCAGTTCTTCCGAGTTACATTCGTGTTGTTGTTATTCTGCTTTACGTTTCAAATATATTACAAAACTCCGTTCAATTATTAGCTCACCTGGTCCGAAGTACCAAGGTGAGCTTATGCCATACTGTGGCGTCCGTCGTCCATCCGTCGTCCGTACGTCAACATTTAATTTAAACGACTTCTTCTTCTTACTGGAAATTAACGAAATTTGACTGGAAGCATCCCTAAGTGGTGGGGATTCAAAATTGTACAAATTGTGAGGCTGAGGGGCGGGGACAAATAGGAGTAATTTGGCTTTATTGCTTTAAACAACTTCCTCTCTGGAACTCAGATAATAATATCAACCATATTTGGTTGGAAGCATTCTCCGGTGGTGAGGATTCAAAATTGTACAAGTGGTGGGACTGACCCCCCAAGGGGCTGAGGGGCGGGGCCAAGTATAATGAGAGGAATGCACATATGCTACCAGGACTGGCCCTTCTGTTCATCTGTCCGGCACTCCCATAGGAGTTAGAACCTTGACCATAACATGCAAACCCAAATTATCCCCACCCTATAATAAACAGATACATTGTATAAATTTGTTTGTTATGATGAGAATAATACATTTATGCCAATAGGATTCGCCCTGGGGTCTAGCCTTGCCTCTGGAAACTTAGATCCTGGATCAGAACATGGAAACGGTTCAGATCTTTATTCTACATTTATATCAAGAGAAATACACGTTCATGTTGTCAGATTTGCCATCCACCTATTTTAAATGCTGAGTCAAAATAACGAAATATTTGCAGTATTATATACATGTACAATGCAAATGTATATTTTGTCATGATTGCGTAAATATCCAGGTGAGCGATACAGGCCCTATGGTCCCGTTGTATATTTTACATAGTTCAAGGATTCTTTTCTCGGCGAAGGCATATGCCCAAAAGGATTATCGGGTTGTTTCGTTTGTTTCACGCGAAAGGGAAAACATGTCACTACGCATTATGTACGTAGGTTGGTCCTAATTAATGTTGATTCTTATATTTCGAAAAAGAGAAACAGTAATGTGAAAATAATAGATAGAATTCACCACTTGTGGTTTTTTTTTAATATGGGAAATATCAACCAATTAACTAAGATATTTCACATATTACAAAACCTTTCCTTACAAATGAAGGTGACATGCTATTTCACCGCAAATGTCCCACCAGTCTTTGACGTCATGATGCTTGTCTTGTCCTAAAACACACTGACTGGAGAAAATGTTGCTGAGCATGCTGCTCGATCAGAGTCGATCAAAGTCGCCGTCGTTTCTCATGTAATGGGGGGGTTCGAATCCCGACATGGGTACAATGTGTGAAGCCCATTTCTGGTGTCCCCCGCCGTGATATTGCTGGAATATTGCTAAAAGCGGCGTAAAACCAGACTCACTCATTCACTCATTCACTCACTCACTCATGTAATGGACCCGTGAAGATCCGGGGTAGAATAGGTCTTCAGCAACACCTGCTTTCCGTAAAAGGCGACTAACGTGATCGGGTGGTCAGGCTCGCTGACTTGGTTGATGCATGTCATCGATCCCAATTGCGTGGATCGATGCTCATGATGTCAATAACTGGATTGTCTGGTCCAGACTCGATTATTAACAGACCGCCGTCATATAGCTGGAATATGGCTGAGTGAGGCGTTAAACAACAAACAAACAACCAATCTTATGTAATGAAACACGAATTGTAAAGTTATACAGTCGAAAGATAACTGCAAAAGTTTCGTGCGGCCATAGTTTTTTTTAAATGAGTATTACTTTAAACACACGTCATTGTCATCTATTTTCTGGTTTCCATGTACGCAAGTATGCCCATTTTGTTAACACAAACGTAAACTATGTGCCCAAGTTCATGACAATTGTACGAGTTAACGCCCATTTTGGGGGAAGAACCAAGTTAGTTAGAATGGTTTTGAGTATATATCCCTGCTGTTAATGCTTACACTGATGAGAGAGCTGCCCGCACCCTTTTCTCCTCAGAAAACTATAGTACGGTGCCGTATGTCTTCCTTGTTTCAGAGATTAAAACCAACCCTTCGCATGGCATCGCTTTTGCCCCGGGTGAAAGTCAAAAGTCTCCATTAGATGACGTGACAAATGCTCCAAACCTACATGATGATGGGACCGCCGTCATCGCCATTGTCGTCACCATCTGTGTCGTGGCTGTCGTCGTGGTCGGGAGTTTCAACCTCATCATCATATACAAGAAACTGAAGTATGTGGAAACTGTCTTTGGAACTAACAAGATGAATAAAGCATTTGAAGTGCATTATATTTCTATATTATGACATTCTTTGTGTGGCTGTATGGTTCATTGTTCATCCACGTGTTTCAGAAGAGATCGGAAAGAGTACATGAGCCCTCCCTCTTGGATGTGGTCACTTCTCCGTGGTTCTCAGCACGTTAGGCCTAGCGTCAGGAACCCCACTACAGCTACTACAAGTACCTAACCACCTCAAGAAAGTCCGGGCCACAACATAAACACCCATTACGCAAATTATGCCCCGGAGTCCTCTATTTATTGAGACAAAAGACGAATTTTCAAGGTTAAAATAGTGACTGGTTTGGGATGAAGAGCGTAGTTTACATTGGCGAGACTGGTGCCATGTCCTTCATGGACATGTAAGACTGGAGTACATGAAATCATTCATTACGTGATTTGTGTGCAAATATCACCACGTACCCAAAACCTGCCCCCTTTTTTTTACATTATTTTTAATGTTGGCTGTTAGGCATCTGTCACGTGGATTGGCAGTTAATGTTATTAATGTTATTCACTGTTCAGGGTTCACGAACCATGTCTTCTTCCCATCTATACCCATGGTCGGCATCCATTGAAATCCATACAAAACTACCTTCGCTGGTAATATGATAATTTCAGTCTTCACTCGATCACACATACGCCGTACTCAATCACAAATACGCCTACTCGAAAACACATACGCCGTACTCAATTACAAATACGCCTACTCGTTCACACATACGCCATACTCAATCACACATACGCCGTACTCAATCACACATACGCCGTACTCGATCACACATACGCCGTACTCGATCACACATATGTCGTACTTGACAAAGTACACCAAACAACTTCCGTATCTGTTTACACTCATTTGTATGACGTCATGATTTAGTTTCAGCGGCAGGCGACCTCCTCACTTCCAGATCTGCCAGACTGTCGTAGGATAGCGCCATCTTTTTGCGCAGTACACACACTATCGCAGTACACTACACGTCATTCACACAAAAGTGTCCACGGATGTCGGTATTATCTCCATTAACACTTCAGTTAAACTGTGCAAGTGAAGTTATTGACAATGATGACAATGGGCAGACAAACCATTGTGGGCTACATGCAATTATAAAATTAATTAACTTGTACTTCTATATTTCCATATCGAACTCAATGCCTTCATAGATCCTAACACAATGTTTGTATAATCTAATTGTTTCGCACGTTTCAGTTGGTAGAATGATAAAGGGTTTACTTGTAGTAGTGGTGAAAATAGTTACTGATATCACGCAATTATTAAACTTCCTTCCTGGATCTATGATGCATTTGTTACTAAACGCGGATAGCTTAGATTCCAGTTACTTATCTATCTTCAGAGGTTCAGGACAATTTGTAAAAAGTTTAAGCAAATGTCAAATGGCAAGTGCCGGACTCCCTCATTGATAACATCCATGTAAAATATAGGGGCAAGACATTTGGGCACGAGATAGGCATCCCAATGGACACCAATAATTTATTGGACTCCCCTGCTTGCTGACCTGCTTCTTTTTGCAAATGTATTAGAATTTCTTGGCACGATCAGAACCAGATAATTTGGCCAAGAATTGTATTCTGGTAAGCTTAAGGTACATCGATGATCAGATATGTCCAATGACAGTCAATAGCATATTTCCTTACACTGATTTACCCACCTGAACTAGAAATATAAGAGACCTGAGAAACCGCCCCATCTGTTTCATATTTAGATCTATGCATTAAGATGCAATGACAACTCTCCACAAAACTGTATGACAAGAGGGATTAATTCAACTTTCCAACAGTCCTTTTTTTGTAGAGCAAGGATTTCACTTTTCAATCTCAACTTTTCAGATACAAATCGAGCATGGCCTTCTATCAAGATTTTCAAAGAGGTTACGACTCTTGCTTCAACTTTCCAATAGTCAGCTTTCCCTTTATGTCGCGCAATATTCCAGAAACTCCAGCCTTCGGTGTCTACATTTCAGAACTTTTGATATACAGTCGAGCATGCTCTTTCTATCTCCTGTAGGAGCCAGTTTTGGATGATGAATTTGTGAGGCTGAACTCGCAGAACTATGGCAATATGAAACTGAAATGGTGCTGATTAAAAAATTAAAAGCGTCAAAAACCTTTCCACATTCGAATGTAATCTCGTCCAAAAGCAGAGTCGACTGCACAATTCTGACATTACTTGTATATCATGACTGTGTTTCTGAACCACTATCAGATAGTGATTATACTCGGTGTTAGCAAACAGGTGATCGTAATCCGCCCCAACAGTGGCACCCTTCACAAACACATGTAAAGACAAGTCAATTGTTCACCTGTAAAATCACGAGAACATATGGTAAAAATCAAAATAAGAAATAGCATCAGACATGATTCTTGTCACTGATGCTTTAAATTTGGAAATGTCCTCCTCACCTCTGCCATGAAACGTTCTAAAAGCTTTACTGAGACCGTACATGTTGTAACCCTGACAAAAAAACGCTTCTGAGCAAGATTCGTAGGACTCTCTTTGAAATCTTACAAATCTTACAAAAAACCAGCTGCTGTGTATAACATCATTTGTAGCTCTAAAGGCAATCTGAGGACCCTGAAATGTACTTCTTGTAACAAGGGAATTTACATAGCACACAAAGACGATAGCCAGCAACTAAAATGCAATAAGAAAGGGGGAGGAAAGGTATATTGGACTATATCCTTCTAGTATGTATTACCATTTAGTATAGAAACTAGAACAATGATTCCATAAAGTGTAAGCCAGAATCATCTACTGAATCTTGTGGGTGGACTGGATGATCTGTTCATCTGTCATAGATGGTTGGATTACAGTCACTCACACCAACATGTCTGTCGATCCAAACTTATTAATGACTTGTGTATTATTAAAAAGTTAATGATTACCATGAGATGTTTAACACATTGGACCAATCACAATGTCTCCATTCCAACTTTCCTGGAAATGGAAATGAACCTCAGCCATGGAATAATTGTGTACTTCCATTTTTTGTAAATTTTGTGACAAGTAAAATATGATTACCTATAACATGTTTTATTTAGATTGTGTTAGTGTGTTAGTGTGTGTGTGTGTGTTAGTGTGTGTGTGTTTTAGTTTGTGTGTGTTAGAGTGAATAACAAACAACTGATTAGCTTTGATTGGCCAGTTTATTTTTCACGACATCTCCATTATCACAGTTCACGTGGAATTTCACATGTCAGCACAAATTCATTACAGTACATTTAAAGCTGAGAAGTGATACACAAGTTTCCATGTGACAACAAAGAACATGAGCGACTGACGGAGATTACAGTATTTACATCATAATCCTATTCTCATAACTAGCAAATGCCCATGTTACCCCATAAGATGCTACATTAACTGGGACATTATATCCTAACTGCCTTGATGCTGTCTATATATCTGTTTTCAAGTGTCTGCTGCAAAATGCGCTTGTCCGTGCTCTAATACCAGCATTATGACCATTTTGCAGTTGAGACATCAAATTGGGAAAAACTTTTCGATTAAAAGAAACATGACCACCTGTCTGACATACCCCTATGAGAAAACGGACATATTCTGATGGCAGCAACCATGACTCCATCTATCTAGGGACACATTCTACACCTTTATCAGTTCCATCCATCACTGTGTCCCCACTTACAATGAAAGCTATACCTTTCCATCTATATGTTACCATGCATACAGAAAAAGTTCAGTACTTGTAACTTTATAAATAGTATTTAATACTTAAACAGTAATCTTGGACAGTCACACCTTAACCATAAGCTGTGATGATGCCACTGAAGGCAACCATTTAAGTCTTACTGTAAACTGGTAACATCTGAATGTCATTATGATGGATGTCACTTCTCAGCTTTTAGCTTTAGTATTTGTACTGATCAACTGGCAAGATATGTCCCTGACTGGAAATACTCTGTGACATGCCCAGCCAGTGGGAGTCGGCAGCTGGCACCAGCCAGGTGACAGCATCATCTCTAATGCCACCCAATGCAACAAGTTTGTACATGTAACACTCACCAACATGAAACAGCTAACCAGAATACCATGCTGACATGTTGCATGGCCATAGGGAAATACAATATTCACATTTTGATTACAAAGACCATATATATATAATATATATATATATATATATTCAAATCTGATGCACCATACAACAGCACGTATGCTGAAATGATGTAGAAATTCCTGCCAGAGTAAAAGAGATCGACATGCGACAAGGTAGGCCATTCTCAATGATTATTTCCTCATTCTACCACAGTTCAGTAGCATACTCTAGCTACAGTCTTCCAAATACAGGAATTCTTTAACATGTTATAATCACTCACCATAACATAACAATAACATAAGAATATAAAATCAGGCTGTACTTTTGAAGCCGTTTTCACATAACAGAGATTAAATATTTTGTTCTAAAAACTTGATGTCAATAAAGATATCACATTCATTGTAAGCTGGTGATTACCAGGAAATAACCATTGAGGCCATTGTGTATAGCAATACATCAACAAGTTGCCAACAAGCTGTCACACTATATATACAAAAGCCTGCTTTAATACAAATATACAAAGCTAGTGTGGTTAGCATATTCACATGAATGGAGCAAGTCTTCCCATTACTCTCCATTAGGGGTACAGCCATTTGTGAAAAGAAATGAATGTACAAAACATACATTTGTTCAGCAAAGGCCAGCTCCCTTAAATAACAAGGATTTAAATATTTATCTATTGAATTCTCATTTAATCTGTCCTTTTATGTCTCCTGTGTTGACACCATGTTCAAGTTGTACTGATTATTAATGAAACTATGACAACAGGTGCTGATCATGATTACTCTATTTCTGTTTGAAAGTATTACAGTGTGTTTTCTTTATAAGATTAGATAAAAAGTTTTTTCTTGCTACACATACTTTTGTTCCAATGGGAAGTGAAATACATCTAGCAATATCCAAAGACTACCACATCTGTCCCCTAAGCAGGCACATGCACTGGATGACAGGGTTTGTAAAGTCCCATGTTACAATAAATGCGAATAAGAGCACTTGTTGGACAATGCACTTGTAGGTTCCTGATGAGAGATGGAAATGTGGGATGTCTTTACGCTTCCAACACCAATTAATAGTCTTTTACTTGATGGCTCACAAATAGCACAACTACGTCATTCCTCAGAGTACAAACACCAAGAACACCAACTACAAACAAGTTTGTCTTGAAATGTCTGTATAACTATACTTTCTTATACATAGATATATGAGAGGTTCCTGCTTGACCTTCTATGCAAAGACTGTAGTAATCCTGTGTACAGCTATCGATCCCTACACAAGAGGTACAAGTACTAAAAGTAACCAGAAGTAAAGTTTAACCTCTCAGCCAAGACACACTGTTGACAAGACAAGGACATGTGAAGTGTGTGAAACTAACTTAAATATAGTCCACTGTCAATGATGCTGCCTTGTTTAGTATGGTGTATGACTTCCACTTGCTGCCAGCAAGCAGCACACATGCCACAAGTGGTCATGGTAAAAACTGCTGTTCCATGTCGTCTATGGGGTATGGTACAAAGCAGCATGGAAAACTTGAAATCCCTTACAGTTTCAGCAAACCTGAACCATATCCTGAGGGGCATAAGAAGCATATATCTTTGAAACATGACATGTGGTGTAGCAAGGTCACACCCTCCACTACTGGTTGATCACTAGCGTATCCTAAAAGTAAAAGTGCTCTTACATGCTTCAGAATTTGGTTATAACTTGAGTATTTTGATATGTTTCATCTCAACATCCACACTTCTTGAACTAATACTGTGTGCTGATCTCAATATACCTATATCAGCAGATGCTGCAACGGACAAACATCAATCAAGCATTCTTCACATCACCATTATTTGCAATGGTCGACTCGACAAAAATAAACAACTCTCCTGTTGGGAGATAAATTGTGATCTGATTCTGGAGTAAAATATTGGGTAATTTTCCAGGTCACAGTGGTTTTAGTTGAACAAATTGTATGCAGCTTTCAAACAAAATGCAGTATAGCGTTTTTGGTTAAGGTAGCATGAGGGACTAGATGACTAAAACATTCATACTCATTATTGAAGACAGCCAGGTAAGCACTATAAATGGAGCACTACAATCTGTCTTTACTTGTACTACAAGGATTGTACAACACAGAAACGTCACCACAATGGGAAACACTCTTCAATACCTAGTTCTCAATGAAAGACTGATAACAAAACATAACTACAAGATTTGCTGTGATGGAGAGATGTACATTAAGTCATCGTCACTATTTTGTCTGAGATATGTACAAGCTACCTTGCATGGTGTATGCACACCCTGATAAGTGAGGCAACAATGATTGTCAACTCGCCCCGTCTGTTAAAGTCTCTCGTACTTGTAGAACTACTTATTGTATACATCAGTGAGTTTTCCTGGCTATGATATAAGCGTCAACAAAAAGCTGCTATGTCCATGGCTCTTCTTCCAATCTGCCCTGTTTACGTAAGAGTTGATGGCAGTCTGCCAGCTTCCCAGTTTATTTACATGTCATGTACAGAGATAGCTTGCTGTAGTGTCTCTCAGCTGATGACTGATGCACTGATCACACACACATGCTACATGATAGCTGTCTGTTTCCTCACAACCAGCTGCTATTTCTTCTTTGAGTGCAGCATCTCCAGGAGCAAGGTCTGGTCAGGCACTTCTCCACTCAGGTGTTTGTAGTAGAGAAACTCCTCTCCTTGAATACTAATGAGACGGATTTCAGGAAGTCGCAACAGTACTTGACCAAATTTGTCCTTCATTTCTGGGTAGAAATTAAGGCAATATTCAAGGAGTGCAGCATTTACTTTTTCCTGGCTCTGCTCGACATAGTGACGGTTTTCCAATCCTGACACATCTATAAGATATAAAACAGAGAGTCAGACACTGTCTTACAAGGCTGAACGACAAACAAAACAACATAATGTAGACTCAAGCAAGAACAACTGATCAAAAGATAACAGTACAGCTGTCTAATCTGGGGTATAGTGTAAAACATAGGACCACTAGATTCAAGGGTGTAGGTGAATGTCAGTCTCAAGGAAATCAAATGAGAAAACAAGTGTAACACCAGACAACAACAAACCACATGTTACATGCTTCAATGATGTCAGAGCTATGCTGATTAATTCCAGCTTGTCTCCAGGACATTCCAAAATGGCTGTCAGTTTCCGCAAACATCTTTTCCTCACAAGATTATTTTTCTGCATTAGTTGCAGCATTAGAATGAAACAGTCCTCATACAAGGGTGATCAAGAACAGCCAAAGAGTGACACATTTCTACATAACAGACATAACAACTGCATGTTCACTGAATAACATATTGCTATATCTGTCCTTGTCTGTCAGAAGGCTAACTTACACATTTTCAACATGGCAGTCCCAACAGGACATCAGCATGATAAAGGCCAAAGTTTGGACAAATATCAAGATTAAACATCACAAAAACTCTTAACATCCTCACTGCATGTTTCACTATAGTCAAATAGAATTTACAATGTGACTGCCATGTTAACCATTAGATCAGAATTCTGGGAGCAAAGTGGAGATGCACCATTTCATTGATCTTCCATGCAAAGTGTTAGCTTCAATCAATGGGCAAAAGTATCATTTTCGATAAGGCTGCCATCGTGAACAAGATCAAAATTCTCTAAACAGAATAAAGACACATTATCATTAGCATCATGACAGCAATATTTCAGCTTCATAGTGGTGGTTTCAGAGCAGATATAATTGTTCATACCAAACAGACAGACATACCAGTCAACAGGATATTAGCATACGTTAACTTTTGGTTCAGGTGAGCAAAATGTAGAGTCACAAGGCTCTGTAGCTCACCTGAATTTGCTTGTTGCATGTACCACCTTGATTTGAACTACCGGTTCAGGAGATGTCAAAATGTAAACATTTAAGACAGTCAATAAATTACTCAAGATACTGTGTGTACAATACAATACATCTAGGTTTTGCTAAGTATCTTTACCAATTGCAGGTTACATTAGTTGGTGTTAAACAACCATGGTAACAATACTTTCTGAAAGAAATTATTTATAATTCATTTCAAGATAGAATGGCCTTTATACACAAATTAGACATCTGTTATGAGCACATGGTAGAGAAAACCAAATGCAGCAGACAAATTGCTCACACTATTCAGCCCCATTTACAGGGAGCTGCCTAATTAGCTGCCCGATGAAATACCAACTTCAACTAAACACAACTTGAAATTTTCTTTTTCTTACCCACAAAAGTGTTTTGCTATGCTTTCAGGTGAAAGATTGCTTAAATGCTTACTATTCCTCTAACACAAAACACTTCTTAGTGTTTCATATCCAAGTGATAGTCATCAGCAGATATCTTTACTGATGTGAACACAACTGACTTACTAATGTTCCCTTGACATTCAAAATGTTGATGACTTAAGGCATGATAACGTCAACAATGAACAACTTTGTAATAACCTAAGCGATCAACCATTTCATAACACATTGTTTTCTGGACAGGCAGCATGTCCACTTATTCTTTTGGGTGAATATCCCCAGAATATCCAATGGTACCTAGGCTTGTCTTACCGAGCCTCCTCGTTTCATGTGTCTGCATGTGAGTAATAACCTTGTCAAACTTACCTTGTGTTCATGTTGACTTACCTGCTCAACATGTCAATCTTGGATAACTTACATATTCATAATTATGTACAGTGCTAGAGTTCACATGCTTTGTTTCCTATTTCTGACTGATTCAATGGCTGCACACACACCAAGCAATGAGTGTTTTAATGTGTCAGTAAACTACGGTGTACTGCCAGGCATCACCTTGTTCACAAGGGCATGCATATGGTGCACATTCTAGAATCAACTGATGCATGGCAGCAAGCACATACATTATAATTGTAATCACAGAATGAAAAAGCATGTAAGCTATTCATATACCAAGCAGAAAAACCTTCAGATCATTTGAGCGTTGCCATGTAGCTTGCAAAACCATACAAATTAGATTCAATAAAATCACATTTGCTATTCATGTAAGGCATGATTGAAGGCATGCATATTCCACATATGTTATTAGTAAATGCATACTTGAACAAGGGGAGTTGTTTGCCCTGAGTCCATCACAACAATCAAGGTCTTGATTAGTAGAAGATGCTACACACACATATATTTATATATATGTTTCTTAATGAAAATAGATGTTTCTTAATTATTTAAATAAATAAACCATCATTCACATGCTCATGAATATGAACATCAGATGAAAAGTAAACCAGAAATCCTTCACAACAGTGCTCATCTGCGAGCATGTGTAGCCACCGTCCACCTTTATACAGGTGGCTGATTTACAGATACATGTCTACAGATAGGTAAGTTGGCATCCTAGATGAAGTTTAAATGTCCTGAAAGTAATCTTGCACAATTTAATATTGACCAGTTAGGCTGGCTGTAGAATATTCTCCAATGTGGAACTACTAAGGAACCTATTTTATTTGTTTAACGTATTTGTAGCTGTCATGTCATGCTATGGATTTCAACATAATTATACTGCTTGCCTGTCATCTTTGAGTTCAATCTACATTTGTACAGTTCAATACAAAAACGAGTCACAGGACAGGTTTACACCTTGGTATGCGGCCTGGTTGACACTGTGTTTGGGGAACTGTTTTCCACAAAATACGTCAACCAACAGCCCTGAATTGGCAGTCGGGTGACTGTGAGCGGTTGTATATAGCAGTGAACTTGGCCAATAAATACACCTTTTTCTCTATCAGCTTTTATTGCATGTATGTGGCACACACAGCTAAATATAGCCTAAACATAGGCACCTGACTGCCAAAACTTACCCAGATAGTGATCGCGTAATCAAAACTCAATGATGATGTTCATGTCTAGCAAAATGGATACTTCTTGAAAAGCACACTTTGCAATTTTTGTCATTACTACAAGTAATATCTCTTTTGGAGGAATGGCTTGTTTTAACTTTTATAATATTAGTACACATGCTGCTATTTTCGTCAATTAATCATCATGATATTTTGTGATTCTATTTCAATTGGCAAGAACTGTAGACCTTGCAGTTTCTTAGAAGACCATTAAAGATTTTCACAAGGTTAATTCTTTTTGATTTTCTTAAAATACAACTTTTATAATGTCATTAAGAAATATCAGTGAGATTGTGATGCTAGATATCTTATAAAAGTCTTAGGATCATCCCTTCTGCTGTTTCACAGAAGTTAACAGATGGATGACAAACATGCTATAATTTATAAGCTCACTTGGGCCTTTGGTCCCTGTGAGCCAAGATGTTTCTTCTTCTCATACTGTTTTACAACAAATATTAGTCATGTTTCCATTTTAAAAATACACAGTGCCTCTACAGGTGGAAAACATTACATTAAATTGTCAATGTATTTGGCTCTGTTTATGAATAGAAGTAAGAAATGTAAAATTGTGTAGACTTCTTGGATGAATGTATAACTTCATACACTTGCCAGGTATGTTAGGGATATAATGAAGTTACACTTTGACAATCTTACAGAAACATACATGGTAACTCAAGGTGAAATATTTCAGTACATATTTAAGTTTATTTGTTTTTTGTTGTTTAATGCCACATTCAGCATAATTCCAGCTATATAATGGCTCTCTGTAAATAATTGAGTCTGGGACCAGACAGTCCAGTGATTGTCATTGTGAGCATCGATCTATTCAATTGGAATGCCATGACATGCATCAAGTGAGCAAGTCTGACCACCTAATCCTGTTAGATCAATTGTCTTTGGGGCTTGTTACTTTCTAGTCATAAGGCTAAACAAACTAATAAATATTTTTCATCAACAATTTTCCAATGTTTGATAGGTGGTGTCCCATGTATGAATTGTATTTCTTCATGTAACCAAGTATCCTGCTACTGATGCAAAGATGCAGGAAGTTTCATGTGGGATGGAAGTGCCCATGACAACACTCATCAGTTTGACGCAGTAGCTGATGCATATTAAAAATATGTTTGACATAAATAATCTTTATTGACTGTCACAGATTTTTGGCAAATTCGATGGGGAAGTAACTATTTTCAGAAGTAATTAACAACCAGGACGCTCTTTGACAAAAGTAGGCCCATTCCTACCTTTTCCCAAAACACTGCCACCTCAAAAATAAAGCATGAACTATTTGAAGAATGCTGACCTCACCAATATCTATCCCATCTTTAATGTTGTTTAATGAGGCATAACTTAGTCCCATTTCTCTAGCTACTAACTGACAAAGAAATAAGACCTTCCAGTTTATTGACACATTGCCCACACATCTTACTGATTTAGTAATAAAATTATAAACACCTCTGGTTTAATGACATGATTTCCAGTTTGGTAAAACACAATCCCTTCAGCAGTACAACTTTGAAATAGAGTTCTATGCCTCTAGCTGCCTCATAACAAAGATATATGCACTCAGAGTCTTTGGACCTTGACCATAACTCTTGGCCAAAAGCTTCAAAATAAAAGTCACTATAACATAATTTAAACACAGTTTGAATAATTCTGTGATCTGAGCTTGACCCATGGCTAGTGCTTAAGACAGTGTTTTCAAAATCGAGTATTCCGTATTTTGACATGGTTTTATCAGAATCAAAAAGAATCCTCTCAAATAATCATGTACCATTACATTAAATTAAGTCAAATTTGTATCATATATAAAGATATTATGTACTGCAAGCTAAGTGATGCTGATCTGAAATCTTCATAAAAACAATCTTACTGCAGAGTTCTGTGGTCTTACAAATATGAAGTCTCCTTACTGTAGTGATATTTCTTTCTGAATGAAACATTTCATAAGCCATGCGTGAATGCCCTTCAAAGGTAACTGGATAGTAAATAAATAAATAAGCTATTTGGGTTTAGAATAACAGTATGACATTAGTTTCACTGGAATTATTCATACAAATATCTAGTCCAAAGTGGAAAACTGTACATTTTTTTTAGAAGATTTCAATGGATGCACTGACAGGGTCTATTCTTTATTGCTGCGGCGACTTATTTGACCCATTGTACTGCATTTTGTGATTGTAAACCCAAAACTGTGTGTTTCTAAATAATGTGTTAACTATTCTATTTGTATTTACAGACTTCAAAATTTAGTTCTGTATGAAAAAATGTTCTGGATTACCGGTAACTTCTGTATTTCAATTTGGAAACCACCTCGTAACAACATAAACATTTACAGTCAGCATCACATAGTGTCTTAAGTGTAGGACAAGATAACAAATAAGAGTAAATGCTGTGCTGAAATGCTTATTTTTTATAGCAATCACTAAAGGTAAAATTTTAATGAAGTTGTTAAATATATGAGATTGTTTTAGACAATTCATCTTCAAATAAGAACAACAAAGAATTCCATTAGATTTCTTATAGATACTTGCACACTTTCCGTTTACAATCTATTCACAACATGAGACAAACTTTAACATGCAGTAGTATTATATAAATGAATTTAAAGGGAATTATGCCTTACCTGGATTGAGCAAAATCAGAAATTTAAGGCACGCATATTCATAGACATCAATCTTAAGGTCCTTGGCCTTTTTTATGAGTTCATAAATTCTAGCCTTTACATCACTCAGGCCCAGTTTGTCCAGCACATCGAAGCCAATCCTATGGCCACTTGCCTGAAACAGTAAAGCAACACAATCAACCAAAAAATATTTTGTATCCAAAAAGTGAAACCACAGGGTTCAGTTGGATCAGTCAGAGTATTTGCAACGTCATAGACCAATATTATTAAAAAAACACCTTAAAGATAAAACAAGACTCCTAAAATAATTAAAGTACCACAGGCACTGTAGCTCACCTGGATATGTAGTCTCTTATTACTCAATTAGCTAATATTGCTATTGAAATATTTTCACACACAAATACTGAGGACTCAAAACTTAAAACTAAAATCAAATGATTTGAACAAAACATGATGTCAAGATAAGGAGGAACACACATGCAAGAGCTCAGCTTCCTCAGCCTGGCAGTGCCATAAGAGTATGTCATGTAGGCCATTAGAAGTTTCAGCTATCATTGTGGTTGAAAATAAGGTCAAAACTTAAAATAAAGTGTTATGTGGTGGTGTATAGAGTAAGTTGATTCTGATGATTGTTAGGATCAGTTAATGGAAGTGCTCATAAAATGTCAAGAGTTAATGAGACTGGACCAGAGAGATTGGATGCCTCCTACGATTTGACTTGCAACTTATCTATTTGGGCAGTGTTGACAGTATAGCTTCCAATGCCTGCTTCCAATACAGTTTCATGGACTCAGAGCAGAGCACATGCCTCATTCAAGACATTCAACAATGACAAGTTCTGGACACATGTGAGAGCATTGACTAGTGTAACAGGGTCTGATATTTATTGCTGCTGCCACATGTTCATGATTAGAAACCTCCAAGTAGGTGTCAGAGCGAGGTCTGGTGTTGTCATGCTGGTTCCAAAGGCTACAAGGAGAGCGTGCGTCATCCTTCAGCCAGGTTGCAGTGACATAGTTAATTGTTAATTGTTCAATTTTCCTTCCATCTGCATCCTGCACTTGGTTGATTGGCAGAAGAGGTAAGGCTGCAACTCACGCCTCAGGTTTGGATGAAAAGCCTTTCACAGTTTTCACGTTTTGCTCCAGAAACGACACCTACCTCCCCTTTTGAGACAAAATCCAAATTGTTTCCATGGAAATCGAGAAAAATAAAACTAACTAACTAAGACTAACAGTGAGACGAGGCGTCGACTATATCCCGATAACGTCGATAAAGTGTATGTTGAGCCCCACTACTAACTACACATGTATCAAATATTCATTCAACTTTGAACAAGAGTCATCAGAAAGATGGCATATCCCCCCGGCAGCTGTCTGTAAAGTAACCACAAGTAAATGTGCAATTCTGTATGTAATGAGTCAAGAGTTGAATGTTCTTGAAGAAGCATACATTTTATTTGTTATACTCCATACGTGAACCAACCCTATATTAAAACTTAAATCCAAGTTGTGGCCATGGAAACGTAAAAAATAAAAATTTCTAAAATCCTCAGTAGCAAAAGGCACCTGTTCAGCATGAGTCTGATAGACATGCAAAGTTTAGTTAGAAAGTTTTGAATGGGTTTTGAGTTATGCTCTGGAAACGAGTTCTGGAAACGAACTCTACCCTATAGAACCTAAGTCCAACTTGTTGCCATGAACGTAAAAAATAGAAATTGATAAAATTCTTTAATAGCAAAAGGCACAACTTCAGTATGTGACTGATAGATTTGCCAAGTTTCGATCAAATACGCTGAATAGTTTTCGAGTTCTGCCCCGGAAAAGGAAATGATTATGGACGGACAGACCGACGGACGGACGGACAGACTGGCTGATCGCTATATCCCCCCGCATTATATGCCGGTGGGATAAAAAGAAATGGACATATATAGGTTTTTCAATATGATTGACGTGGTGGACACATTGAAAAATGGATTTCAGCCTCTTGAATAAATCTTTGTGGGAACAAGCATGTAAGCTTCATTGGCCAATTTGTTTCTGAGAAGACATGATAATGTACTATGCACGCTGGACAAACGAAACGTCAATTTACTTAAATGTTTTGTTTGTGTGTTTGTTGTTTAACGTCACACTCAGCAATATTCCAGACATGTGATGGCGGTCTGTCAATAATCGAGTGTGGACCAGACAATTCAGTGACTGACATCATGAGCATCTATCCTCACAAATGAGATATGATGACATACATCAACCAAGTCAGCAAGTCTAACCCCACTATCCTGTTAGTTGCTGCTTACGACAAGCAAAGTCGCCTCTTCCGGCAAGCATGGGTTGCTGAAGACCTATTCTAACCCGGATCTTCATGGGTGTTCAGTAAATGTGGCTAAAAGTGGGCCAAAGCTTCACACACAGTCAGTGTTCTGCAAAAAGATCATTTCATGTACACATGAATTATGGGGGTTACATTCTTAACATGGCTTTCAATCTATGAATGAACATGAATGAACAATGAGAAATTGTTACCCTGACCAGACAGGAGTTTGCATTACATGCAAACACAGAAGTGGACATAAAAAGGATTTTCAATGTGACTGCTATAGCGGCCATATTGAAAATCAGATTTGAACTGCTTGAACAAACTTGGCGTTATCATTTGTTGGAATAAGCATGTGAAGTTTCAACTTAACCTGTGAAGCTTTTGAGCAAATGTTAACGGTGCATGATGGACACACAGGCCATGACATAAGCTCACTTGATTTAGATTTTTTTTATCAATTCTCTTTGAAAATGTTTGTATTTTGTAACCATAATATTTTGAATATCATATACCGCTGCGTAGAAGGCAGGTTTTTAACACCTAGAATTAGGGCGGCTTTCAAGGGGGGATTGTCTTTTAGACAAGGTTGAGTTTTGATTTTTTTTCCCTCCACACAAAGACGTTACTGTGAGCACATTACACCGAAAATACCATGTCAACAAATCCGTACTGAAGTACGCAAACTAATCACGGCATGGTTATAAAAAGTGTTTATTGTATATCTGGACTTATATCTGTAATCTATTTGATCAATTTTATTAAAAATTTCATTCAATATTGTTTACATTCACTTCGGCGAAATCGTGTAGGGGTAGTTTGAAATAATCTTGAACTTGAGTAATATTTGTTACATTTATCACTACCGCTTTTCAGAACGTTCTCTGAAAGCTATGTACCCTAGTGTAATTACACGTTCCAAGAGACTAACATTTTAAAGTGTTCCTGCCCTGCTATCGGAGCTTGTATCGCTGCGGATTGATGCATCCTATTTTAACTTGGAACCACGCTCAAATTTCAAAACACAGTAGGTTTATCTCCTAAATGTATGTTAAGAACTACCTCAGTAAGTCAGTCACAGTGCATTGTGATACATTCCAAAGTGAGTTCCAAAGTCATTAATGAACCTGTGGCGATAATGTCTTTGTCATCATTCGACATAACACTGAAGAATGCTGGATTCTGATTAGTTAAATAAGATTAAATCAGGTATCTACTTCCATTTGAAACCTCGAAATGAACTGGAATCTCGCTCACAATGATCGTGAAAACCCTGGTAATTGTCAAAAATATTTCCAAGTGACGAAAGTAGGTTTTTGTCATTTCCGTCACGTTTTCATTGCCCAGTAGCAATGTTTTGGCAGAATCACACTTGTCCGCAAGCTCCACCTGCCTTAGTCATTCTGCGGGTCCCCATGACCCAGATTTAATTCCCTGTTTCTTCCTTTCGTGGCATGCCAAGTATCATTTGCTTAAGGTCATCCATATATGTGAGTTTCTCATCTCTAACCTCAACAAACAAAAGAGCGGACAGATGAAACAAAATTTAAAATTTAACAAAATTTATTTTCGATAATTTTATAAGTTATTTTAAGTAATATTTTATGGAACTTAAAAACACTTGGTACTAGTCTATAAATTAGTTTATGATACAAGTCTCTTTGCTTTGGAAACAAATTTTTGATAAACAGCTGAAGAAAGATAAAGTTGACCTGGTTCTTTTATGATGGTGCAATGGCAGCAGTAATTAGATCGGTGCACAAATTTCCACAGCTACAGGAAAAGATGAGATACGAAAAATTTATATTATTTCATGAGATGGGGAACTCAGATAAAACATGGAGAGCCTCACATACTTTGAAATGTGGTTCAGATAAATATTTTGTTCACATTTATTCTGCCATGGCATGAACATGGATTTCAACATGATAATAATCAACATTATTAAGGTCGCTGGCTACACGGATCATCATCTCTTGTAACTACTTCGACATGAACACGTTTTTGGGTCTTGCAGCTCAAAGTAACAATGTCACTCTCAGATGCATTTTTTCTCAATCCATGACAAGCATCTGTCATAATGTCAATGGCTCGACAATCTTCCTGGTCAGTTGGTTTCAACAATGTATACACACAACCTCCTTCACGGCATCATCACAAGATTCCTTCCAATACACACACCCCCCCACACACACACACAATCAGGGTTATGACCTCGGGATGAATTAATAAATAGATTTGTTTTCATTAGTTAAGAATTGTTTCCGTGAATATTATTATAAAAACATGCTGTGCATGGTATTTTCTGATTGCACTGCAGGAGTCTAGATTGTAAAACGTTTTGTTTGCCCCTATTCAGACAACGTGATATCCTAGCAGCCATGCCTCAAGCGCGCAACCAAATTTGATTACCGGTACTGCTTATGACAAGAGTTTACTGTCAAGTACTTTACAAGTTCGGTTGTCTTCAATATGAGCAAGGAAACATTTTGTGAGACGCTTAGTTTGTCGGAAGAGTTGTTCAAGATGATCAGGGGAGCCTTTTGACATTTCCATTTTGACAAGGATGACTTTATCGTAGAGAAATTTCCAATTCAAGAAGACATCATTCTGAATGTCAAATCGAATCAACAAGATGGCGCCTCTCATCCCGCCCTTAAAGTGCAACAGAAACTTTGAAAAATTCAGTGCCGATTCTTGGGATCAGTGGATCAGTGTCACAGCCAGATTTCATTGTGGAACCAGTTTAAGGCAAAGATGTCTGTTCACACTGCTTTTGTCAACCATACGTGACACAGCACAGGCAATCTTGGTTAGGGAATGGTGCCCCATCAAGTTGTAGAAATGTTCTCGATTTGAAAACAGCGCTACAAATACTTCTGGACTGAGCTGAATACACAAAGTGTTTCGAGAGATCCTAAGTACTTGGACTTGGAGAAATGGATATTAAACGTAGCAGCAGATGAAGGATTGGTGTAGACAAAAGGCAAGTAATGCCAGATAGTGTTTTAAAACTTGTGCGTGAAGTGTGTTCAAATTCACCAAACAAACAAAAAAGATGGGACACGTATGGATCTAATGATCAAACTTGTGGGAATTATGTCAAAGAAAAAGATATCCATAATTAAAATTGCCTTGGAATATGTGTAACAGATTGTTTGTTTATTGTAAGTACAGTATTATTCAGATAGGCCTAATGTAGGTCAAATCATGTGGTTATATTTTGCTACGTATTTAAGGGAGGGTTATTGTGTCAATTGTTTTTGAATAACTATGTACTTTGTAACCATTATTTTGAATTGGTAAAGAATATAGTAATTAATCTTGAACTTGAGTAATATTTCTCATGTTTGTTACAAAGTATGACCACTTTTCTACTCACCAGAATAATGTCACTAGACCAAGACTCGCTGACTTGACGGAATACTAGGTCCAAAATAAGTATTTCACTCCAGGAGTTTTGGAGTAGCTTCATCTGATCTTCCACCTGCAAGAAATATATACTGTGTTAAAAACATGGCTGACAATTGTCAATAAAATTAACCATACGATTGCAAACAAGAAACTCAGGCTTTTGGTGAAAACAAAACATATCTGATGAAAAGCTACAACTCAATAATAAATGCAGACAACAGTCCTAAAGACTGCAGAAAGACCATAACTCTGCTGGAGCCCCCATCACTCAGTAAGAGCTCCCATCACACTGCTATGAGCTGCCATCACTCTGCTAGAGCTCCCACCACTCTGCTAGAGCTCCCGTCACTCTGCTAGAGCTCCCATCACACTGCTATGAGCTCCCATCACTCCGCTAGAGCTCCCATCACACTGCTATGAGCTCCCATCACTCAGTAAGAGCTCCCATCACTCTGCTGGAGCTCCCATCACTCAGTAAAAGCTCCCATCACTCTGCTATGAGCTCCTATCAGTCTGCTAGAGCTCCCAACAGTCTGCTATGAGCTCCCATCACTCTGCTAGAGCTCCCATCAGTCTGCTAGAGCTCCCATCACTCTGCTAGAGCTCCCATCACTCAGTAAGAGCTCCCATCACACTGCTATGAGCTCCCATCAGTCGCTAGAGCTCCCATCACTCTGCTAGAGCTCCCATCAGTCTGCTAGAGCTCCCATCAGTCTGCTAGAGCTCCCATCACTCAGTAAGAGCTCCTATCACACTGCTATGAGCTCCCATCACTCTGCTAGAGCTCCCATCACTCTGCTAGAGCTCCCATCACTCTGCTATGAGCTCCCATCACTCAGTAAGAGCTCCCATCACTCTGCTGGAGCTCCCATCACTCTGCTAGAGCTCCCATCAGACTGCGAGAGCTTCCATCACTCTGCTAGAGCTCCCATCACTCTGTTAGAGCTCCCATCAGTCTGCTATGAGCTCCCATCAGTCTGCTAGAGCTCCCATCAGTCTGCTATGAGCTCCCATCACTCTGCTAGAGCTCCCATCACTCTGCTATGAGCTCCCATCACTCTGCTAGAGCTCCCATCAGTCTGCTAGAGCTCCCATCAGTCTGCTATGAGCTCCCATCACTCTGCTAGAGCTCCCATCACTCTGCTATGAGCTCCCATCACTCTGCTAGAGCTCCCATCAGTCTGCTAGAGCTCCCATCAGTCTGCTATGAGCTCCCATCACTCTGCTAGAGCTCCCATCACTCTGCTATGAGCTCCCATCACTCTGCTAGAGCTCCCATCAGTCTGCTAGAGCTCCCATCAGTCTGCTATGAGCTCCCATCACTCTGCTAGAGCTCCCATCAGTCTGCTATGAGCTCCCATCACTCTGCTAGAGCTCCCAGATGGCCAGATGGACCATATTCTGGTACTATCCCAACTGAATCAACAGTTTGAAATGACAACAAAGTCAGCCACTTAACAAAACCTGCTGTCAGCATTGCTATTCAAATTTTTTTTCTGCATAAATACTCGAGACAAAAGTATCAACCAGGGGTCCGGAAACCGTCATATGCGCCAGACATGTCCGATTGGGAATCTCAAATGTCCGTTTTAAAATATTGCTTACCGGACATTTTAAAAGGTATTGTCCGGACATTCTTAAATTTTGACCGGACATGATCAACAGTTAGGACTGAGCAGTTTCTGTCTGCAGTTGCAACACAATGAAGATTAACTACACTGACAAGCTTTGTTTGTTTTGATTGCTGTAAATACATCGTACCTACATGATAGTCCAACCGGTCAATCACTGTAATAGGCAATAAACTGAGTTGACACTGATTAATCGAGGATTAATTACTGAGAACATCTTGTTAATTTGAGTGAAAGGTGTTTACAACTGTACATTAATACCTTGCATCATTGATGTACCTCATTATCCTCACAATGCTACGATACGTAACCTCAGACAAGAAGCGAAAGCGTGACGACAGCCAGTCGACCGATGCAGATCAGTCGAGCGGATCTGCCAAACCCTCAAAGTCTGGACGATCATTTTTAAGTCATGGCTAACGACTTTCACTTGGTTGACATACAATGAGGATTTGCAGATGTTATTGTTTTCAGTAGCTAGTCGTACATTGAATCTTGATTGACCGCCATTTTGCTTTCTCGTCGATCGATATCCAATTTTTTTATGGTCAATAATTAAGTACAGATGAAAAAAGTATTCAAATAACTATTGCTATCAACAATATTTTAGTATTTGTGATTAAATTGTCTGTCTTGTTTTTAAAAAAATCTTTAGTTTAAAAAAACCCTTTTCCCGTGAGGTCACGTGATAACCAAATATGGGATAATAGTCTCGATCCAAATGTTACCACGCGTACACTTGAGCAGGCTCATAAATATAACTCATGAATATTAATTAGACCGTTCACTACGTTAAAAGATCGTTATTATAACAGAAACAAACGTATGTTTTCCATGTAAATCTAAAATGATATTATTTGTTATTAATTGTCCGGTGAATTAAACAATTTAAATTAAAACAATTCATAATTCATCATATTATGAATACGTAAACTTGTAATGTGTGTGAAAAGTCGTACTAAAATACGCTATTTGAAGGGGGCGTGGCCTAAATGCAAATGTCCGATTGGGATTTTAAATTTTCCGGACCCCTGGTATCAACAAATATGGAACAATGTTTCTCAATCTGCTAGAAGGTATATATTACCTGTTGTGATACACAAATTAATTTTTCCCTCTAAGCCTTATATTTCCAAAGAGAATAATTCTGCACTACAATTTTCCCAGAAAACACTACAATTTTAACAAGAAATCTTTTGATGCGTTGCATGAACACACTTTGTTTATTAGATTAAATCAACAACAAAATAATTTCCCCAGAATATTTTACAAGCTGTGAACGTCTAAAGGCCAAGAATGGCTGAATCATCTTTATGAATCTTCTATAGTTGGTTTTAGTAAGAGAAACAAGTAAGAACCGAAGCAATCCCTTCACCACTGTATCCCCATGTCACAGGACCTTTCACTTGTGCTCAATTCAGACATCAGTAGGAAATACATGCCTACAAAATACAACCTCAGATCAGGCTCAAATACTTGGCATCTAGCTACCTTTACACAAGAGTCATCAGAAGTTGACAAATCCCCCTGGCCCCCACAAATTCGAAAGAACAAATCATCTGACTCTTATTGTAAGTCCAACTTCACGAGAGAATTTCTATTGAATCTGTCTGTTTGTATACAAGAGTAGTTATTGAGCTATCAAAACTATACCATGGGAGTGGGATTCAGAACTTTGTATTTCAATGTCAGGTACACACCACAATGAACTGTGTCAAATTCAAATTAAGGAAAACATTTTTTTTTCTAAAAATAACCTAAATAGCAAAAGGCACCAGTTGACAACATGGTCTTTGTGTGTGCACAGTTTTGAAAGAATACCAATTAGTCTTAGAGATATGGTCCGGACAAATACACCACTATGAACAGAGTCAAACTTGTTGACATGGAAACAGGAAAAAATCATTTGTTTTAAAATTCCTAAATAGCAAAAGGCACTGCACTCCTAGATTAATACATGTACCAAGTTTGAATGAAAAATGTTGATAGTTTTTTAGTTCTGCTCCGGCAATGAAACCTGCCTCCAAAAGTAAATGTGCAATTCTGTATGTAATGAATCAAGAGTTGAATGTTCTTGAAGAAGCATAAAATTTTCTAAAATTCCTAAATAGCAACAAGTATTTGTCACAGAGTGACGAAATATCCCCCGCCATATACACCATAGTACCAAATATGAAGACAATCCAGCGATTAGTTCTTGAGATATTGTGGCAACACTGTTTTCCAACTCCAAAAACAGATTTGCCTGCTGTGACCTTGAAAATGGGGTCAAGGTCACCAAATCTGACAGGTGTATGCGGTGTCTGTATATACACTATAGTTCCAAATATGAAGACAATCCAGCGATTAGTTCTTGAGATATCGCGGCAACACCGTTTTCTAACTCCAAAAGCAGATTTGCCTGCTGTGACCTTGAAAATGGGGTCAAGGTCACCAAAACCGACTGGTGTCTGCGGTGTCTGTATATACACCATAGTTCCAAATATGAAGACAATCGAGAGGTTTAGTTCTTGAGATATCGCGGCAACACCGTTTTCCAACTCTAAAAGTAGATTTGCCTGCTGTGACCTTGAAAATGGGATCAAGGTCACCAAAACCGACTGGTGTCTGCGGAGTCTGTATATACACCATAGTTCCAAATATGAAGACAATCCAGTGTTTAGTTCTTGAGATATCGCGGCAACAAACAGGTGGGACGTACGGACGGACGTACGGACGGTCGTGAATACTATATCCCCCGCTTCGCGCTTTCGCGCGGCGGGGGATAAAAAGGCACCAGTTCAGTATGTGCCTGGTAGACATGCAAACTTTTGTAAGGAAGGTATTTAACGGTTTTTGAGTTATGCTCCTGAAGTGAACACCACCCTCATAGAACCTAAGTCAAATGCGTAATTAGGGTTTCAAGTTCACTACCAAACATGGTCACTACTAATGTGTCTGGAGCTAGCTTTATGTTTTGAACCTGCTCTGAAATATTCCATGCCATTTGACCTAATTAGGCATGTCAAGATATCGTGACCTATGTCTTGTGATACGTATCATATCGTGACCTTGCAGTATTGTTTCAACCCTAGCACATATCTCAGTACATGATTCCTTATTACAAAAACTTGCAATACAAAAGCCAGGCCAGTACCCATCACTAAGGAGTCTATGATGCTCTTTGAAATCTTCATAGATTGAGCATGCTTGATCATACTTCAAAAGTTGTGACCATGTTGACACCAAAGGCTGGAGCTGTTAGAATAATGCTAGACTGATTATTGGAAATTTGAAATCGTCCTTCTTGTCACAGAGTCTTTTGAATAGTTTTATGTCATTGAATCCTTCTAGTTCAGGTGGGTAAATCAGTGGAAGTAATTTGTCTATTTGACCTTTACTGAGCAAAATCAGATCTTCGATATACCTGACTCTTGTGTCAAACTTCTTGGCTAAATTTGCTTGTTTTGACTGCCAATCCGGGCAGAAATTCTGATTTATATGCATAAAGAAGCAGATCAGGAAGAAGGGAGCGCAAATGGTGTTCATGGGGATGCCCACATCTTGCCTAAATGTCTTACCCTCAAATTTTACAAAGATGTTATCAATGAGGAAGTCCAGCAGATATGTAACTATATCTATGGTCACCAGGTTTAGTAACAAATGCTCCATGGATCAAGGAATGAAGTTTTCTTTAAGTTTGTCATGTGGGATCAGCGAAGGTGAAAAATCATTTTTTTTACTGAATTGAACTTGGTTCTTTTCTGAGATAAGCAAACAAATAACGTTGACGATGGATTGCACCCTGCGCACCCCATGACAACAGCTCCAGCCCAGCACAGATTAGTCAGAACGATTAAGAAATCGGTTGCAAACTGTCACTCAGATAATTGACCTGCTGCACCAGGCAACTGTGTAAGAGTACATGCTCAGACGGTGCGGAATCATCTGCACAGATGGAATTTGCATGTATGACATCCACGTGTCATCCCACAACTTACGTCACATCATTTGAAACAGAGGCGTCAGTAGTGAAAGGAACGTCAGCACTGGGATAATTGACGTTGTGCTAATGTCATGTTTTCTGACGAATCCAGGTTCACTTTCGACTTCCATGGCTGAAAGAGTTTGGAGACTTCCTAATGAGTGTTTTGGAATGGAATTTAATGTCATATAGCATGATGGTTTTTGCCTTTTTGGTCCATAATGGTCTGGGGTGGTATCCCAATTACAGGTCAACATTATTGGGACAACATCATTGCACCACTTGTGGTGCCATGTGCATAATGTGTTGGGCATCTTTCAAAATGATAATGCTCATGCTCATTGTGCCAGGAATGTAACCCATTCATCCAACAGCAGATATCCATGTCATGCCATGGCCAGCACTCAGTCTTGACCTTTCAACCTTTGAACATGTCTGGGACTTCATTGGCAGATGAGAAAGTCAACGTCAAAATCCACCCACCACCCTCAATGAACTTGGTGTTGCTCTCACTGATTAGCAGAACAACAAGTCAAGCTGACATTGGTTGACTCATCAGAAGCATGAGCCAAAGTATTTGAACACGTCTGGCCAAAAGAGGATCTAAACAAGTGACTGCTGCGAAAAGCAAATTTTGAAATTGATCCCCGACCTCTTTTATGACCTAGCGTGCCACCATCACACCAACCATTAGAACTCATTAGATCTGATCGCCTACTACCCAGCAGATATGATCACATCATTAATTGGCACTATCCTCTACTTGGCATAGTATATGTGACAATTTTGTTGTTGTTAATAAATACAGAGAACATTGTGAACATTACCATGAGTCCTTAGCTGTAAATCTACTTGATACATGTAATTACAGAAACCAGTAAACGTTTTGATCCGGTGTGAAATCTTTATCAGGCAAGTCATTCCCCCACTTATCTATAAGCAGTTCCCAATGGATTGCCTTTTTTTAAGATATTTTGAATATGATGACTTTGTTTCGTTTATTCAACATCATATTTCCCAAGATATACTTGTTCAAATTGATGATGATGCAAATGATACTCTCTCTATGATACTGTATCTATACTGTACTTAAACTGTACTCTTATACTGAAAAATAACTGAACAATACCAAGTTCTTTAATGAAACAATGAACCTGGTGTTGCTAACATATATTAGGTATGTTATTTGAAGCCTAGCCAGCGGGAACAACTACAAACATTTCATTTAGACTTTGGATGACAGCCGACTGGGACAGATTGCGATTTTAATCTCATTCCGGTTTGTCTTGTTTTGTTTGCACATTTTAATAATGACTACATCGGGCACTGACTTAACCCACTCTGAAAGACATTCAACAGGTACCTCTTTTGGCCAATTTATTGGCATGCTTCAACAACATCCATAATGATTTAAAAGTTGTGATCCCAATTGGAAGTAGACTGCTCATGATATTTTGGTCCTTATTCGAATAACTGACGAAAGTCAGTGATTATATGTGATTATATGATTAGCTGGAATATTGCTGAGTGCGGTGTTAAACAACAAACAAACAAACTTGCAAATGTGTCCTTCAGACAGCACAAAGGTAGCTTATCTTGGAGACTCGCCACTCCTTTACCAGGATCCGACTGCTGACTTCCTAACTGTTAAAGGTGACCCCCTGACCTCTCCTACCCATTTTGGAGCTGTGGTTGACTGTTCAGCCAGCCAGACCTGCTGATGTGGCTGGACGTAGCTGCTACATTCAACTGGTTGCTTGGAAGAAACTGGGAGGTGGATCCAAAACATTGTTCACAGCTACTATGACATCATAGTTCAGTTCTGGACAGAGCTTTCTTCATCGTTGGGAACAGATGGCAGTCTGAAGGCGCGAGATCAGGAGCATAAGGTAGGTGCTGAAGGAGTTAAAGGCAACACTCGTGGATTGTAGCCATGGCTGATTTGAGCACTGGTGCATTGTCCTGATGGAAGAGCACGACTTTTCTCAGCTTCCCACATCTTTGTCTCAGTTTTATATCGTAATTGCATCAAAGTGCGGCTGAATATGCTCCATTATTGTCTAGCCGTTAAGGAAATAGTTCACCATGATGACACCGCGGCGTCCCAGAACACGAAGACTACAACCTTGCCAGCTGATGGGACAGTCCCTGCCTTCTTTGGTGGTGGCAATGTCAAATGCTTTCACTGATTTGATTGTTGTTTGGACCCAGGCTTGAAGTGTTTCATTCATAGTCACAAATTACAAAACAACCTATCTGGATCAGCTTCAAACAGAGCTAGAATATCACGAAACATGTTGTGCAAGGTGTGTTTGTGATCAGATGTCAGAAGCTTTGGAACCCAACAAACTGATACTTTCTTCATTGCCAAATTGTCTGTGATAATGTTCTGTCTCCTGGGAAATGCCTACTGAACTGGTAATATAATGTTCAGTCATTCGCTTGTCAGTCTTCACTATATTGTGGATTCTCTGGATCAGTTCTAGTATTGCTGATGCAAGAGACCTTCCAGGATTGGGGTCCTATGCAAGGCTGTCCTGCCACTCGTAAACTCTGCTGCCAACGTCTTTACAGTGGTATATGAAGGACATCCTTCCCTAGTGTTGTGCTTATATCTTCATGGATGGCTTTTGGTGTTAAGCCCCATGCCTCCTTTACTTTATCACTGCATGTTCCTGAAGTTCATCCATTTCCAAAAATCACAGACCCCTGCTTATTCTATTGACTTGTTACAGTGACACAATTTGCTCAAATGTTTTTGTGGAAACATTGTTATGACATCCCCTAATGTGCGCAACAAAAGATTACACTATTACACAATTCCTTCTACATGAGGCTCAGTACTTATTAGTCAACCCTTGTGTGATTATGACATTGAACATGTAGATTGGTTATTGAACCTGCTCTGAATTTACTTGTCAAATCTGATCAATATACATCAATATGTGTTCCAAGTGACAAGCCAGTGCTAATTATCCAGTAAAGAATCACAAACAAGTTGCCGTCATGGTAATGAGACCTTAGGCCTACCTACTACTGGCATGAAGTGACTGGTTATTGAACTTGACCTATACTGCAGAAAGGATAATGTTAATATCAAATTGGGTAAAATCAATATTTGTCTACCATATCATTCTTAAAACCAGTAGGGGGCACGGTTGGCCCAGTCGTCTAAGGTGCTGCGATTCGCTGTGCAGAGTTGCGTCCCTTAGGCACGCCAGAAACCTATGATTGTGGGTTCGAATCCCGGTTCGCCCCGATTATGTTTCTAGGTTTGTCAGCACCATACCCGTGCTCGTGGGTTTCACTGAAGTGGTAAACGTCTGAGACCTGCATCACTTCGGGCTTTCCTCACACATTAAGCTGACACGCCACAATATAACCGGAATACTGTTAAAATCGGCGTTAAACCCAACTCACTCACTTAAAACCAGTACAGGACTGGATGTGTGATCTTTCACCTATTAATTATTGATTCAGATTGTTATTGAGCTTGCCTAAATTATCATCCAATATTATTACATCCCCTCTAAATCATCAACACCAGACAAGACTTTGTCACTGATATCTGACCTACCATATATTGCTTTCTATCAACCTTTTAACTGCCTCCTATGAAAGGCAATCCATAATCCAAAATCCACTGATTTGAGGTGATCTTGCTTGTGTAGTTGTCAAGTTCTAGGTAAGAACTAAACACCCAATTAGAAAGGTGTCTGCATCACATGCAAAGCAGCCCCCATCCCCTGTAACCTGAATGCCTCCAAACAAGTATCATGAACCATTCTGACCGTATCAAGTCAGGTGACTCCATCCAAGAAATGTATATATGTCTTATCAACTTCTAACTATAAATATCCAAATTAAAAGATACACAAGCTGTGACCTTCAATCTCATCTAATCACATGCGTTTTGAACATGTTTTGATTTTTCATGAATTAAATCCAAAATGTCATGGAGCCACAAAATGTTACCTGTTGTTAATCTGACCTCATATAAAGGTTACCAACTTCATTCCATTGAGACCCTAGATTGATTTATCCAAGGCGGCATAAAATGTATCAGTGACCTCCAGCTTATACAGAGGTCACACAAAAGTTGCTGTTCCAGATTTCACCATAGCCATATGTATACTGATCAATTCCAACATAAATACTCTATTAAGTCAAACTAGTGTACTCAAGTCCACAAACATTGTTGATGACTTATTCATATGGCGTGACCATGACCATCAATGTCATCTAATCACTTTTCAGAACAATATAGGAGGTATATGAGGTATGAAATCTCTAACAGACGTCATAGCGTGTGGGCCAGAAAACCAATAGCGGCTGGGGTGGAGATAAATTGGAGCAAACACATTAAGCAGTCCCCCTTAGGTCCCATAATGTATTGCTTAAACCATGAGTCATGAAACAAGCATCTCAACTTGACTGTCTTCTCAGTCGCTACCTGCAAAAGATTCATCTTCTCCATGGGTAGAACTCTGTGACTTGTTACAATGAACAGAAATTTTAAAAAACATCTGAAAATGGACATGGCAGCCACGTCCCAGTAAGTAAATGAGACATAGATGTCTGATCCTTAGTCTGGTCTCTGAGATGTCTACAGGGAACGTTATGAACACAAAATGAATACTTGAACGTCATTTTCCAACAAGATGCCCGATCTCCCACGGCAATACTAAGAACAGCCTTTTTGAGTAATCACAACATCCAGGTCCAGCCATGGCCCTCCAGGCCCCGGGATCATGAAAGAGGTCTTAGCTCAAATTTTGCTAAGCACAAATTTTGTCTTAAGTTTTTAAGATTTTGCTTAGCTAAGATTCGGTCTAAGACTGGATCTTGAAACGGTCTCAGCAAAATCTTAGCTAAGTCTAAGTCTAAGACCGTCGTCATAGGGACACGCGCACGTAATATCGCACTACTGTAATCATTGGATGCCGAGGTTATTTTTCTGACGCACATTTTCCTAAGATCGGAAAAGAGAAGGTTGTGCGAGAATTGCGCTCACCCGGCACTTGATCTTCCTCTGGCTATAAAATTACTCAGTGATGTAGAATATTAAATTTCCTATCTGATGGTGTAAATTTAACTGTAAATATTAAACCGGTTTGAAAAAAAGACGTTGCTAAGTTTTGTCCGAGAATTTATTCTGCGTCGAAAAACAGGAAATTTCTCCGCTTTTTAGCGTACACCAATAAAAGTACTGTGCGACAAAAAAAATTATTTAGCAGCTTTACCGAAACTGTGAGCGAACATAATACTGCCTAATATTTGAACGACATAAATATATATCAAATGGAGTTATATGAGTATGTATAACGACATAAATTCAATGCAAAAAATAGCCTGCCGTAAATGACAAAAACTGATTTACCGCTATGACGTCGTAAGGCGACAGAGTGGTTACACAAGTTCAAATGAAAGGGGGCATAACTCTGCTATGCTTAGCACTAGTTTATTGTAACTAGAGTCACTTGGTGAGAATAAGCTGTGGGTAAGGACAGTGTATTTTCGTGGTGTTTTGTTCACGAGGAACCAAACTATTCCAACACAAATATCGATATTGAAACTGTATACGTTTAGGCATAAAAACCCCATCAGAAACGATGAAATTATACTTCATAAAAAATTAGTGAAATGGATGGCCCTATGTAAACCATAAATTAGTCCTTAGATTCCAACATTCTCCTGATTGTGCAAGTGTAATTTGACTAATGTTGCACCTATCTAATTGGATCACTAGCAGTATCATCAAATGTAATTAATTACTAAGAAAATGACACAATTCTATTTGACGTCATGGCTGCTTGTTTGTCTGTGATAACGTCGGAGAAAGATGACACTGGTATTTTGATTGATATATATCTCCCCTAATTTTTTTTCATAATATGGAAAAAGTCAATGTGTTTAAAACGGAATTTGACGCTTTTTTGACACAACATAAAAAGACTGCGTTTACCATGTAAATAATGTCTTGAATAGATAAACAATTCCATAATGTACAGTGTATCTTAATTGGACAAGACATGCACCTGTTTGGCATCAATTTTACGTAATCAAGTACTCAAAAAATTATTTCAAACCAAACAAAAATTATTATTCAATATTGTACATGTATTTGTTCATTATTATGTAATTATTTCTCATCATCTTGTCTCAAAATTATACCATAAAAGATGCAAAGAAAGCTCTCTTGGTATAGATTTAACAGGATAATCGTATAAGGATAATCGTCCACCAACGGGGTACATGGCATGGGTTATATTTTAAAACTTTTTATAATTCTTGTAGAAATATAGTAAACAGTTTAATATCATGTGGTCACAATATTTGATAAAGGATGAACCCATTGATTATATAATGCAAAACTAGAGAAATAATTCATAAGTCGTTTGTGACTAACGCGCGCCTGGCGAATCGTTAGATATCACTGTTCTGTATATCAAACGGCATAAAAAAAATTCCAAGACAAGGACAATTCTTCTAGAAATGTGTGCATATATTTTAACGAAAAATAATATCAATTTTCTTTAAGTTATATCTTCAGTTTAGTTATACAGCTATTCGTGTTTATATGAACTTATAATATTGACTATTACACTCCCTAGAAATACATACATGTTGCAGTTGCATTTACATTTCATCTAGTATCACTTGTCCAAAATAAAGAAATATCGTATACGACACTATAAACTTATCAATTTCATATGTAAACATTGTTCAAACAAACAGGATATTATTAAAGGTTCATACATGTTGTGGCCTATATCTACTTATGATATCATATTGAACATTGAATATCCAAAGTGAAATTAAATGTGTGAAAAAATTTACACAAGACATGCACATCTACATCATAATTGAAACTGTAAATAGCCTTCTAGGACACAATGATCATGTGTACTTTCATTCAAGGACCTTCACCTCAAAGAAATTACCTAATATGTACAACATATGTTGACGTATGACATCACTACCGGTGACCGACTTTTACAAAATGGTGTGTTGACTGTCAACAGTACGCGGGATTTTACAAGGGGACTTTCGTTGATTCAGGGTTTGTATATACATAAATGTGACATGTAAGTAATCAGACCCATTCTGACAATCTGTGTACTCTTATTTGTTGTTATATTTTTCATTGAAACCAACGGAAATTCCGATAAATACTGATAAACCGTACCGTTGTCGTTGTGCGTGATTTTGCGTCAGTCATGGTGTCACACTGGACAGGAACTTCGACAAGTTCTGTTGAAAATATCAAATGATTGCAATGTATATATTCCCTAATTCTCCCTACGATTCTCTTCCCGTGTTTATTCTGAAAATGCTGAGCCAATGTACTCAACGAATAGACGAATGCCTTTGTTTACATTTCCAACAAGTGCACTTTTTTCAGCGTTCGTTTTCATGACTCATTTATTTTGCTTCATTACATCTAGACAACTTGTATTGGTGACAAAGACCATTTGGCATTTGATTCTTAAATGTATGAGGAATTCAAGGATGTAGGTATCGCAGCTGATTTTGAAATATACGTGATGGTATTTGCGTCTCATTACCGGTGTACGTATAACATGATTTTGTAAACACTATCCAATATGGCTGACACAAAGCGACTGAGCAACTGAAGGTGAAAAGCCCCAGTAGCAAAAAACTGAAGGAATATCAAAACTTGAATAATAGGTGGGAGACTGTGGGAACGCTGAGTGGGGTAGAATCTATGCCAGTTCATCACCGGTTAGACCAATGATGAAAAAAATGGTAGGACAACGAAATCTATAACTCTCAAAGAGCTCTTCGTCGTTGTACAGATCAAGAGGGTTGAATCGGTCTCGAAATGTCCGATGAATTGCTATTTTGTCCTTTTTAGCCTCTAGGCAATGCATGAGGCGAACAACCTCCGCCATCTTTCTTGCTACAAATTTTGTCTTAAGTCTACTCAGGGGCAGTCTTAGGACTTGAGATCAAATTTTGTCTTAGGCTTAAGATATTCTCATTGATTGTGCTTCGTGATCCCCGATTTAAGACAAAATTTGGTCTCAAGTCTAAATCTTAAGAGTTAAGACAAAATATGGTCTTAAGTTAGTTTCTTGATCCCGGGCCCTGGTCTCCAGATTTTAACCCAATCAACAATTCATGGGATGCATTGGATCAACGACTGGGAGCATGTCAGCAACAACCACTGAACCTCCTTCAAATGGCACAAGCACTGCAGGCCGAGTGGGTGAACATTCCCCAGGCCACAATTCAGGATCTGATTGCTTCCAAAGAATGAAAATGATAGTCACTTTTGGACTCTAATGGCGGCCATACAAGATATTGAGAACAGATAATCTTCATCTTGAAAATCTACTGTTCCATGTGTGCCATATGGAACCTGGGTCAATGACAATGATGTGCGCCAATTTTCAACAATCAATTATTAACTGTTCATTATTTAAATTATATATATATATATATATATATATCTATATCTATATCTATATATCTATATCTAAAATCACTTCTGCGTTTCTTTTTTTTGCAGAGTATATAATTGTCTATTGTCTTCACATTGTGTGAGTTCCTTTGAGTATGAACCTTCATAGAGAGAGGGCCAAACAGTATGAACGTCGTAACTTGCAACTTGAGATTTCCGGGGTTGTAAAAGAACCTGTGATTACATGTTTTAGTCATCACAGATCAATTGGCCGATCATTGAAAGATGATTAAACATGTGTGAAATGGACACCAAGGTAAATTCATAGATTGCTGTAGACTGAAACTGTCGAATTCAAACTTTGCACTGCACCTCGCCTATTAGTATATAAACTGTACCCCTAGTTAGAAAAGAATCCATGAAGTAGATTTTAAGTTACAGGTTTCACAAATGTTGAAGTAAAAAAATATTTTAAGTTCAAAACATGAAAAAAAATCATGTTATTTTACAGAAAATATACTTCAAAATTAAACTTTGCACTGCACCTCTTCTATTAGTACGGAAACTGTTTCCTAATTTTATAGGAATCCATGAAGTAGATTTGACCTCATAGGTCGCACAAACGTTGGAGTAAAAAAAATATTCACAACATCAAAATCATATTTTTTCAGAAAATACACATATCAAAATCAAACTTTGCACTGCACTTCTTCTATTAGTATGGAAACTGTCCCCTATACTTGAAAAAAACCATGTAATAATTTCCTAGTTATAGTTCACACAAATGTTTATGTAAAACAATTCTAAGTAAAAAAATGAACAAAAGCTGTAATTGTTTCAGAAAATCCAAATATTGAAATCGAACTTCACACTTCCTATAGGTATAAAAAGTGTTCACCAAGTTTGAAAAGAATCTATATAGTAGTTTTCATGTTAAAATATGTCACACACAAAAATGTCTTTGGAAGGACAGAAGGAAAGAAGTCGAAAGGACGGACAGAAGGACGGAATTCTGTGACATAACTATATATAACACTGCCCTTTCAGGTTGGGGGTATAATAATGTAGCTGATTATGCATATATGAGGAATACTGTTACAAACTGTAGCTGAAAAAGGATCAACCGAAATTATTTAAGAATAATAATTAGAAGACAAAGAGAAATTTACTTTCAAGTAAATCACTTTTTGGTCTTAACATGTTTTAAGATTTCACAAAGATGAAGCTAGATTTTATCACAAAATTATGATGTAAACATTGACATGGTTACAAATCAAGAGCCCCAGCAGACACTTTTGATGAAGAGTAACCGCAAACATGGATCCTAACAGATTGGGGATTCTGTGACAATTCTTCTTGTCTGCGTCAACAAAGAATGTCAGCATGAACAACATGCTGAAGACAGAGTTTTTTGATGAATGCATGGTTGGGACAACCTTCATGTACTTTGAAAAGACACTTGAGCCATTGGTCAGTGAGCACCTCCCGGCTCCACGTGATGAAGAGGGATACATTCCTTGTCAGACGAAAGGCCTCCCTCTGAAGTGCTTGGGACAAGCAATAGAAAGGTAAAGGGCCAAGAATATTACACCTCTCATCCAAACACTGGCTCAGGGTATCATATCTACTTCAGTACTAATTGTATTACTTATAGAAATTATGTTCTTAGGGCGCGGTATGGCGTTGTTTGAAGACTACTTCTACTTAGAAGGAACTGTACTGAACCGCAAAAGAAACATCACCCCAAGTAACATTGCATGAAAAGTTGTCATTTAGATATCTTGGTAATTTTTGTCAAAGTAACCCCCTTGCAAATTGAAATGCACATGCGTTCCCCCATTTCTGGCCCTATAAAAATCCACCCAGATCGGATACATTCATTCGTTATTGAATTGCTACCACATGCCAAGATTGACAAGCCCTTTGACGGTTGCAAGCTGGACAAACCGCCCGGCAAGTAGCCAATGCATTTCGAGTCCACAAAAGGACCATATACAGGCTCCAGCAACGGTACCAGACCACAAACACTACAGTTGACCGACCACGTAGTAGAAGACCAAGGGTCAACACCCGCCGTCAGGATCGTCCGATTGTGCAATAGCATCTTCAAGATCGCTTTGTTACTGCTGCGGAAACTGCTCGACAGACCATTGGGACACACCAGCGACACATTAGTATGGACACAAGATCAGTTAAGAAAGTTATGGCCACAGGGATGCAAAGGGTGTGATCCTTGTTGATTACATAGAAAGACGATTACCGGTGCCTACTATGCTGATTTGTTTCATCGGCTGAGAGATTCTTTCAAAGAAAACTGACTGCTGGAGTTCTACTATCTCATGACTACGCCTCTTCTCACACCTCCTTACTTGCAAAGGCTGCTGTGTGACAATGTGGTGTCGAAGAGCTTCCTTCCCCCACTATACTCTCCAGACCTGGCACCAAGTGATTTCCAGCTAAACTGAAAGAACGCCTTTGTGGAAAGCGCCATGATGACAATGATGACCTCAAAGCTGCTGTTAATCATTTTTTCAGGATGGCTTCAGAAAACTTCTTCCTTACTGGAATTGAAAAGCTTCACTATCGATATGAGAAGTGTATTGAAAAGTAGGGAGATTATGTTCAAAATAAAATTAAAAACACTTACACAATTGTTTGTATTGCATTTTTGACCAGCCCTCATATAGAAAGGAATATACTTTGGCATATTCAGGCAGGTTTCCAGTCACAGAGACAACCAGCAAAATGCAACTGAAATGGTTTTCCAGCCAGCACTCACTTCAGGTACTCATCCGTTGAGTGTTGTGTATTGCATGTGATGCATAAGGCATTTTGTACTTTTATTGAACACAGCTATCTTAAATACTACAAAGGTTGGATGTTCCATACTTTGTTGAAATAGTAACATAGCACAATGACTCTCAAATTTCTCATTTACCTATTCCCACTTCATAACTGTATATGATCTGAGTCAGCTGAAACATACATAACCACAAGTACAGTAATAAAGAGTACACTATGATATGGGGAAGAGTGGGCATACCTATGTTGAGTGGATTGAAACAATATACAGATCCAGAGTCAGATTGAATGTGAAAATGTTTGTGGTAATATTGATGCTATATAAATTCATGTTCAGAAGGGAAACCACATGTTTTCCTGGCAGCCATATTTGATTTACTATGAATGAGCATTGAACAAACTCTTAACAATGTATGGTGGCTATTTCATCCAGCAACTTTCACACTTCACACTTTGAAGGAGGAGATTTTTTAAGGTGTTTCAATTTTAACATGGCTACCTGGCTGCATTATTAGAATCACAGTTTCATTGCCTTGCATCAATTTTAAACCACACACATTTCTACAGAATCCATCCAGTCATTTCAGAGAATAGAAAAAGAGTTTATGGAATATGACGACAACTGACGACTTGTAATGAGTTTAAGACCAGGCGAGCTAAAAATCACAAGTCATTCTGGTCAAAGCTCCTTGTATTGTTTGTTGTGATCTTGACCTTCAAAGTCAGTTATTCCTGTGGTTTTAAGCATGAACACTCTTATTAGTATAATCGACATATAGATGACAATTGGATATTCCATTGATTTCACAGACCTCATTTCACCTACCATCCATTTAAAAACATCTTCCAAAGATTTTAAAGTAATGTGGGGAATAGTTCTGTTGGAGAGGATATAGAAGACTGTATTCTCCACTAAATGTGATATGGCAAAAACTGTTTTGAATTTCTGAAAATGAAAAGTATCCTTTGTTGTAGCCCTTGACATTGCACAATGTTATGGTAATATGATATTATAATGTTCGGTAGTTTTGAAGAACAGTTCTTAAGTTCAATAAAAATGGAAGCATCAATGGATGGATGACAACATAAACTCATGACATATGTTCACTCTGATTATATCAGGGTGCGCTAAAAGCGATATGTGGCAGTGGCAACATTCAAGTTGTAACAAAACCTTAAAGCATCCTCATTTATTTTAGGCTGCTTAAATATCAGCTTCATGAAATCTTCAAGTGTCCTGTAGTTGAACAAGTATCCAAATTAAAATATGCAAAGGTTATTTCATACACCATACATTCGCTGCATATAAGGGATATGAAGATATTTTCAATGAGGCTGCAGTTGCAGACACTATTTTTTAAATTTGTTCATGATCATCCTTGCAAAATTAAATGTGATGTTCAAAATGCAGTAAATCATGCAGTATGTAAAGAATGCCAAAGGTCAGAACAGAGTCACAAATACAAATTTGCAAAAAGTCATTCCATATGCCATTGACCATATCCCCTTCTTACTGAATAACAATTCATAATGGTACAACCAGAAAAGGCTAACTAAAGAGCCCAAAATGACATTTTCAATAAGATATCCATGTTAAACTTGATTGGAATTCTGTGAGCATGTTTTAGATGCACCATAGCTGTTAACTTCCATGCAAAGTTTCAGACTCATGTCTTGTGGTTTCAGAAGTGATGCTGAAAATGCAAGAGTTAATGACAGATGGATGACAGACGAACATACCATAATAAAATGAACAGAGAATAGTATCTGATGATATAATATATAGTCTTAAAGTATTATCAAGCCATATTTAACAATAGACACATTCTCGATGGCCTGTGTTGCCGAATCTGAACATGAAGAGCTATTTCTCCAACACATAGCATTCACTGACCCCCAATGTTTTAGAAACATGCAACTTGCCTTGAGTTCCTTGAAAAAGAAGCAGCTGCGTGCCCACTCCACCATGAGGAAGAGCAGCTGGTCAGTCATCTTACACATCAGTTGTAGAAAATGCTCTGGGTGTCCTGCTACATCCAGCTGCCCAAATTCTGTCTGTAGAAATGTTAATAGCTTGTGTTTGACCTCAGCTTCCTCAGCCATACTTGACTTAAGATCTGCCACTAGCTGAGGAGGCATGATTGCTGTGGACATCTGAGGTGTTGACGGGTGGTAGGTGCGCAGAGCATCCATCACTGAGGGGTAGGAGGATGACATAGGATAAGAGTTTAGTGGTGACAGAGCACGATGGTGTGAGGTTAGAGGCAGTGGACTCGAGGTATGTTGGGCAGTGTTGTTTTGGTTACTGTTGCTGTTGCTGTTGCTGTTACTGTTGTTACTGTTGCTATTATTGTTATGGTTACCAAGAGGAGGAGATGGACATGTTATGCTGGTCTGACCACCCATACTTCCAGGGGGTGAATCTATTCTGTAAGAGATGTTTAACAGAGCTGGATCTGGCTTGATGTCTTCTGGGGATCCAGGCATCGCTGCCATACCATTCGCTAGTCTCATCTGGCAATGGGACACTATCTGCTGCTGCTGGCGAAGAGCTTGCTGCTTTAATGCTCTGTCTCGCTTGTACATTGGACCAAACTTGTTTCTCCCTCCTCGCATTCTGTCTGATCTCACAGCTGTAGGAAGAAAAAGAAGGTACATGAAGGTATATGATAATCAATTTGTAAACCGAACCAGAAGCAGCTCAATCATTACATTCCACCACACATTTCCAGTGTGATGTCCCTGAGTAGGTGGAGTTCAATGTGACAGCAAATACATTGCACATACACAGTCCTCACTTGTCACGTATTCATATAATATAACAACTACATTATACATTGAACATATCTGCAGAAATAGAGATACATGCATGAACACTTTAGGAAGATGTGTAACCACAAAGTGTCTTGTGACCTTTTCATGATTAGTGCTAAAAGAATTTGCCGAGAGACATCTGGAAGAAGTCTGTGGAATAAATATATAATGTCAATAAACTTTGGAGTTGGCCTAAAGAAACCCACCAGGGGCAGGGTAATGTCAACATATGCCAATCAGGTTGTGCTGTGGGAGGTGCTGAGATAACAAACAAAACCACCTCAGAAATGATGACACTAGATCTGTCTTATGAACATTTATCATACAGAGTATCATTTCTAATCCATCAACGGTTTAATTGCTTTCATCCCATAATGACATTATGGCTAATCAAAATACTATACAGACTGTGCAGATCAGGTTATGCTCACATACCAAGCTGACAGCCTGTAAAAGCTACAAACTATTATTTACCTGTTACTATCCAAATGGCAACGCTTGATGACTCTTTCAAGCTTCAAGTTTTTTTTCTTACTAAATGTATTGACATAAAAATACATTCTCAACGTATCACTTTGGTACATTGCCAGTTTGTTTTGATACATTAAACAATTTGAAATATCAACCTTTGACATTGACAAATCAATGACTGCAAAAACACCTGGAATCCAAGCTACTAATGGACATTCACATGTATCCTTTTTCCGATTTGATCAGAAAACCTAAATCAACTACTGTAATTCATAAAATTAATGTGCCACCTAATTAATGCCTGGCATAAAATGCCTCATGAAATTTATTGAAAACTCTACTGATCGGCAGTCAACACCAAGACTGCAGACAGAGTGCCATGAGACAACAGTTGGATGATCACCAGTCAACACCAAGACTGTAGACAGAGAGTGCAATGAGACAGTGAAGGTGACAGCAGTTGGATGATTACCAGTCAACACCAAGACTGTAGACAGAGAGTGCCATGAGACAGTGAAGGTGACAGCAGTTGGATGATTACCAGTCAACACCAAGACAGTAGACAGAGAGTGCCATGAGACAGTGAAGGTGACAGCAGTTGGATGATTACCAGTCAACACCAAGACTGTAGACAGAGAGTGCCATGAGACAGTGAAGGTCACAGCAGTTGGATGATTACCAGTCAACACCAAGACAGTAGACAGAGAGTGCCATGAGACAGTGAAGGTGACAGCAGTTGGATGATCAGCAGTCAACACCAAGACAGTAGACAGAGAGTGCCATGAGACAGTGAAGGTGACAGCAGTTGGATGATCAGCAGTCAACACCAAGACAGTAGACAGAGAGTGCCATGAGACAGTGAAGGTGACAGCAGTTGGATGATCAGCAGTCAACACCAAGACAGTAGACAGAGAGTGCCATGAGACAGTGAAGGTGACAGCAGTTGGATGATCAGCAGTCAACACCAAGACTGTAGACAGAGAGTGCCCCAAGACAGTGAAGGTGACAGCAGTTGGATGATCAGCAGTCAACACCAAGACTGTAGACAGAGAGTGCCATGAGACAGTGAAGGTGACAGCAGTTGGATGATCACCAGTCAACACCAAGACAGTAGACAGAGAGTGCCACAAGACAGTGAAGGTGACAGCACTTGGATGTTCAAAGACTGCAGACAGAGAGTGCCAGTAAAGGTTAACCCTCAGTTGGAATGAATCATTGAACTGCACAAACAATTCGGCTGTGTCTTTACATGGTCTCAAACGTCCAGGACATTAAGAGGAGGAAATTCTAAGATCATAAAAGGTTTCAAGTGTGGTAACATGAGTTAGTGCAATCCTTTGAACTCACAAATGTTTGCAGTGCTTTTGTTTGTAATAATAAGATTATTTAAATAGGTTACAAAGAACAATCATCATACAAGGTCAGCGACTGTCATGACAGCTTGATGAACTTGTGTAAACGGACTGAGCACAGTTGGCACAGTACCTGCATGGTGAACACCATCTCCCACTCCGTTACACTATACTGGGAGCCTTGTTATGCAAGTCACTGTTTCCGGAATATGCGATCAGCCTGACGTGACCAAGGACTCCAATATGTCCACAGACTCACATTTTTCAGATTAATTTCATGATCTACAGTATCCTGATTTCCTTACTACACATGATTCCTTACTCCATATAATTTCCTTACTCATTATGATTCCTTACTCCATATGATTTCCTTACTCATTATGATTCCTTACTCCATATGATTTCCTAACTCATTATGATTCCTTACTCCATATGATTCCTTACTCATTATGATTCCTTACTCCATATGATTTCCTAACTCCATATGATTCCTTACTCCATATGATTCCTTACTCATTATGATTCCTTACTCATTATGATTCCTTACTCCATATGATTCCTTACTCCATATGATTTCCTTACTCATTATGATTCCTTACTCCATATGATTTCCTTACTCATTATGATTCCTTACTCCATATGATTTCCTAACTCCATATGATTCCTTACTCCATATGATTCCTTACTCATTATGATTCCTTACTCCATATGATTCCTTACTCATTATGATTCCTTACTCCATATGATTTCCTTACTCATTATGATTCCTTACTCCATATGATTTCCTTACTCATTATGATTCCTTACTCCATATGATTCCTTACTCATTATGATTCCTTACTCCATATGATTTCCTAACTCCATATGATTCCTTACTCCATATGATTCCTTACTCATTATGATTCCTTACTCCATATGATTCCTTACTCATTATGATTCCTTAATCCATATGATTACTTCCACTCTTTCAACACTTTCTTTATCTTTTGCCAACAATTGAGTTAGTTATGCTACTGATCAATAAACAGAACTTTTAGAAATTGTCTACAATAATGTTACTCAATAAGGCGATAAACCTACCATGTTTTGAAATTTGATGTAGTCCCAATGTAGAGTAGGTACCTCTTATTTTTATTTGGAATTGAGAACTTTAGGGCGAGGTTTCAAATGTATAAATAAGAGGTATCTAACAAGGGGAAAAAAGTGGTCACAGGTAGTTACATATGTAACAAATATTACTAAAGTTCAACATTAAAATACCCATAGTCTTGAGTAGTTCAAAATAAGTGTGGAAAACACATAGTTTTTCAAAAAGAAGTTGACAAATAACCCTCCAAACTTAGTCTGAAGACAGATGTTTAAACAACCTGCTGTGCACTGTTTGGACTCACCAAGTCATTTCTTGGAAATCAAATATGCCATTTCCATTGTAGGGGTGACAGGTTGTAGAAATAGTTTCTAAGATCCTAAACTAATATATTTCTACACCACATTTATGAATTAACATTTTACTATGAATCTAACATGTGTAAGTCTTATTAGTTAGTTTGAAATTACCTCCAGTAAATAATAATAAAATCAAAATAAATGCCTCTCCACCCCAAACTTGGATATGACAGAATAAGACTACATCACTGTTACCCGGTACTCACAGCTCACAACTGTCAATGGCTGTCAATGTTGTTGTTTACCTAACGCAACATGAAACAAGATGACAGCCCTGATCTATGATGTGGTTGCATATTAACCTGTAGATTTACTGGGAGTGAGAATGCTGGTACAACATGGTACAATATGGTACAATATCATTACCAATGGAACTGAGTAAGACTGAACAGCCACTTTTTATGTTGCAGAGGAGCCAGCTATGTTGACATGAGGAATCTGCATGATTTGACACGTCAATTTCAAGATTTCAGAGATTCAAAGCCAGCTTGTGAAAGCAATGAGACAGTTGTGGCCCAGAAATAGTGGTTGTGTATGATTTTCTTAATTGTGTGTGTTCTGAAATGAATTTCATCAAGTTTGATAAGCTGTGTCTTCAGTGATCTCAGGACATTGTTTTGGTGGCCTTTATAAGGGACGAGTGTTTTCAGATAGATTTTCAAATCCACTCCTGCCAGATCCTTAAGGTTATGGTTGACGGAGATGGCAATGAATATCGAACACAAAAAGGCTCGTAAAAAACATGTTGTCACGAATAAAGTTCCTTCAAACTTTCAATGATGATCGCAATTGCCTATTCCAAGTCTGTTCGAACATGTCCCTAACAGTTGGTCCACAATTCGTAGGGCTGTAGTGAGTCAGCGAGTAGGGTTCTACCCCGCTTTTAACAATATCATTCGCACATTGTACCTATGTGGGGAATCAAACCCGGACAAACCTACTGGTAAGCTTTTACCATATAGGACTGTTCATAATTATGCATGAATACCATATTTATTTGTGTAAAATATAAAAACTTCAGGTGTGTAGAGAGGGGTGTACATTATATACGTAAGCAGCCCAGCTAGCACACCTACATGGGGCCGACGTCAGCTGTCATAGTGGCATCGGCGAACTGCAGGAGTCTGCTGTCATAGTGGCATCGGCTAACTGCAGGAGTCTGCTGTCATAGCAGCATCGACTAGCTGCAGGAGTCTGCTGTCATAGCGGCATCGGCTAACTGCAGGAGTCAGCTGTCATAGTGGCATCGGCTAACTGCAGGAGTCAGCTGTCATAGTGGCATCAGCTAACTGCAGGAGTCAGCTGTCATAGCGGCATCGGCTAACTGCAGGAGTCTGCTGTCATAGCAGCATCGGCTAACTGCAGGAGTCAGCTGTCATAGCGGCATCGGCTAACTGCAGGAGTCTGCTGTCATAGTGGCATCAGCTAACTGCAGGAGTCTGCTGTCATAGAGGCATCAGCTAACTGCAGGAGTCTGCTGTCATAGCGGCATCGGCTTACTGCAGGAGTCTGCTGTCATAGTGGCATCGGCTAACTGCAGGAGTCTGCTGTCATAGTGGCATCGGCGAACTGCAGGAGTCAGCTGTCATAGCGGCATCAGCTAACTGCAGGAGTCTGCTGTCATAGCGGCATCGGCTTACTGCAGGAGTCTGCTGTCATAGTGGCATCGGCTAACTGCAGGAGTCTGCTGTCATAGTGGCATCGGCTAACTGCAGGAGTCTGCTGTCATAGTGGCATCGGCTTACTGCAGGAGTCTGCTGTCATAGCGGCATCGGCTTACTGCAGGAGTCTGCTGTCATAGTGGCATCGTCGAACTGCAGGAGTCAGCTGTCATAGTGGCATCGGCTAACTGCAGGAGTCAGCTGTCATAGCGGCATCGGCTTACTGCAGGAGTCTGCTGTCATAGCGGCATCGGCTTACTGCAGGAGTCTGCTGTCATAGTGGCATCGGCTTACTGCAGGAGTCTGCTGTCATAGCGGCATCGGCTAACTGCAGGAGTCAGCTGTCATAGTGGCATCGGCTAACTGCAGGAGTCAGCTGTCATAGCGGCATCGGCTAACTTCAGGAGTCAGCTGTCATAGTGGCATCAGCTAACTGCAGGAGTCTGCTGTCATAGTGGCATCGGCTAACTGCAGGAGTCAGCTGTCATAGTGGCATCGGCTAACTGCAGGAGTCAGCTGTCATAGTGGCATCAGCTTACTGCAGGAGTCAGCTGTCATAGTGGCATCGGCTAACTGCAGGAGTCAGCTGTCATAGTGGCATCGGCTTACTGCAGGAGTCTGCTGTCATAGTGGCATCGGCTAACTGCAGGAGTCTGCTGTCATAGTGGCATCGGCTAACTGCAGGAGTCTGCTGTCATAGCGGCATCGGCTAACTGCAGGAGTCAGCTGTCATAGCGGCATCGGCTAACTGCAGGAGTCAGCTGTCATAGCGGCATCGGCTTACTGCAGGAGTCTGCTGTCATAGCGGCATCGGCAAACTACCAGTTTCTAGTATGAGTCACAAAGGTAATACCGGTACCCTAAGGATTTCAGAAATGTATTGTAGTTTGGGTAAACGTTCTGCGCACACTTTGGCCACGTGAAAAGTAAGCTTGTGGATTTATTTATTGCTATTTTTGTTCCTTTTTGTACAATTTTTACCCCCGGCCTTTCCTTGTCTGCATTTAGAGGACTGCCCAGGGCCTGCTCTTTCCACAGATACCATACTGTTTCTTGTTTTCGACATTGATCTTAAAGTATTGCATATTTCCAAGAGCTTTCCATATCTCTATAATGGATAATATGGTTTCCAAAAGGGGTCCCTAATGTATTATGGTCGGAAATTATGCTAAAACCTGGTTTGGGCGTGCAGAGATTATAGGCTAAATTCTTCATATCCTACACAGTTCATTCAACAAATCACAATATATGGGCAAAGGCTGGCAATATTTCAGTCAGTTTTCTTATGTTGGCCCAACGTTTCCACAACATTCTTCAAGGGAAGCTACTCCTAATTAACACCAAGCAGCCAACACAAAAGGAAGAGACTGCAAGCCTTGGATAGATCTGACACTGCAGTAAGTGCTTACTTAATTAATGTGTTTATGACGTGTTCAACTCATTTTCAAACATTACATGTGAAAAAAGAAACAATGTCCATTCAAACATAAAAGTAATTAAGTATTAACGTCCATGTCTAAATCTGTAGAAAATGTCGTAACACTGCAGGTATGCAATTTATATTTTCGATGAAATCCCAGGTCTCCCCTCCCCCAAAATATCAAAAGGTCGGTCCCTTAGCTCTTATTTGTGATGGCTGCGGTGAACATGAAATTCATAATGAGGTTTTCTGAAACTTTAGCATTGCATGTGCATGTCACACAGTCCAGCTAACTCCTACTGATCAATGAACGGAGCTTCACCATTGTCCACAGGATGTAACCCTGCGAGTTCAGTTTTCGATCACCATACAGCGGAAGTGACAAAACCTTTTGGGACTGATGTTTTTTTGACAGGAATGTCATAGTTACTTGCAAATTCTAAAAATTGTTGGGATAAAGCTTGAAACAAAAGCACAGTTCTCTTTGCATGAGATCAATATGTGTTACAAGTCTGGGCAATATTATCTACCTGGACACCTATATAATATATCGATCAGAGACCATACATACCTATGTATTTGTAATAACGCCATTTCATTTTGAGCTATGGCTATATCATGACCAAACATTGGTTGATATTTAGAAATTATTAACTACCACACGATTTTGCCGAAATTATTGTTAACTTTATTGAATGCAATTTTGAATAAAATTAATCAAATAGATTACAAACATAAGTCCAGATATAAAATGAACACTTAAATAGTGTAACAAAAGGGTTAACTTGCATATTTCAATACAGATTTGTTGATATTCTATCTCCGATGATGGATCATGACAGTCATATATACGACCGCCTGAAATGATAATAAAGAAAAAGTTTGTGCGTATTATACATGACATATATTTTACAGAATTTAATAGCCCATAATTAAGGGTGCACATAACACATGAGTGTGTATCATAGACAGATAAAAAAAGTTTTGCGTCCACTGATCAATCAAAAGGGGCGCTTATTGGGATCGTTCACTTGCCAGTATATCAGCAAATATCGCCATGGGCGCTAATTAGAGCTTTATGTCTTTCTTATATTTTGTTATCGAAAAACCTGTTCTCAACCCTGACATACATTACCTAAACATTACAAGTTTTCTGGAATGCGTGCATTAATATATATTATGTCAGAGTCAGTGATTTTTCAGTCGGACAGTGACAACAGTCTATATAGTACCAACTGAAACCTGTTTCTTAGACACTGGGCACTCGTGAAGAGCAACCTCCCCGTGGTGAGTGCTGGGTAACGCCAATAACTCTACCCCTGTGTGGACCTGGGGTAGAATATGTCCACAGCACCCCATTGCTGGTCGTATGAGGCGACTAAATTGGGCAACCTGTTTGCCGTGGGTTGCGCCCGTGTTGGTGGAGGAAGGTAGTCTGGTGGTTGAGGGCACTGGTTCCAGGAATAGCGTTCTTTTGCCCAATACACCACCAGAATGGGCCCGGTTCTATCAATCAGCTGGTCACGCCAAGCCTTGTGCATTAACATTGTCTTGCACAAAATTGAACAAACCTTTAAAATGATATGTCAACAGTTGCAATTTATCTGTTTTGAACTTGGACAAATTCATTGAATTTATAATGGTTCATTACAATGTGAAGTAGATTTGTTTTGCACATAAATGTTATGTTTAATTGTATATTTTTGGGTCTTGGTCACTCAGTTCATTAAATTTCAATATATGTTGAAAATAAATGAATACAAATCATTGCCTAGAGTCAAATATGCCCAGAAGGCGGTGGCTCATGGGCCAATCCAGTAGATCTATTAATCTTGCATTAATACTTCTGCTTGAGTATACTGCCCCAGTGTCCTGGGTGCTGTCAGATAGAGACCCACTGGCGTATAGCATTGTCTTATTGATACTCCATGGTGGGTGGGGAGCTGGGACGATGAACCTCTATACACTTACCATGATACCCCCCAAACAACTAAAATGTACGTTAGAAGATAGTACATCTGATGATGATACTGTTTCAAGAAACAAGTCTGACTTTTGTTCTCGATTTTTGGTGATCTCAGCATCTGACGATGGACCTTTGAAGATAAATCCCTTTGCTGTTTCCAAAGCAATTTATAATATCGCTGGAGATGTCGTGACCATGAAAAAGATAGGATCTGACTGTATCATAGTTGAATGTAAATCTGCGTCACAATCAGCTTCACAAACATCTTGTTTCTGTGCCAGTTACTGTATCAGTGCAAAAATCACTCAACAGTTCTAAAGGCATTGTCAGGGACCGTGAACGTTGTCTTTCAGACATGTCTGAAGATGATATAGCTTTTGAACTGAAAGACCAAGGTGTAACAGGTGTCAAACGATTTACCAAGAGACAGAACGGTCAAATTGAAAAGTTAAACACGTATCTCTTAACCTTTTCTCTTCCGGTTCCAACAAAATCTATCAAAGCAGGTTATTGTAATATTGGTGTGGACAAGTACATACCGAATCCACTCCGGTGTTACTCATGTCAAAAGTTTGGGCATGGTGCCCAATCATGTACCAACAGAAAGAAGTGTCACCGATGTGGACAATCTGATCATGATACATTAGACCACTCAAACAATCAGAAATTTGCAAACTGCTCTGGAGATCATGTTGCATCTTCAAAATCCTGTCCTGTCTGGCAACTACAACACCAGATAGTAAAAATGAAACCTGAGAGGAATATTTCTTTTTCAGATGCCAAACATTTGGTAATGTCATCTACCACTCCAACTACAGCTGTATCATATTCAGCAGCCGTTACAAGTACATCTCCAAAAAGCTCCAAATCTGTTCACTCTGTTGAATGCCAGACGGACATCACCTGGGTTAAGACCATGGAATATTCACTTCTCGATACTCAGTCTGTTGCATCTACCCAAACAAACTCTTCATCCAAATCACCGTCTCGTTCAACATCTCGTTCAACATCTCGTTCACCATCTCCCTCTGTGGTAAATGCCAGCAAGACATTTAACTATACACAGAAATCTGATCGAGTACCAAATGTAATCCTGTCCAACTTTTCAACAAATTTCAGATTCTAGAGGACATGGATGTCACACCTCATCCCCGAACGCGAAAAAAATAGTCATTCGCCTCGGGCTAGAAACAGATCTCCTGTACTGCCACCTCCTGTAACATGAACACTAACTACCCACTAATTCAGTGGAACTGCAGAGGACTTAGGACCAATGAAGTACAGTTATTGGTACAAGATGTTAAACCTTCTGTTTTCTGTCTTCAAGAAACATATTTAAAGCAGACAGATAAATTTGATTTGCGTCAGAATATTGCTTACCATTCCTTTTCTCCACCAGTCAACAAAGCCACTGGTGGTTCCTCTATCTTGGTGAGGCAGGGTATTATACATAGCCCTGTTCATCTTAACACTACTCTTCAGGCTAACTTTGCACCTTGCATTTACCCTGTGCGCTTTGTACATACCTCCATCTTCTTCGCTTCAGTCCTTATATGACCAGCTCCCTCAGCCCTGCATAATCATTGGTGATTTTAACGGACATAACCCTTTATGGGGAAGTAGCAGCACTAACACCAAGGGACACACGCTAGAGGATTTCATATCTGACTATAGTCTATGTGTTTTTAATGATGGTTCCAACACATATTTACACCCTACAGCTACTTATTCAGCCTTGGACCTTTCACTCACTGATGCAACCCTTTTGGATGAATTTTCGTGGTCAGTTTATGATGATCTATGTGGTAGTGACCACTTTCCTACAATTCTAACAGTCAATAATCCATCTGACGTTCCACCCTCAACAAGATGGAATTTTTCAAAGGCCAATTGGGCTCAATTCACAACTCTATGTACTGATAAACTAAAACCTGAAATGTTCAGGAATATTGCTGACCCCATTCAGTTTTTTTCAGATGAACTGAACGCGATTGCCAATGATACCATTCCTAAGTCCTCTGCAAATCCACACATTCGCAAGCAATGGTTTGATAGTGATTGCAAACAGGCTAGAAAATGTAAGAAGAAAGCGGTGAAGTATTTCCGAAAACATCCTACTGTACATAATTTGAATTATGTTAAGATTACTAGTGCCAAGGCACAACGAACTTTCAAACAAAATAAACGTCATTCGTGGTGAAACTACGATTCCAAGATTAATTCACGTATACCCATACCAAAGGTGTGGAATATGATCCAAAGGATTAAGGGCAAAGGCTCAAAATCAAGTGTTCATCATCTTAAGGAAGGTGATGAGTTCTTGGAAGATCATTCAGATATTGCAAATAAACTTGGCGAAACTTTAGCTAAACACTCTTCTTCATCAAACTATCTCCCAGAATTTCAAAAATATCAGAACCTTCAGGAAAAGAAGAGGATTAATTTCAACTCTGATAATAGCGAAGACTACAATGAAGTATTTTCACTACATGAGCAGAGCTACAAATAGCCCTTGGGCAAGCTAATGACACAGCAACAGGAGCTGATAATATTCACTATCAGCTTTTGATGCATTTGCACGAATCCGGTCTTGCCATACTTTAAGAAATATTTGACGAAATTTGGACTTCAGGAAATATTTCTCCTTCTTGGCATAATGCAATCGTTATCCCTATACCTAAAGTGGTGGGGATCAAACAACACTCCTTCATTTATATCTTTCACTTATCCGGTCAAAACTTGATTATGGCTCCATTGTTTATGGTGGAGCCTGTTAAAGCAATTTAGAAAAGTTAAATACAATACACCATCAAGGACTAAGGCTCTGCCTTGGAGCATTTAGAACATCTCCTGTTGACAGTTTATACACAAAGGCTGATGAACCTTCCCTCCAACAACGCCGTATAAAATTATCTCTACAATATATCACTAAATTGGCTTCGAATCCTTCAAACCCAGCATATGCCTGTGTATTCAATCCTCTTTATGAGACAACTGTTCAACCGCAAGCTGAATCTTGTTCCACCACTTGGGATTTGAATCCAAAAGCATGTCATTGCTGCTAATATAGATTTAGATTTAATCACTTCTTATCGACTTCTGTCTACTCCTCCTTGGCAGTTGGTCAGACCAGACGTGGACCTCTCACTCACTCAATTAAAGAAATCTGACACAAATGATTTAAAATACCAACAGGAATATTAACAATTACAACGCAAATATTATTCACATCGTTCAATCTTCACGGATGGATCCAAGGATAGTGGCAAAGTTTCCAGTGCCACTGTCTTTGGATCAAAAACCATATCTACTAGAATCCCAGACAATAGCTCTATTTTTACTGCTGAGGCAAGCGCTATAAAAACAGCCTTGGACTTCATTCAACATCAGTCTAAAAGTAAACAATTTATCATTTTTTCTGATTCTCTTTCATGCCTTCAAGCACTAAACAATGTCTCTCTAAATCATCCATGTATTCTTGACATTTTAGAATTGTACAATGATCTGTCTACTGGGCAATGCAACATCATATTTTGTTGGTTACCAAGCCATGTTGGCATCGTGGGCAATACAAAAGCTGACGCTGCAGCTAAGGCTGCCCTTGAAAAGTCTGTCTCTAACGTTCTGATTCCACACTCAGATTTCAAATCTGATTACGTCAAACATTTAAGGCAAACAAAGTGGAATACCCAGTTAGGTAAGAACAAACTGCATGCAATAAAACCAACTCTAGGATATACCCACGAAGAAGATGTTTTACGACGATGTCGCATTGGCCATAGCCGTTACACCCATGATTATTTGCTAAAAGGTGATGATCCTCCGTTTTGCGTCCCTTGTGGTGAGAGAATTACAGTCAAGCATATTTTGCTTGACTGTATAGACTTTTCTCTCACAAGGGATACTTATTATCATTCAACGTCTTTAAAGGATCTTTTTAATAATATCAACGTTCGTTTAATTCTCTTCTTTTAACAACTCGTGTTGGTCTTACTTTGATTAATGAATAATTTGCATATGCAAGGGGTCGACGCATGGTTCTCAGGAAGAAGTGACAACTTTGAGACAATGGCTTGCGGTATATACAATTTTACTTTATACATGTAGATATATACATTTATACATGTAGATATATACATACAAAAAACACTATGTGCCAGGTCAGCACATAGTGGTTGTGGTTGTTGTCTTGGTGCCCCGGAGCACCCAGCCTAACCCTAGCTAGGCTAAGGGTAAGACCTTTCTTTTTTCCAATCTCTCTGGACCAAGGCTTATATAGCCAGGGTCACCTGACATTTAGTAAGTAATAAATATAAATGTAAACAGTAAATCATCAGTGACATACTCGCACATCTTGTTCAGGATGGCAGACGGTCGATGTACAAAAAAATGGGGATTAACAAATAGGATTAGTATCTTATAAATAACAGCAATTAAGTGTTTCAAGGCATATAGATGTCATGGCTCCAGGGTAACGAGCCTTTGCAATCAAATGTTCTTCAGACAATGGGTGTCGTAAATCAGTCACTATGACAGTTTTTTAAAAGAAATAGAGTTATTTGATAAATTTTGAATTTTGAATTGTTTTAAATTAGTGTGATATTATTAACAACTGATATTATTGAAGGCGGTGCCACTCAGGGGGTTAAAATAGTATAAAAGTATTGTCCTCCTGACTCTGGCATGCAAGTCCATCTAAATAAAAGTGTATAATATCAACTAGTGTTTTAATTACTTGACTTTAGTTTGATTTTTTTAATATTGGTTAGCACTGAATATGACCACTTGTGACCAAAGTGATGACATAAATCCTGCTGGGAATCATGCAGAAAGCAAAAGCACTGTAATTCCCGTGATCCCCAGTTAGGTGGTCTATCTAGCTTTGGTTGCCGGTGGTATATAGCCCAGTTTTATCTTGTACCTAATCTACTGAAGAATTCTTTGTTTTTATTGGGAACTGGTTTGTTTTATACCTTAGCTGTGATACATGACTTACTGTTTTACTGTCCTTTGTCGACAGGTATTTAATAATATTAATAATAATAACGCTCATCAATTATTTGGTTTCATCAGATATTCGTGAGTGAAGAGGCAGACTTCTACGCGATCCACAGCATAATACAATACAGAATAATACTTCAAACACGTCAGAAGTTGACACACATTAACTTAATACCATACAACGGCCAACCTTCAGAATTCAGGAGTCCATCACACACAGCTTTCATAGCCCTAAGGTTATCGCAACTCCCATACTTTAACACAGACTAATAACCGTTGTTGAGCTACGATCGCCTTGTGGAATAGGGCCCTGCATAACAAAGTTAACAATCACGTCACAATACCCTACGATGTAAACAGTGCCATGTGACGTCAGCCAACCAACAAGGCTGATGGGGACATCAAGTCTGCGGAAGCTCCAATCAGTGATCTATCATCTCTTCACGCAATATCATTGAATAAGCTCAGGAATGATGAAACTTGTTCCTGCAGTACATGCATCGTATTAAACACTGTACTACCAGCTAATTGTCATTAAATGGGGGATCTCTTCATGGGCGAGTAAAACTATATGTATACTTGTCAGTGTATTCATGTTCATATGCTGGCCAGTGATCCCAGGTAACTGAATCAGATAGTCATGATAGATGTATCAGTGGTTGATGTAGATGTGTATATTACATCATGTGATGCGATCTGTATAGCGCGTGAGGCACGTACAGGAACAAGCAGCTGATAACTGTTGTGCACCATGTGTCTGAAGCTTAATGTATTGGTTGATATCAGTATGGTACCTTCTCTGACATATATTGTCCACCAATTGTTTCAAGGCTTTGTCTATATGAAGGAAATGTACACTAGTGGTGTCATTCCATGACAACAAACGTGCCTTAACGTAACTAAGATACAGTAGAACATGGATATAACGAACACGGATAGAGCGAACAAACGAAAAAAAATAACTGTTACAAAATCCACAATTTACCTCCTCTTTTTTTCCATAAAAAAAGTATGTATGGCGGTCGGGTAGCCTAGTGGTTGAAGCATTCGCTCGTCACGCCGAAGACCCGGGTTCGATTCAAGACATGGGTACAATGTGTGAAGCCCATTTCTGGTGTCCCAAGCCATGATATTGCTGGAATATTGCTAAAAGCAGCGTAAAACCTTACTCACTCACTCACTCACTCTACCCTGACAAGCCGAAATGTTAAGCAAACTGAGAAATCTCAGTGTCAAGTGTCACAGACAAGTGGCTATACATAATCAGCAGGGAATCAACACAATCAGTGGTGAAGATTTAAACTGGTTAAACTTGCTTGAGAAGATTTATTTCAGTAGTAAGGTATTGCTTAGTGGAACAGATGTGAGCTCGTCTTTCTAGGGTTGCAATGATTCATTTCTTGACTTGAGATGGATGGTTGGAGGCTTAGTGAAGGTACTGATCTGTGTGAGTAGATTTGCGGTATACAGAGGTCTGCTGTATGTCTGTACAGGGACTGCAAGGAAGGGTTGGTGATTAGATTCTTCTTCAATGGTGAACTGCATACGTAGGTTTTCGATCAGTCATAATACTCTTGTTTATACCACTGGCTTCACCTCTTAGGATTGTGTACATTGTCTCCACTCTCCTGTACCCACACCTCAATCTACCCACACCTCAATCTACCCACACCTCAATCTACCCACACCTCAATCTACTCACACCTCAATCTACCCACACCTCAATCTACCCACACCTCAATCTACCCACACCCCAATCTACCCACACCCAAATCTACCCACACCTCAATCTACCCACACCTCAATCAACCCACACCTCAATCTACCCACACCTCAATCTACCCACACCCCAATCTACCCACACCCCAATCTACCCACACCTCAATCTACCCACACCCCAATCTACTCAGCTGTATAAACACTATCTCATACCTGTATAAGTTAGTCTACCATACTCTAGTCTACCGTACATCACTTGCATGATAACAGTGTTAGAGCCTACACCAAGACGTCACTCCTAATTGTATTATTATTACTATACATTTATATACCACAGGTACCCAGGTACCACTATCAGCTCAACTGCTCAGCTCAGTTTTCACCTTACTCAGTATTCCAACTTGGAAATACCTATCAGAGACGTTAAAGGGGCATCTGCGGTAGGAACTACCACACTCTAGTGGGTGGAGCTTATACGAGTGATCTGACAGGTCCATATGACGTCATTAATAACACACACATTCATTGGTTAATACGTAAACCGGTGATGAGGTGACATGATATGTAAACACCAACCCACACGGCTAAAAGGACGTAGGTTTGTGCAATAATACACTGACAATTAATGGTAATAAATATTCATCAAACTATTCCACGACTTCTCAACAAACGCGTACGTCTTTGGTTTCAAAACTTTCCTGCTATTTCGTCTTCGGTGATGGCGTACATCTTCATAAAATATCACTGTGAAATGTCCCCGATCTATGTTTTCATTCCAGTCTTACACACACAAATTCGTCCTGTGCTTATATTCTCTGGACGAGAACGAAACACGTTTGTCGTGATAAATAAGAGCAGTGTTATTAAAACTCTCAACATAATGTGTGTCACGGCACCAAACATAATCCTGTGGTGTACGATATATTTGGAGTTTGTGAAAAGCATTTTTCAAATTATCAACGGCACTCACTGATTTCAGTGTTTTCGTTGGATGATATTGTTCGTCTTGCCTGCACCTGGAATCTGGATGACAATGATCGTGAATACCCTGGTAATGGTCAATAATACTGTCAAGTGATGAAAGTAGGTTTTTTTCGCTTCTGTCACACGTTTTCATTGCCCAGTAGCAATGTGTTTTGACGGAGGCACACTTGTCCGAAAGTTTCTCGTGCCACATCACTCCGTGAAACTTCGTGGGTCCCCGTGACACAGACATAAATTCCCTGCTGATTCCTTTTGTGGCATGCCAAGTATCATTTGCATTACATACTTCCAAACAATGTTCTGATAAATATTTGTTCACACTAGCATTTCTGTCATGTGCGTGAACATTGATTTCAACTTTATTTTCATCAAGATGCTCATAAAATTTTCGCTCTCGGCTGCATTTCTTTCTCCACCCATGACGAGCATCTGTCATAATGTCAATGCATCGATAATCTTCTTTCTGATCAATAGATTTCAACAATGTGATACACACAGCCTCATTCGTCTCAGCCATATCACTTACAACGTCACAATGGCGATCATAAAACGAACTGACATATGGCTCGGAACAAACTCCCAAGTTAGCATGTGTAGAAAATCTTTATTGTACAAAACGAAGTCCAGACATCAACAAGACATGAACAATGCGAGTATTCGCTTGAAACTTCCCCCCTTCAATATGACTAGACGTGTCCCATCTAACACAATGCTGACCACAACTGAAGGAAACTTTTCCGACATGTCCAAATCTGCTTATTTCATTCAGTTTTAAGGCGTGCGTACAATTCTCTTGAGTTGCATGATAATGAACCCGATCAGTTACATTCTGTAGCGCTGACTGAGTAACAACGAAGAGTTCCACGGAGGTGTCTTCATGCGAAGATATTTGATAAGATGGTGGTACTCGTATCAACAATTCACGTTCAGAAGGTTCGGTCTGTTCAAAAGCACCCCGTCCATGCTGATTCAAATAAAAGTCAAACACTTCACACAAAACCGAAGTATTAGAAACTTCAGAAATTTTCTCAGCCATGGTTAATTTAACAGCATCTAACATCTAGACAGACAATTTCTCATTTTCATCACTCACATAAAAACCAATAGATCCAGAAACATTAGTAGACAAAGATAGTTTTCTTTTTTCATTTAGTTGATTCACGGTCTACAATTTTCCTGCCTATTTTCATCCCGAAGTCTTGGTACATCCATGATTATTCAGCAGAAACAACACTAGAATTAATCTAGCGCAGAATACCAACACTAAATAATTTAAATAGTATTGTTTTTAATTTAAGCCAACACTTGCAAACAAACACTAAATTTTAATATTTCAATTCAATTACAAATCTTTCTGATTTTCTAACTTTCTGTGAAAGTACGATTACTACCCGTATATCACAATAGCTTTTCATAGCCAAATGATAAGTCTGAAAATACTCTTTCTGATTTGCCAACTTTCTGTGAAAGTATGATTACTGTATCACAAGATCGAGCTTCTCACAGCCAAATGACAGTCTGAAACCGTGCACGCAGCACGCGGGAGCATATGCAAGATATTCAAATACTGTTTCTGCAAAGCGAGGAGTGTTTCTACGATGCTCATGATGTCAATCACTGGATTGTCTGGTGCATACTCGATTATTTCAAGAGCAGCGATGTATAGCTGCAATATTGCTGAGTGTGACATTAAGCAACAAACAAACCAAATCTGTCTTGAAATACAGCATATACTTACGGAACATACAAACACAACCTGTCTCAATAATTATTAATAATTATGTCTGCGAAGTAAGATGTGTTGTGGAGTATTCTGTCCCCAAACACAGAACCAAAAAAGAACTATTTGTCTGGAATAAAACCAACACACAACCTATTCGGACTGATTAAATCCATTTTGTCCACTGATAATGCATCTAATATTGAAATACCAAAACAATCTTGCATCAATGTTATGTAAACAAACTTGCGAATGAAGGTGACCTTCGACACACACCAACATGATCAGGGTTATGACCCCGGGATGCACTAAAAAAGAAATATGCATTTTAAAGTAAAGATTTGTTTTCGTGAATCATATTATAAAAACATGATGTACGTGCTATTTTTGGATTGCAATTATTTATATATATTATTTACAGATGGGATAAGGCACGACTTGTTGAAACCATTGTGGATTTCTTCTAATTAATTTCTGAAACTTTTTGCATGCCCCCTTTCCGACCACACGATCTCCTAGCAACCATGCCCCGAGCGTGCATCCAAACTGGATTACTGCTTACGACAACTGTCGAAGAAGTTTGCAAGTTACCTTGTCTTCAATATGAGCGACAAACATTTTCGAGTGACGCTTAATTTGACAGAAGAGTTGTTTGAGATGATCAGGGGAGCCTTTGGTCATGAAGAGACGGATGTTAAACGTAGGTGCGGATGTGGGATTGGTGAGGACAAAATGGGAAGTGATGCCAGATTGTGTCTTAAAACTTGTGCGCGAATTATATCCAAATCCACCGAACAAACAATATATGGGACACATGTGGATCTAATTATAAAACTTGTTTTGATGTGTGAAAAATTTGTGAAAGAAAAGGAAATCAGTGATTAAAATTTTCTTTGAATATGTGCATTGGATTTTTCGTTATCATAAGTACAAGTACAATATCCAGGAGGGTCTATTGTATGTCAGAGCATCTAGTCTTGTATCGTTGCCTTTTAATACAGTTGGTATCAGTTGGTTTTGTGCATTGTTATGCTGATAGACGTGACATGTTGATGTATTGTTGTCAAAGTAAGAAATATTGGCGCAACTTCTGTTTTTTTAAATTTGGCATATTACAAAAGAATAGTTGTAAAGCCTTATTAATTAACATTTTAAAAATGTGATCTGGCTATTGTGTGATATGATAGGCCCAACTCTGGAATGCAAGTAACCAAACAAATACCCAAATATTTACGTTATTATCCGAAAAAATTGTATAATCTTGTCGCTAAGGTTACTGTTACATTAACCAACAATGTTGTTGTGCTGCTGTTCATCTGTAAATATATACTCCAAATTACAATTTGACAACAAACTCATCTAAACTGTCACATGTACACATGACCATGTGCTTTGCTATTTATAAATAAGCTCCCGTAAATAAGCTCTGCCCACTGTGATTGATGCCAAACACGATCGATTCGATTTTTTATGATTTAGTTCAATACTTTCCATGCTTACAGTCTCTATTTGAAACAAACACACAACCAGGCACCATGTAACGCCTTCCTCTATTACATCATAGCCATCTATTCCTATTTTGGGAAAGAGCGTGTGCACTCCAAAATCGAGATGCACATATTGCAAGGACTTATCCAAAGATAATTTTGAGAAGCTCTATAAAGCAATTAACTGTCCAAAATCTAGAAACTTTCTACATAAGTCCCTCCCAAAACGAAAACTAAATCAGAAAAATGTTCTCTCCGGTAAATTGATTTCCTCAGAGAAACACACGGGCGTCAAAGGGGTGATGGATAAAGTGAACCTAGTCTTGCCTTTGGAGGATAGATTACGTTACTCAACCCACCCACCCGGGGACATCAGCCCTTTGCCTGGGTTCAGTGGGTAGTTCCGTCATTCAAGGTTTAAGAGAAACCTCTGAGCCATAACTATTCCACTACCCACCTTGAGTATGAGTGAATTGTCTCAAAAACTAACCACGTCTATGTCATATTGGAGAAAAGTTTCCAAGTTATGTCACATGACTTTGATGCTCTAAAACAATCTGTAAATCAAAAGGAAGATACGACTAGATCCCATGATTCAGGTATAAGCAGAGAGTTCTATTCATACACAGATCACAGGTCAGGCAGTTCACAGGACAAAAAGCGAAGTGTATCCATGGTGATAATCGGCCTTCCTCGCCAAATACATCTGGGTAAAATGACTGTCAAGGCACCCCAGCAGAGTTTTGTTGGCAGAAGAGTGAGGACCTTGGAGGTGATTTTGTTGAAACACCTACCAACTACCTCATCATGAATTCAAAGAGAAAACAATTTGCTTACAATGCTACTTTCAAGCTCAAGGTGGTTGCCTTGCGGAAAGAGCAATAATTGTGCTGCTGCACCTGAGTTTTCAATGAATGAGTCCATAGTTCAGAGTTGGAGAAAAGCGAAACTATCACTGGTGGAAATGCCAAAGACGAAGAAGGTCAACCAGGGATCAGAGATTCCATTAAAGTCACTGGAAGTTTTTTCAGTGGATCGGTGACTTGTAACAGTAGGCATGCATCGTCACATGTATGATGATACGGCAGCAAGGTCTCCATATTTATCGGACGAGAAAGGACATGAATCTCCCTAATTCGTTCAAGGCATCGGGAAACTGGTGTTTGCGCATCTTAAGAAAACACTGAGGCAGAAGACGCACATTGCACAGAAACTTCCTTCTGAAGTTGAAATGAAAGGCGATTTTTTTCAACAGTTTCTTCTCTGTGAGCGGAAGGTTAAATATGAGTTAAGCCAGATCGGTAATATAGACGAAACCCCTCTCAACTTTGACATGCCAGGATCAAGGACCATTGACACCAAGGGGACTTCAACAGTGTCAGTACGAACATGTGGAGCAGAAAAACAACACTTCACCGTGGTGTTGAGCTGTATGGCTAATGGGACCAAGCTGACACAGATGCTGATATTCAAGTGGAAGACGATGCCGAAAGACAAGTTCCTACATCACAGTACAAGAAAAAGGGTGGATTGACACTAGTACACAAGTGGATCGACAATGTCTGGATGGACCTGCTTGAGTAGGACATGTCCTGGGCTCATTTGTGCGAAGCTGATCAGGCAGTGATCCCAGGTGGCTGCACATCCCTGTTGCAGCCACTTGATGTTTGTCTCAATAAACCATTTAAGGAGAATGTGAGGTGGGGGTGGAACACGTGGAAGATCAATGGTGATCACACCTCTACCAAAACAAACAGAGGAAGGCACCGCTACCAGTTGTTGCTGAATGGGTGAAGGCAGCATGGATGGAACTAGCAGCTGACATGGTTAAGCGAAGCTTCTTGAAGTGTGGTATTGCGAACACAATGGATGGATCACAGCTTGTTCGAGGATCTGGTTAAGTCGGCTGAAGGTGAGAGCTGACACAACTGATACAGTCGCCGATATCCCAGACAATTTTTAAGATGAATTGAATGAGTATTATGACGACAGAACAGATTCGACAGCCTGGGGCGTTCTGTGTGCGGAAGACTCCGACTCTTGAGTTTGATGGTTTCACTGAGGTCGATTTGTGATTGTGTCGTAATGAAAACTATGTATGACAGCAGCCTGTAAAATAAGTTAATAAGTCTGGAAGAGACTTGAGTGATTTTATGTATGATTTACGGGTTTAAGTATGATTTTGTTTGTTTGTTGTTTAATGCCTCTTATATGACAGCAGCCTGTAAATAATTCACAGAGAGGAGGATTTGTATCAATTTGAGAGTGTGCGGAAACAAATGGCTTATAACTTGAAATATGTTCTCATGTTATTATTTTATTTTACAGGAATCAATTTTGTGTCGCGCCTTGTAAACACAAAATGGCGAGGTGTGCTGGAGTTACACACTCGAGCAATCATCGCAGAAAAACCAAAAAAAAAGTCTGGTGTCCCCCGCCGTGATATGACTGGGATATTGCTAAAAGCGGCGTAAAACCATACTCACTCACTCACTCACTCACTCACTACATCCAGTTTGCTTTATAGAGGGGGTATAGGATTTAGGGTTGAATTTGAAGGCATGTACTTAAGGCGGTCGCCTTATATACCGCGATATACGGTAACTCCATTAACACAGTCCATCATTGTAAGTCTCAGAACTTTTCAGCCATTTCTCATAATAATGAGGAAGATTACTCAAGTAAAAGGCTCCATCTTGTCTCCATCTTAAGTGTCTATCCAACAGCTCATTTGCCAGTTTCCATTGTGCACTGCAGTAATCCATATTTAAGTTTGTAGTATTCCTGTTTTCATAAATACATCATATATAATGGAATTAACATGAATACTCTATCTACTTCTACTACAACTGAGACTTCAACATACTGGAAGGCATGTTCCATGAAGAGACACTGGTAACACTTTCAATAAAAAAGAGAAAAGAACACTCACCCTGGGTTCTTGGCATCTTTGTTAGCCACCCTCAACTTAAACTGTAGCCTATCCACCTCTTGTCAGTAGGTTACTATCCAACATTTCTAGTGTGTGTGTGTGTGTCTATATATATATATATATACATACTTACTTTCAGAATGTGAGAGAATCGCTCTCGGGAGCAATCCCTGATGTAAAACCATGACAAGGTTGTCTGATGATGTAAATGCATGGTAACAATCAAAACTACTGAAGATAAAGCTGGTGACTCAGATATTAGCTTGAACTTGTGTGTGTTCTGAGCGATAAATTAACAAGTGCGTCAGACTCGTTCCATGCATGAAGAGCTGCAAGAAGAGCTGCACAGATGGTCCCAACCAGCCATCTGGATACAGACTGAAAAGCTACATCCTTCCCCATCAGGATGCAGGAAATGATAAAGCTGACACTGAGATGTCCTGAAGCCAAAAGCCTATCCATGTCTGTTACACCCAAATAGGAGGGAACTGCTACCAGCACCTGAGGAGGGAAGTCTAGGAGATAGTCATCCTGCCAGTGTGTCCCTCCAAAAGTGAGATTTTGAATCTGACCACTGCTTCAACGGGATGTCAATATAAATGTAAAAACCTTTACAATTGCTGTTAACATGGGCACTTAAAACTGAGAAACACAAGCACACCCCTGTCTGTTTTTCTCTGTTCAGAGACTTCACAAGTTCCTAAAGCACTGGGTCTCCAGAATAGCCTGGTCCACCACCCTGCCAAATCGTCAAGCAAAAAGCTGTTTGATAGCGGAATAAGTGCACACTACTTTCTACTATGTCCTTCACCATTGGACGTAGGGAATCCCTTCCGAGCGACTAATAGAAAGGTACCCAGCATGAAGGCGAAGCAGTTCCAGGTTGTCATGACAATGATCAAATGAGTTGTATCAAGGTCTCCCAACAGTAGGTGCGCCACTGGCTGCTCTACTAGCACCCCCAGGAGGAGTGGAAACGTGGCCACCTCAGAGGATTATCACTTAGCTTGGGAGACTTGCTCTGAGTAGACTGGGGCAGAAAGCATGAGCGACATTGCTGGTCCAGTCTAACATGAATGCTACCACCTGATGATCATCTCCCACAGAGAAGACAAGCCATGGACAGGCTAGCACAAGCTGAAGCCTGTGTCAGTATCCTTCAGGGTTCCATCTGACCCAACAGACATTGTAACTGACAAGTTGGGGCATGTTGCCAGGCAATCTTGCAGATGGAATTCTACATCAAGGGAAGTGATCTGTTGCACCAGGACTAGTTCCAATTTCTTCACCACAAGGTAGTCTGCTTCAATCTAGTTCAGGGAGAACAAGTATGCAAACAGGGAGACCTGATTGTATCCTCCAGTCATGTTTTTTTGTTCATAATCTGTTTTCGATCAGCTATTTGAATTAATTTTGTTGCAATACCTGATGCTATATAACATTACCACCGAGGCAGTGACAACCGAGAGAACACCTTTTTTCAAGTTCAGCAAGGTAAGCAGATACAAGCATTGGTAGACATTACCTTTTACATGTTTATGTACTAATGTCAAAATTTTTAGTCTGAAAAAAATGTAATTTTGGACATAATCATAGGTTAAAAATTCTGATGGAACTCGTCATCTGCAGGTTTACACTTAGCAATAAACAATCAGATGACTTATCATGTGATGTCACTTGCAATCTGTTTAATGTATAGAAAGTTAGCTGGGGGATTTCTTTTTTTTGTAAAATTATAAATGCACAATATAAAAAGAAGGTTACTGAGCAGTCTGACCACCCGATCCACTAAGTCACATCTTATGACCAACATATATTACTGGGCACCCGATCTTCTATGTCACCTCTTATGACCAGCATATGTTACTGAGCACCCGATCCACTAAGTCACATCTTATGACCAGCATATGTTACTGAGCAGTCTGACCACCTGATCCACTAAGTCACATCTTATGACCAGCATATGTTACTGAGCAGCCTGACCACCCGATCCACTAAGTCACATCTTATGACCAACATATATTACTGGGCACCCGATCTTCTATGTCACCTCTTATGACCAGCACATGTTACTGAGCACCCGATCAACTAAGTCACCTCTTATGACCAGCACATGTTACTGAGCACCCGATCCACTGAGTCACCTCTTATGATCAGCATATGTTACTGAGCTCCCGATCCACTGAGTCACCTCTTATGATCAGCATATGTTACTGAGCACCTGATCCACTAAGTCACCTCTTATGATCAGCACATGTTACTGAGCACCTGATCCACTAAGTCACCTCTTATGATCAGCATATGTTACTGAGCAGCCTGACCACCCGATCCACTAAGACACCTCTTATGATCAGCATATGTTACTGAGCACCCGATCCACTAAGTCACCTCTTATGATCAGCATATGTTACTGAGCAGCCTGACCACCCGATCCACTAAGTCACATCTTATGACCAGCATATGTTACTGAGCACCCGATCCACTAAGTCATCTTTTACGACCAGCACATGTTACTGGGCACCCGATCCACTAAGTCACCTCTTACGACCAGCACATGTTACTGGGCACCCGATTCACTAAGTCACATCTTATGACCAGCATATGTTACTGGGCACCCGATCCACTAAGTCACATCTTATGACCAGCATATGTTACTGGGCACCAGATCCACTAAGTCATGTCTTATGACCAGCATATGTTACTGAGCAGCCTGTCCACCCGATCCACTAAGTCACCTCTTATGATCAGCATATGTTACTGAGCAGCCTGTCCACCCGATCCACTAAGTCACCTCTTACGACAAGCACATGTTACTGGGGACCCGATCCACTAAGACACCTCTTATGAGCAGCATATGTTACTGAGCAGCCTGACCACCCGATCCACTAAGTCACCTCTTATGACCAGCATATGTTACTGAGCAGCCTGACCACCTGATCCACTAAGTCACATCTTATGAGCAGCATATGTTACTGAGCACCCGATCCACTAAGTCACATCTTATGACCAGCATATGTTACTGAGCAGCCTGACCACCCGATCCACTAAGTCACATCTTATGACCAGCATATGTTACTGGGCACCCAATCCACACATCAGCACATCTCTTATGACCAGCATAGGTTACTGGGCAGCCTGGCCACCTGATCCACTAAGTCACCTCTTATGACCAGCACATGTTACTAGGCACCAGATCCACTAAGTCACCTCTTACGACCAGCATATGTTACTTGGCACCCGATCCACTAAGTCACCTCTTACGACCAGCATATGTTACTGGGCATCCGATCCACTAAGTCACCTCTTATGACCAGCATATGTTACTAGGCACCCGATCCACTAAGTCACCACTTACGACCAGCATATGTTACTAGGCACCCGATCCACTAAGTCACCTCTTACGACCAGCATATGTTACTGGGCACCCGATCCACTAAGTCACCTCTTACGACCAGCACATGTTACTAGGCACCCGATCCACTAAGTCACCTCTTATGACCAGCATATGTTACTGGGCACCCGATCCACTAAGTCACCTCTTATGAGCAGGATATGTTACTGAGCAGCCTGACCACCCGATCCACTAAGTCACATCTTATGACCAGCATATGTTACATATCATTAGGAGAACTACTACTGCAACAGGAACGTTATGTGCAACAACAGCTAGAGCACCAGGTAAGTAACCAAACCTAGTTTCGCACAATGACAATGACAAATGACAATGTTAATTCTTCACTTTTATTGCCAGCCCTCACCTCTGTTACCACAGCTCCTGCCCCTGTCCAGGCCGCTCTGGCAACCACAGCTGATCACCTATCTTAACACTTTTGAGCCATCATGGAACATATCAGAAATAATGATTCCTTCGTCATTTCTTCTAGGCCACCCCAACAGTTAGCGGGCTGAGCAATGTTACTGGTTATTCTGCCTGTATTATTGAGGCCACGGCCGCTCCTGGAATTTCCTCGCATGTCACGGCCTCCCCTCTCCTACATGGCTGACAATATTGGTGCACATGTGAAGCAAGCAATGGGGGAAAGATTTAGAAAGGGGAATATGTGGATCTGGCTGTGCTGTCCCCTAAAGTGAACGAAGCCGAAGAAGATGAAGGTACTCTTAGACTGATGACCGACAGCACAGGTAAGGTGGTGTTGACACAAGTACAGCCTCAAAGCTTGCCTGGCAAGTGACTTGGCATCGGTGCATGAACAACATCCTTTCATGTTTTCTATTAACACAGTGCTGGGTATGCTGTCATACATGGAGGCTATACGTAACGCAGTATTCAGAATTGGTAGCGGTGCGTGGTCTACGTACGAGTGGTGGTGGTCTACAGTTTCGTCACCAAATGGAGCGGGACCCGATGAGACAATGGTACCGCATCACAATAGGTCAAGGAATCAATCTAGCACAGTAGGTGGTAATACTACTTCAGTTACAGGAATCCTACAAAACGTTTGTTGGGATTTCAACAAGGTTTCATGCCTCAGGTTTCCATGTACAATTCTAACTTTCTTTCGACCCCCAGAGATCATTAGGACCACTGCTAGCAGCACCAAGCAGAGCAGACAATTCCACTCAAACATAATGTAAACAGCACCAACACCAGCAAGAATTGAAAACTAGAAGCCTTATTTGCTGCGTTATGACAGTGTTCACAAACAACATGCAGTTTCATTGATTTTACGGTTTTCAGTATGCTTGCCGACTTCGGTACCACAGCTTCCGCACATATAGGTTGGCAGACAACTTGAGTTGAGCACAAGGGCCAGAAGCAAGGGCCAGAAGCAAGGCACATTGTTCAGGCAAAACTGCATAAGGCTTGGCTTGTTCGGCCCGGCCATTCTACGCAAGGGTTTCATTCGGCCTCTGTCCCAGAACATACAGGTGTCACCAATAGACCTAGTCCATAAAAGCAGGAGTTGGTAACTCCATCTGCTGAAGGTAAGTCACCTGATAGCTTCAGACTAATACACGCAGGGTCAGACTATTTTAAGGACAACATTTCTTCACAGGATTGCTCAGTTACATACTCCCATTTCGATGAAGCAGTGAGGATGGTACAGGAGTTGGGTCCAGGAACATTGCTCTCCAAATTTGATGTTTCATCAGCATTTTGCATCTACTTTGATGATTTCTTAACTTGTGGTCAAGCAGGTACGCAGGATTGTAGCAATAACCTACATAAAAGCTGGCAAAAGCTTGAGTTCTTTGGAGTGCCCGTAGCTCTGGAGAAGACGTCACGTTTTTGGGGTTGCAAAATGACACAGTGGCAATGCTGGTTAGGAAAGAAGATCTGTCTACCTGGCTAGAGTTTCTCACCTATAATAATGGTGTCTCAATCTTTCAACAAGCTCAGTGGGATGACAATAATAGTACATTGCAGCTTTTCACTGATGAAGCAGACAATGCAGGTTTTGAGGCTTTTTTCCAGGGTCACTGGGTCAGTGATCATTGGCCACAACAATGGATTGTTCAACTCATAGCCAAGGACTTGACTTTGTTAGAGTTATTGCCAATCCTACTGTTCATCAGACTCTGGGGTAAGTCACATGACAACAAGATGGGACTTTTCTTTTGTGATAACCAGGTAGAAGTCCACATCATCAACAAGCAGTCCTGTAAGGATCCTAAAACTATGGCTCTGGTCCACATCATCAACAAGCAGTCCTGTAAGGTTCCTAAAACTATGGCTCTGGTCCACATCATCAACAAGCAGTCCTGTAAGGATCCTAAAACTATGGCTCTGGTCCACATCATCAACAAGCAGTCCTGTAAGGATCCTAAAACTATGGCTCTGGTCAGACAACCGGTTTTGCTATGCCTCAGGACAATATTCTTTTTAAGGCTAAGGATATCAACACAAATGCAAATGTCATTGCTGATACTCTCTCAGGATTCTAGTGGGCTCATCTTCGGGAAGCAGCACCAACAGCAGACCTAGCTCCAACGCTGTTGCCACACAACATAAGGACGTTCTAAAGAAAGAAGGGTGAAGACTACTCAAACAGTCACTGGCCAGTAACATGTGGTCAACATACGAAATGGCGGTCAAGGTGCTGCAGGTTTTCAGAACAACACATGGGTTGTCTCAGGTGTGGCCAGTTCCAAACATCTCATTGTCAACTTCATTGCATATATGTCGGTGAAGGGATTCTCCATTAATATGGTAAGAACCTATGTATCTACTATATCTATGAACCATAAGCTAAGGGGCATGTTGGTCTGCACCGATCATTTCTTGGTGCGTAAGCTCATATCTGGTATGAGTAAGGGCAAGAACAACACTGACACTTGCAAACCTGTTACAGTCATATAACCCTAGTTCGTTATAGACATATATACAGCATATATACAACAAATGGACGGGACTAAAAAATAAGTTCGTTATATCGGTCAGTTTGTTATAAGCGTGTTTGTTATAACCGTAGTTTACTGTATTTGCATGTCAGCTTTTGAAACTTTGGAAACTCTATACAGCTGTGTTCTCCATTGCTTTCTTTGTGTTTTTCCGAGCGGGTGAGCTGGTACAAAGTAAACCAGGCCAATAGAGCGGGGACAGGTAACATTCATCCCAAGGCACTCAAAAGGTGACAGGGCTCAAAACAGGGGTTTCCATCACCCTTGCAGCTATTCCACATCATCCTCTGCCCAGTCACAGCAGTCAAGGGTTATTTCCATGTCCACCCAACCGGTGCTGACTCAGCATTTGTTCCCTTCGGGGTCGCACATTCAGCATCCCAAATTGTGGGGACAGTTTGTATGTCTGTCAAAGGGCTGCAAATTTCCACTCAATCTGCGAAGCCCTGATGTAAGTAGTATGTAAACAAGTTAGTAACACCTAATTCGTCTGTACCTAGTTAGGGGGTCACTCATGGTTCATGGTTTTTGGTGTGGGTTTAGCACAAGCCACATGGCGTGGTTCTTGTGGGCTAAAAATGTCAATTCTTACTTCATCACCAACTAATCATTAAAATTATCAGGTCCCTGCTCTTCAGCGGGAATCTGTTCAGTCTCTCTGCGTCTCGGCGGATGGGAACCTCTTAGCTTAACGTAATTCATGTCTGCTTTTCATCAGAAACTTAGTATTTTGCTGCTGGCAACATAGTTGCCCATTGCTGTTCTGATGCTGCTGCTACTGCTTGCTGGTAACTCAAGTTGCCGAATGTAACTCATTCTAATAATAACTTAGGGCAGCCCACAAGTCCCGCCACACCTATGACCTTGAATCCAACATACACTTTTCTTGTTTCTCTTGCCTTGTCAACTTTAACAAGTCTTGTAATGGTGTTTGGTGATACATGCAAAAACCTGGCTACAGCTTTAGATGATTCTCGTGTTTGCAGTCAGCCGATGGCATTGTTGCGTTTGGTTTCCATCAGTCATGGCATGTTTTTGCATTCACTTGCTGTAAGATTGTGATGGCATGCAATTGAAACCTCAACAAGTGATGTTGCATGTGCATGTCACATACATGTGTTTTTGAGAAGGGGGATAACACATCGGCTAGGATAATAGATATATGGTGAAAGCATTAGGTCATTTATCACAGCCATCTTGATCATGTAACCCTCTATACAGAATTGCACATGTGCACTGTTTGATATTATTTAAAAGAAATAGTACCATGTGTAAGGTCTTCAGCATATTGTAAGATTATCTTCATTGACTTGAAAATATCCTTTTTTCACTGATCATGTCTACCTCAATCAAGAGTTACCTTCCCTTGGAATAACTTTTAACAAGCTCCTTCCCAGCACATGACACCTTCGTCACACTCTCAGCAACATTGCTGCCGCCATTGTGGGCACGGCCATTACAAGAATCTTGAAATTTGCCCTCTCACCTCATATGTGGTAACATAACTCCAACACAAGACACAGAACATACCTATGGTGGGATGTAGTCCTGTGCACAGTGCATGGGTCACAAATCAGGCAAGTCAGCCATAGAGTGTCTTTGGATGTGCAATCTTGTTTGCCAACTTGACTCCTGAGAGTTTCTAGGGCTTTGGTCCTACCCTCACTGAAGCATATGTAGCACATCTGGTGTCACCTACGGCAAGTGACTGTTCGGACTACATCTCTGTTCACCCAGCAGTGAATGGGTACCCGGTAGCATTAGATATTTCTGTCCTCCAACATTCTGTGGTTGTTTGGAGATTTCTGCTCATTTCTGTCTCTTGAAGCCTTCAATACAGGCTCAATGTCAATTTGGAGCCTTTGTATACCGACAGTAGCAATAGTATAGGATTGCCCAACATATTTCCAGTGTACTGTTTCTGACTTTTGAAGAGCATATGATACAAGCCTTCAGCTACTTTAATGACCAAGCTATATGCACTTCAGGTTCAAAGTGAGTGTGTGAGTGAGTATGGTTTTATTCCACTCTTAGAAATATTCCAGCAGTATCATGGCGGGCGACACCAGAAATGTAACCATTGTAACCATGTGGGGAATCGAACCCAATCATGTCTTTGGCGTGATGAGCGAATGCTTTAACAAGGCTCCCCCACCACCCCTCAGGTTTAAAGGCAAAGTTCAAACTTTGATTTTTTAAATATTCCTATTTTCATTAAATCTGAGGAGTTGGGAAAACTGAAATTCAGTTAGGGAATTTGTACCGTCATTTGCTGCAGATGAATATTGGCCTCTGTGCAGGTCCAATTAATAAATCCCTGATATTATTAGTTGTAATAAGAAGTAAAAAGCAGTATGAACATCACAAATTGTCTGACAATGATTCATTTTGTAAATGAACAATTAAAATAAATTAACCTGTCAAAATGAATTAACCTGTCATGAATTTTAATGTTTTCATTAACAAGGATATCATTTGTACAAGTTCAAGGCTTTTCAAGCTAGTTGTCATTTTCAAGGCTTTTGTACATTGACACTAACAAATCAAAGCTTTTCAAGAGGGACCTTCAACTACATGGCCTGCTCTCACACCAACTTTCCAGTGACTCTGGGGTAATGAAGCCTACATTCATCACAGAAAATACCAGCTTGTAAAACATCTTTGCTACTACATGTCATACACCATTTGGAAGGTCTAATCCTACTGTTTATAAATACGAAAATTATGTTTATCACATTATATAAATAATGCATTATGTTATAGCTTAGTTTATGTTTATATTAAAAATGAACTTAAAACATTCATAAAATTCAGATTAAACATCAATGAAGCGAAAAGTGTGGCGATTTTCAGAAATTGTAAAATTTCATAATATCCACTTACCCATTTCTTTAATATTTTCATTGTTTATGAATTGGAAAATGATCATAAGATGAATTTTAAATAATATCTATCATCACCTATTTCTCGATAACAGTGGCTTTCCGCTCAGAGGCATCAGGATATACATGTACTGGGATATACATCCATTTTTGAAGATTTATTAGATATAAAACTCTGAACATCAATAATCTCACAGTAACCTCACCAAGAGTTATAATTGTAACATGCAATTTTATTGGATAGAAATTGGTTTCTAATGACAATTTTTTGCCGAAATGCTTGTTTAATGATCAAGGATTGGTCAAATTCAAGCACGTGACCTAAGGCTGCCAATCAAATTACTGCAATGGATACTGTCCTGCAGTGTTGAAAGAGTTGGATGAGTTGATTCAAATATTTATTCAAATGAATTACATCAAACCTTAACATTAATGTTTGAGCTGTGGTCCCTGTAGTGACCAAGGCCTTTAACAGGGGTCACATAAAAGTTGATTTCATGAAGACTTTACCCCACAAGCTTTCCTTATGCCCAGCTCACACTCAGTGACCTTCAATGTCACAGCACTGTAGCTCACCTGGATAAGGAGTTGACAGTTTAAAATGAACAAAATATTCTGTAAACATTGAGAATGAATGAACTTAACATCATCTTAAATGAATGTAACATTGAATGATATTGTTGAAATGCAGAACAGTAAAATTCACAATACACAAAGGTTAAACTCTGATTCTGTATGTGCCTTCTATGGAAATATATTTTGCTTATTCTAAACAATTTTTACAAACATTTTATATATGACAAACAATCCACTTTGATGACTTTCATAAAACAGAACTCCTTAATTGTGACAAACATGACAAATATTCCAGTAGGCTGTATCTGGGAGGCTAGAATGTAACACCGCATGCTGTTGTGAGGCCAGCCCTTCAAAATAGCAAGTTGAATACAGTTGGTTGCCAAGGGCTACAGAACAAAATGGCAGTGTGCATGTGATGACAATTTATGTCCTCAAGGTGATTTCTTGATAGTTTTGACCATAAATACACGACATAAGACATGCAATTGCAGAGCATTAAAAAGATGTCGGAAATTCAAAACAGTTTTCCATTTTCCATTGTAAAAATGTGACATTATTTATGGCTACAAACTTGAATCTTATAAAGCCATTAACATTAACACATAGTTTCTGCTTCTACTTTTTGCAGTTCTTGAGAACGACACTTCACAACAATTTGGCTTCGTCAGTCCAATAGTTCTACAGGAGAAGACGTATACAGCAGGGATTCACATCACCATTGGTCATCGACCATTGTCTAATGGATATTTTAAATTCAATATTTACAGAACTAGATATGATGATTTACAATATCAGTCTACAAGCCTTTTACACAAGGCATTTCCCATATGCCAATAAAAGTATTATTGGTGTATATCTGGCAAAATAAGCAAGAAAAATAGCAATCAGCTGTACACACATTTTCTCCTGTAATGTACTGGTTATTCACGTAAAACATACCCCATATCATAACTAAAAGATTTTTAATGCAATGATCAGAAAAAAGTGTACCAGGAATAATATTTTCTATTTTTTTGTTTTATCAGTTGATGCTTTTACTGTATATATTTAACATTAAAATAACCATAGGGGTGGCAATTTGATATATTGCTGGCTGTTTTGTAATACTGTTTTACACAAATACAGAGAAAGAAAGATTGTGAGCAGAGGGAGAGGAGACAGAAATAGATGCAATCATTTAAAGTGGTGAACCTAACATCTACATACCTTCTAACTTCATGCCCACAGTCAGACATTTTTGAAATCTGCAATATGGACATCTTTTTCGTTGACTCTTGTCTATTTGGCAGCTTCTATTATCTACACAGGAATATACTTTCTTGTTTTGGACTGTTCTCTTGAAGAAACCTGGAAGAAGAACACAATGACTATAACTTAAAGTCTGTATGACAGCTGAAGTAAGCAAACAAATTATGTGTCTGTGCATGTGTAAATATAGATTTTTTTTGTGCACCCACACACACTGACTAGAAAAGAACACCTTGTAAGTTCTTCCATGACGTTTGCATGATATTAAACCTGTTTTCCCATGTAATTCCCCAGTGAAAATCATTGAACGCCCAGTGTCATCATGCCACCACTTACCAAGGGCTGCTTAATTAGAAGTTAGCAGTCTCTCAAAATTAAGTACAGGTAACACCCCAGTTACACTGACATTGCAAAGAGGATACCAGTCTCATGAAGACTGGACTGTTCCACTTAGCATGGGGACGTTTTCTCAGCTTATTTCTGGTTTAACCAATGAGAGACAATGACACCGTGTCTCATATTCACCCCACTTACTGGTAGGTACAAGTCGTCCAAGTGAACACTATGCATCCTTACCCAAACATTCTTTCTGTTTATATTCTTTTGCTTAATCTTTACATTTATTTGAAAACTCTGCAAATAAAACTCAATTAATTTTAGTCGCAACTCTCAATGATTAAAACACGCTCATCTAATGATAAATATGTAAGAATTTTAATCACATTAAACATAAGATATCTTTCTGAACTACCAGAGTTCAATTTGAAATTTACTCTTTTGAAAAGAAATGAGATAAAGAGCATGAGTATTGTGACAGATCTTGACAAATCTGGACATTAGAAATTAGTTGAGTACATTGCAACTTATTCAACTAACCTTTGGAAGAGAAAAATGGATTTTAGTTCTCAAGAGGATCTTGTCAATGTAATTGCAGTTAGAAACCACAAACAGTAAAAACTATGACCAACAAAATTTAGTTTCAGTCAGTTGAAAAGGTTATTTAAATGTATCTAAAATAACAATGAAAGGACAGTGTTTCCCAACTGAAGACATTCACTGGCACCAATGGGTCACCCATTGCGTTTCAGTCAGGTGAGCTACATCAGTCCAAAGCCATCAAGGATGCCTTGATCAGATATCACCACTACCACACACACAGACTTTGTTGACTGAAACATGAATGCAAAACATCAACTTCCATCTAACAGACCTTAAGAATATTTTACTGTCAAAAAAGACAACCACTGACCAACATGGCATATTAATTGTTTTTCGAGTATGTTCTGCAGAAATACTGAGGACTAAAACCTAAAACACTGAACACAAGTGAGCTGAACAAACTAATATCAATTTGTGTCATCACAAGGAGACACATACTTGCCAAAGTTCAGCGTGGCAATTTCAGAGAAGTTTGAAAAGGCATACACAAATTCAGTTGGAGAGAACATGAAAACAATGTACTTCTACTTTGCACAAGAATGGCTGACAGTATAGTTGAACAGCAAATGTCAACTCTAGTTGAAAATTTAAAATATTGCAAAAACTGAACATATACACCCAGGGGGGATAAACATGACATTTGTGTCTTCACTTCATAACTGTTTTAATATTCATTTTTGTGGTGAGCCCTATATTCTATGACCGATGTTATTTCAGAATATCTTTCACTAAGCCACAATGACGTTCTCAGCAGAACACTTTTATCCAAGGGTGTAAAAATGAAAAAGGACAAAAACATGTTAGGAAAAATGAATATCACATGTAAAATGAAACAATACTCAAAAATGGAATGAGAGAGAGAGAGTACAACATTTTAACACAAGACATGATTTTCTTTTTCAACTTGAAAATTATGAGTAAAGAACACGGTCAAAATTGAAATGACAGCTGTCAAAAAGTAAAAACAAAGCATATCTGTCATTTGCTTTTAAAATATCACACTGAGTATCCAGAATATTGCCTATGTTAGAGGTCCAATGTGGCTTGTAAGTGCTCAAGGTTGAAGCACATCCGGTAAGGGAGATCAATCAATCTTTCAACTACGCCTATGGGCTAAAAGAGATTCATTTTTCTGTTTTTAAGACGCTACTAAATAACAATGGGGCTTATGATCTCCAGTGATTCACTTATACCCATTGCTTAAAATAATTCTAATGCAAGAAGTATTTATTGTACCAGAAATAAAATACTCTATTATTTTGTTGTTTTAGTTGTTCCTTTTACCATATCTATTTTAGATACAAAATAGCACTTTGGTACATTATCTGAGTCAGAGTCACTGATTGAGATCACTTTTATGATAGATATATATGTCCGTTCTCTGAAAACTATAGTTCAAGGCGTCAATATCAGAAATCTGATTGTGGTAGCTGTCAGTAATGTTGTAATCTGCCAATCAGTTTTCACACGATTTCACCGAAATTCACTCGTGTCTATCATGTACCATTTGTCTTACAACTCTTTGTTTCAAAGCATACTGGATGGATACATGTCACAGGTCTGTAGCTCACTTGAATTTGGTGGATTACTTTGTGATCAGAGATCAAATTAGAAATGTGTTTGCAAGTACAGTGTTCCCTCGCTACTGCACCCTTCACTATAGCGCTAACTTGGTTATGCATGGCCCCAAATCTACTCACATTTTTAATAAACTCAAGTTACACACTGACACAATGTTTCCATTTGCAAAAAACATTACCAGCTGATCATGTAACATCGGAAATACCAGTCGACAAATCCGAACTGAAATATGCAATTTAATCCTGGTCATAAAAATGTGTTCATTGTATATCTGGGCTTATGTTTGTAATATATTATTATTATTAATTTTATTCAAAATTTTATTCAATATTGTTTTCATTAATTTCGGTGAAATCGTGCATGAAGTGATCAGTAAATTGCTCAACTCACTGTAATTTACAGCAACCACGGTTAGATTACCGCTTTTGGCAAACTATAGTTGACAGAGAATGCATACATATATCATAAATGCCATACTTTGATTAACAGTCAAGTAATAGTCAAATTGCCACAAGTATGTCAACATGACATTTTCGCAATCGAAATACATGTAGCGCGGGTAGACATGGTGACTGGTCAAATTATTCCATTCGTAAAAAATACAATGCAATAGAAATCAGCTGTACCAAAGTGCTATGCATATGGTTCTAATAATTTTAAATATACATAGTAAAAGCTGCAACTAAAATAACAAGATACTGGAACATATCATTCCAGATGAAATAATAATTTCTCCCGAGCATTGCATCAAAGTTCTTTGAAGTTGTATCGTTGGGTTCTTTTTAACTGAAAAACACTGGTAGATTCATTTGTCACCTCTCACCCCTTTCCGCAACCTTCAAGAAGACTCGTCACCCTATGGACAAATGTAAGTGCAAAAATACGACAAACCAAACAGATTGCGTGTATGACTTAAAGTACTTCGGTCAAAGAATCCCACAGGAATAATTTTTGATTTTACATTTGTCTTACATCTAAATGTTTACCCAATCACACTGTATAATACCATAAATAGCATCTGGAATATATATGATATATTAGGGAAATATATGTGCATCAGTTCGCAATGAGTTGACCATTCTTTTAGCTATGCCTATTTGCACTAAGACCCAGTGGTAAAAATAGCCATGAGAGGGGCACGAGTCGCCATTCGTCTTGTCTCGGAATAACAGGAGTTGGTAACGAATGCAGTAGATTGGGAGAAAACGTGCGCTTTCCTATATACAGCTTAGTTCATGAGAAAATACACGGTAATCTTAATCTCTGCACATAAAACAATTCCTTGGAGAGCAGGAAATACAATTCAAATGGTAAATCATCATCATAGATATGTTAAAATCAAATTTCATATATTTATTTTCAAGTTTGCTATGCATGTTCGGTCAACTGAATTCACTGAAGGGATATAATGTATTGTTTTTACTGTGCATAGCAGTCAATAAATCTTTTTGTAAAACTATGAATCATAAACAACTAGTATTCTAATCTTTTATTCAACACTGAACTTGCAGCGCAGATCAGAGATGTTGAGTTGGTCATCTACCCCCTACGACTCCACCTCGGACAAACCGCTGATCGTCTATAACGGTCATTAATTATTTGGACCCCAAAGGTAGCGTTGGAGTGAGGGATCTTTGTACAATTTTCACAATTGTTTTTTCTTTATTCATCGTAACACCATGAACAAATCTGTTAGATAACAAAGCCAGCGGAAGTTAGATTACTTGTCAGATTACTTGTCTGCCAGTAGGTTCAACATAAAACACTTGAGACTGTTAAGAAATGCAACATCCATAAATTCTACTTTAGTGTGACGGGGTCTTTTGTTGCCTAATGATCACACATAGTACCACTAGGCTACCCCAATGCCCTGGGACTGCTAACATAGTACCATGCAGGTGTTCCTGCCCACTAAGCTACCCCAATGCCCTGGACTGCTTACATAGTACCATGCAGGTGTTCCTGCCCACTAAGCTACCCCAATGCCCTAGGACTGCTTACACTGTACCATGCAGGTCTTCCTGCAAACTAGGCTACCCCAATGCCCTAGGACTGCTTACATAGTACCATGCAGGTCTTCCTGCCCACTAGGCTACCCCAATACCCTAGGACTGCTTACATAGTACCATGCAGGTCTTCCTGCCCACTAGGCTACCCCAATGCCCTAGGACTGCTTACAAAGTACCATGCAGGTCTTCCTGCAAACTAGGCTACCCCAATGCCCTAGGACTGCTTACACTGTACCATGCAGGTGCTCCTGCCAACTAGGCTACCCCAATGCCCTGGGACTGCTTACATAGTACCATGCAGGTCTTCCTGCCCACTAGGCTACCCCAATACCCTAGGACTGCTTACATAGTACCATGCAGGTCTTCCTGCCAATTAGGCTACCCCAATGCCCTGGGACTGCTTACATAGTACCATGCAGGTCTTCCTGCCCACTAGGCTACCCCAATGCCCTGGGACTGCTTACAAAGTACCATGCAGGTCTTCCTGCCAACTAGGCTACCCCAATGCCCTGGGACTGCTTACACTGTACCATGCAGGTGCTCCTGCCAACTAGGCTACCCCAATGCCCTGGGACTGCTTACATAGTACCATGCAGGTGATCCTGCCCACTAGGCTACCCCAATACCCTAGGATGTCTAACATTGCACCATGCAGGTGCTCCTGACCACTAGGCTACCCCAATGCCCTGGGACTGCTTACATAAAATTATGAAGTTACATAAATAAGAATGTTCCAGGCACTTCCGTTTGAATGATTCCATTTCATGTCTAATGCAAGACAACTTTAAAACAGAGAGTATCATGCCTCTTGCTTTATTATATACCAATCACTTTACCCAATCACATGACATATTATTTCTTGTTGAAAACATTGGGATAAGTTCTTACAACATTCCATAAAAAATAGGGATTGGTCGAGAACACAAAGAAGCAGAACTATCTATAGAAAGACGATGAAGGTCGCTGAAAACCTTACCATTTCAGTGCCCCACCCAAAGGACCAAATTAAATCTAACTACAATGAACACTTCCTGAGTTATAGTGAACATTACACATTACTGAGAGTATGACCTTGAGAGTGGATTTGACTTATAGTATCAGTTGCAAAGGGCTATCCAGCATATAAACTTATAAGGATGTCCACATCTACTACCATCTACATAACCAACATCAAACAAGAGGTATCGTTGTTCTAAGAATACCTCCTGTATCACTGCCACAATTCTGTATTTTGGCTGTCATCACACTATAAAAGTCTTTTATACTTTCAACAGAAGTCCTCTTCACATTCAGCTGACCCTAACTGCATGGATATTAGTTTTCCTCCACCATTGCTTTGCGCATGCACATGGCAGGAAAACTACTTCTGTTCAATAATCCAACATCCAACTAGCAGGGTTCGAAATTAAGGGACGCTAAGACGCAAAATGCGTCTTAATTTATGATTTTGCGTCTATAAATCAAAATAAAGACTATATGTTTTGGGTCTTGCTTTTTTCTGTTTAACAATTGGTTGAGAAATACCTTGATTTCTAAATTCACTGTGATAACATTTGATTTCGCGAAGATTTTCCTTGATTTGTTTACCTCCAATTTAGAGTTACCTCCCCATTCGCGTTTCCGGGAAAAACTTTTACTTCCTTTCAACTTTTGTGAACGCGAACTATTCTGAGCTCTTTTTGACCAATGAACATATAGCACGGAGATAAATATTATGGAAATGACGTATGTCTATTTTCGGGTGACCAATCAAATGCCATAAAAACTATGTCATCGTTAATCTATTCAATTGACCCAAGGTCGATTCTTTTTTTAAGATGACATGCCATCCTCAAATTCCAGACGACACCTGTAGGCTGGTTGACTGACCAAGCCGTAGTCACGTCAAAATAGTATATAATTTTATGAACCTATCTGTCATATCATTTATTTATTAAATCTATCACATTTCCCAATGTCTGAAATACGTATTCCATTTCAATTTATCATTTCTTATCGATAAATTAAAAAACTATTCACTATTTCCCGCAATGTTATTGAAAATAAAATCTCGAAAACACTCTTCGACAACGGGTCCATATCAAATATGTCAAAGAGCAATGTAAAGACATTTCAAGCAATATATTATACAAAGTAATAGATCTAGATAAAATTTAAAAAATATATCTTAAGGTTGTCAAACTTACATTTAAGTTATTATTTCCATCTTTTCGTGCGATCGCGTGTAATGCAAGTCAAATGACATCTCGGCTTTCGTCGTCTCAATTTCCTCGGTTCGGAGACGATGATTAATGCAAAAATATAAGCATGAAACATCTTTGTCACAGCTCGTAACCTGGCACGATACATCTATGAAGTTCCATATTTTTTATATAGATCGCAATTTCCTGCTTAAAACGTTCAGAATGACACGATTTAACAAAAGTCTTTCGTCAAATTCTGAAATTCATCATACCATAGATGTAATTTGATTGGCCGACTTAGGTCACGTGCTCAGATTTGACCAGTCACGAACCTTGTAGCAGATTTTGGCAAAGAAAGCGTCATTAGAAACCAATATTATCGAAGCTTTCTAGCGATGTGTCACATGGCAGTCTTCGACGAACATGTTATTCGAATACGGAGGTATCTCTTCATGTTACTGAACGGACAGCCACTGTTATAGGGAAATCGGTGATGGCAGATACCAGATCTATTTACAATTCTTTTTAAAATATTTTTCAAATGAGTTTTTTATGAAATCTTATAGATTCTGTTTGCGAAAATCGTCAACTTTGCGCTTCCTTGGTCCTTAATCTCGACGTTACGAATGTGTTAGCTTACATTTTCTTTATTTACAACGAACATAATTAAGTTGTAAATGCATTATCTAAATAATGTGATAAACTTAACATATTTTATAAACAATAGGATTGGAACTTGAAATGGTGTATAATATGTGGTAGATCTAGCAAAGATGTTTTACAAACATGCAGATATTTTCTTTGATAAATGTTTTATGAGTGTAATTTAATTACTTTGTTATCTGAATGTCATAACATGCATAATCAGCCATTATTTATATGCAGCATAAATCATGATCATGCAATCTTGTGATATATTTTTGGAAGTTTTGAGTTGAGAAAAATAATTGCTTGTTGATTTTTTATTTTGCTTGTAACTTTTAAAACCACAAGCAAAAATTTCTAACCCTGACTACATGCAGATAATTGGGGAAGGTGGGTGGGATTACTCCTGAAGTAATAGAGGTAGTATTCTTAGAATTATTAACAACAATAACTATTGTTTTATAATTCCTGTGAATACCATTCATCACTGCCAGAATAACCCGAGGGAAGGGTAGCTTCTAACATCTGGTAATCCTAGGGCAGCTGACAGCAATTGTCCATGTTGGATCCATACCATAATACCTGAATCCCCTTGATCGTCTTATCAGAACATGACATCAATAAGGCAAATACAACCTAGTGCAACCTTGTTTCGCTGAAGGGGGTTGGTAAACTATCTTACGAATGACAGTGCAATGCCTACAAATCGATGTAAAGAAAAAAAACCCAAAGGGCTTTGTAAAGCTGATTGCGAGTGGTCTTTTTTTTTCAGTAAACCAATGTTGCAGTTTTCCTCTTTCGTTGCTATGGCGGACACATTGGCTGTCAAACGCCGATGTCAGTTCAGAATCCTTTTGTTTTTTGTGAAAAAGCAAAAAGCTTCTTCTCATAATAAAGCATTGAAGAAACACAGGACTGTTTCACACGAGACTGTCAACCATGATGACACCGATAACCATAATAGTAATGAAACTGAGGGGAAATGCAAGGACGATGTATCATGTCCACATGTTTTTCAAAATACATGGTTGCAACTTTACCCATGGCTGTCATTTGACCAACCAGCAAATCGTATATATATGCTAATAATACAGGTGCTTGACTTCGTCAGTAATTCATAATCACTTTGAATATTTATTGTGTAAACAAATCAGTCAAGCTTGCAACAACAAATTAATAAGCTGATAATTGGACCGCAGTATAAGAATGGTGTGGAGTGGCATGTCCGTGAATGTTACACACTTGTTAGTGACAAGGATAATTACTTCACAAAGACCTCATTTAATTTGACCAAATTTACAAGATAAATGGATAGAGCTAGCTAAAAATAATGAACTAAATAGCGCTCATCTACATCCTGTAGGGCCAAAATCTTAACCATGTTAACAGACAAACTCACTTCATGCCACTTGTTATGTCAAAACTGGCCACCCTGATTATGCTTCTCGGTTTGACAGCATCATACCTGTGCTCGTGGATTTCAGCAAAGGGTTAAACATCTAAAGCCTGCATTTTTGCCATCCTCCTGGGGTTTTTGGTAGCCAAAGTTACATTTTAAGTAAATCCGATCTTCATGCATCTCAACAAGTTTTAAGCTGTATTTCAAAATAATAAAGTGGGTATCAACCACATACTTTAGAGACAATTTGGTATCTGGAGGTCAACGTTTAATCATTTCTTACATACAATTATATGTAAACTTTCTAGTTTATCCATACCCCATCTTTCAGCATCTTATTACAGAATAAGTTCCCAATGGACAAGAGCAAGTACACTGCAAGTAATCCCATGGTGAAACTGGCCGGTGCTAAACAAGGACCCGACACTGGTATTGAGGAGGTGGACTCGAGAATAGCAGCTTTTAAATCATGCTATGGTATTCATACACCTGTCCTATTATTAGGGAACTCAATGCAAGAGTTGGGTCGAATTATGACTTTTGATTGAAGATGATCAAGACTTTAATTATCTACCAAACAGATTTGTATTTATCTGAAGAGAGCAATGCAAGACCTTGTAGTGAATAAGTGTGGAAATAAGCATATAGTAGGGAATGCACATTGTAAATGGTTAGAGAATGGGCTGATTTATTACATAGACAATTCCAGGAAGCTGAATTGTCTGAGAATAGAGTGAATGAAATTCTATATTTTGATGTTTTTGCTACCACTATGAAGCTAGTGGGGCTCTTGCAACAAATGAGAAATCTTCATTAGAACAATAAAAAGGAATATGATTGGTTGATACACGATGGGGTGTGCCCTATGGTTAATGAATGGCTAGACAGAGGGGAATACTTAATCCTGTTAATCCTTTTGGACTGGCACTAATCGTAGGACGAGAATCTGTACTTTACTAAGAAAGTGTTATCCCAAATATAACATTTGTTACATTTGACCACTTTCTAAATGGCATTGTGTATTCATAGCTTTCAGCCATGGGAGCCGTGCCAATTTACACTTGTCAGAGGGGTACTCAAAGTATGTGATCTAGACTACCAGTTGTCTGACTTTCATTTTTGTGGAAGCCTCAGTGGCTGAGTGGGTTAGATCGCTGACTTTGTGTGCTGGCGATTAGGTGCCTCATACTGGAAAGTGTGGGTTCAAATCCCTGACGGGACTCAACCTAAAAAAAAGTACGAGAATCTGTACTTTACTAAGAAAGTGTTATCCCAAATATAACATTTGTTACATGTGGCACTAATGTTGTTGACATATTTACTGGATGCTTGGAAAGAGATTATGATATCACTATAGACGAGCTTGTATGGGGGCTAATCCTTAATGAGTCTAAATTGAAGTAATTGCTGAATGTTATTCTAATATAGGTGATGACAGATTTACTTAAATAAAATAGTTCAAGGCAATCTATAAGACTATGTAGACATATCTTTTCTCTTATTGGATATTATGTCTGGGAGATGGGATCTTGATACCTTAGGCTAGTATTTATCTGAAAGCTTTAAATCTATTAAACTATGTAGACATAACTTTTGTCTTATTAAATAGTATGTCTAGGAGATGTGTTCTCGTTACCTTAGACTAGAATCTATCTAAAAAGCTATAACTGAAACTACTGATATTTTACATATGCATTTTACCTGATGATATGTGTTACTTGCTTAACTATCATTATACGAAATGTTGCAGAGCTCCAGATAAGCTTTTGGTGTTGTGGGTATTTTACCCATGCATTTTAAAATCATTGGGTATCAGTAATTCTATCTGGGTATTCAAATTTCTGTTACCAACTATTTTTTACACATGTGGGTATTTAAGTTAAATATTTAAAAACACTACTCATCTAGTCCCTTCAAACTGGTGTCGTGTGGGTTCGAGAGCTTTATAGGACTCAACAATACCAATATACTTCCACAAGAAAGTGTGATGGCAAATGATCATGATGTAACGGTCATCGTGGAGTTTGGCAAGGTTGACGGAATGCCCGTTTATAATTTCAAAATAAGTTGGCTAAAGTTGCTGATTTGCTAATCGAATACGCAGGGTTACTTCACAATATTTTGATGATACGCACAAGTATTATTTTTGTAGCGTATCTGTAATGTTCGTTGCGTATTTGGATTTTATTTTACTGCGTATTTCCGCATTTCTGATGTGTATTTTACGCAAATACGCAGCTTATCTGGAGCTCTGTGTTGTATAATTATTACACCATGACAACCCATAAAAGCACTTGTTGTGGATCTAATCACCACACAAAAACTTAGTAAAAATGTTACATCATGATAACTTATAAAAGCACTTGCTGTGGATCTAATTATTAAATAAAAACTTAGTATAAATGTTATATCATGATAGAAGCAAACAAATTATTTTCAAGAATTTTCTTGAACAACTTATTTTTTTCGAAAAAAAACAATCCCAGCCCCAACCCCGAATATCAAATGGTAAGTCCCTAAGGGCTGACCAGCTGCGGGTGTCGTCATGATTTATTGACTACTCATGTCATTCTATCAAGGCAAGTGGGGTATACTAAACTGGGGATTACTTAAGAAATAAATGACGAGTGGGAGCGGCCGCACCCCTCATGGTTTATTCTCCCTGCAGTGTTTTATTGTAGGATAAACAACGACCATGAGTCGTTTATTTCTTATATGAGATATCAATATCATGTACAGCCTCTAAAAATGTACAAGCTTTACAAATATTTACCTGAATTTAAATAATGATGACTCCCTGAACAGAATCTAGTGATGGGTACCACGAATAATACAGTACGGTACATACCATGGTATTTAAACACACAGAGAAAAGCCTTCATTTACGCCATTTATACCTTTTTTTTATAAATTCTCTTCAACAATACCGTCTATTGCGTTTTTTCAGGCCAAAATACTTCCATACCGAAAATTGGCCCTTGCGTTTTTCACGGCCACGAAGTCCGCCATTTTGTTACCAAACAGACATGCAGTTCACTCTTGAGACGGGATTTGCACGGGAATTTCAAATAAAACATAACTTTCTATGGAAATTTATTAAATCTGACATCCTTTACCATATATTAGTTGTTTATAACTCAGGTACATAAAAAATATTACTTAAACTATGAAGAAACGTAATATTCATCATCGAAAATTTCCGTAGCCTACACGGACTCAGGAATTTGCCGAAGTACCGGTATAGTAAGGAAGTTTACCGGTACATACCACAGCTAACAAAAACCATGGTATACCGGTATGCCGGTAATACCACACACCTCTAACAGAATCCGACCTCAGAAATGTTGGACAAGTCCATTTTACAACCTGGTGGGTTAAGTTTGGTATATCCGGCATATTCTCACAATCCTCATGTTGATCATCTGTAACTTTTTTCCTAATACAGATTGTCATATCTCTCCCACTTTTGGATGAGATTGTTTGTTCGATCACTGCGTTTATTTGCGTAGTCCAGCTACATCTGTGGGGAACAACTTACTAGATTCTTCCCTCTCAAAGATAACGTCATCCAATATGTGACGTCATCAAGTTGCAAGCGCATATTCAAATCTAAAAAAATTACGTCATGATAGAATGATGTTTTATCGTGAAATAAACCACGCTTCGTTCTTCATTGTTCTTTGAGATAAATCATGTAGCTCTCTTATATATATATTTTAATAAAAACAATGTGCTTTACTGAGCAAATGTTATTTTAAAAACTGAAGTTGAAATACAACTTCACAAATGTTAAACATAATTGTGTAAACTAAGATAAAGAGGTCTACCATATTTTCTTGACAAGAGTGCACATCCATGCAGAGGGCGCATCCCCCTCTTGGGGATGCAGTATTTAGGAAAAGTGAAGTTTCCAAGAACTATGCGATGTCAAAAGCTACATATCTCTTCAGGTGAACGATGGGAGATAAGAAACTTAGTTGATGAAAATGTGAAATTTGCATCACTAGAAATATGCAGAGCTTTAAGATTACTGTGTGTATTTGTTTTGGAAACTAAGCCAAAAATAGAATCAGCTGTACAACAAACAAGAAGAGGCCAATAGGATATTTATGCAATCATGACAAATATGCAAATTACCCCTATTTGGCCCCGCCCCTAAGCCCCTTGGGGGGTCAGCCCCACCATTTGTACAATTTTGAATCCCCACCACATTGGAATGCTTCCAACCATTATGATGATAGCCCCGCCCATCAGAACCTTGAATTCTCACCACCAGAGAATATATGGTTGATATCTATCTCTTAGTTCCAGAGAAGAAGCCGATTAAAGCAATAAAGCCTACTCCTATTTGGCCCCGCCCCTCAGCCCCTGGGGAGGTCAATTACAGGTACAATTTTGAATCCCCACCACCTCGGGATGCTTCCAGTCAAATTTCGTTAATTTCTAATCAGTGGTTCAGAAGAAAAAGTTGTTTGAATAAATTGTTGACCACGGACTACGGACGGACGAGGGACGCCACGGTATGGCATAAGCTCACCTTGGTCCTTCGTACCAGGTGAGCTAATAAGGGAACAAAAGTATTTGAATGCGGCTATTGTTGAGGTGTACATTTTTAATATTGTGGCATTTCAGAGAGTATCTCAATGAACAGACAAAATGGCGAATTGTGAGTACCATAGAGGGGGACATCAATATCCCAAGTTGCCCAATGTTTGGCAAATCAAAAAGTGTAATTTCTCCAGTGGGACAAGTACCGTCAAACTAGTGGGGTTGCAATGAGACCTAGGATAGACACTATGTCATTAAATTAATTGTGCTACATGTTACTTTTATTTTGACATTGTAATTTTTTGTTATATTAATCTTTATTCAAAGAAATTCATTCAGTTCAGCTTGGTATTTTAAATATTTATCTTTTGTTCTTTTGAACAACATTTTTGGTATTTTTGTTTTTTTCCTGGTTAAAAAATCCATGTCAGAATGCTCAGGGTATCTTCCTGATTTTAAAGTTACTTCCTGTCATTCAATACCGCATGTTCTCTGAAGACAGACATGTTGAAAGGATTCAAAAGGAAATCATTTAAGATTTAAAGGAATCGCAAAGGATTTAGTATGGGGATGGAAAGTCAACATTATTTGTAAGTTTTTATTTTGTCATTTATTTATTTCAAAATTTATTATTTGATCATAACATTTCAGTATTTATAAAATGTAAACAAAGTATGTTTGTTTATTTAAAGGTACAAGGTATAATATTTTGGTATAAATTTAAGTCTAATTTAAAGGTGCATTCTCACTATGAATTGATAAATTAAAGGTAAATTTATCGTCTGTTAATTGGATTTATTTTTTATTGTTTTGTTTGTTTGTTTACATTTTTACTTTTGAGTGTTATTGTTTATTTATTTTAGCTTGTATCGGTTAACTGTGTACAGAAACATATTATTTAGCACCCACACTACACAATAGATTCAAATCTGCTCTGTTGTCAATAGAGAATTCCGTACAATAAACGGAAGGAAAATTTCAACATCGACTGTTAAAAGCCATCTCTATGCAGCCCACCTGAAAGCAGTCTTCCTGTGAAGGGTGTGACTCACACAGCTTACGACAGGCTGGAAAGACTGGGTTGGGCTATAGGCCACATCAGGGACGGGCTGTGAGCCAATGGCGTTACACCATGGTTACAGAAGAAACAAGGTTTTGCTTCTGATTCACAGATGGCAGAAAACATTGATGACGTAGTGGCGAGCAGTATGCAAGGTTTTTTGAATTTTTGAATACCCTCTAAAATTGTGGATAACCCAATCACAATCAAACCCCTGGGTCTAATACTCCAATAACCAAATTCTTATCTAGATCTCTGCATTATCTGTACAGGGGCGGTAGTGTCATGGTGTTGGGTGGTATCACACATGACAGGCAATTGTGTAAGGACATATTGAGTCATGTCACTAGAATTACTGGCAGAAATTTAGAATTGCAAGATGACAATTGCAGACCACATCATGCCAGATCGTCTTTGTTAGTCTCCGACAAGAATGTATAAAGACACTGCTAAGACCCTGACATGTCCCAAATAGAGCATCTGTGGGATATTCTCAGGCGGAAAGTGTACGCCAGGGACCTAACACCCGCCAACGTGGTCAGCTTTGGGCAACCATACGCAAATATGCCTTCAAGGTGTCGCGCAAGTATCGCCCAATATGGTTTACACACCAGATATTGATCTACACGCTCGACATTAAGTTTACAAACTTTCATCGTCATTACACCTTCAGTATCATTTGATCAGTTCTTTGTTGGTAGTATATATTCCAAAATCATGTTATTTTAGTTGCAGCTTTTACTATATGTAATTTGATAATATATAATAATAAATAATAATAAACATAAGTGTAGGATCTTTGAGTGTTGTTGGCGGTATGTACTAAAATCTCCTCGGGGTATGCTGTTAATTTAATTAAGCAGGGTAGGTAACTCTGTACTGCTCATAAACAGATGTGCTCTTCGATATTGGATGCTGCACAGTGTTCGTTTGTTGTTGATGTATGTAGCATTGCATGAGCATATAAAACGGTATGAAGAATACAGAAAACTTACAAATAGTACTACATAACACTGTAATGCAAGGATATTTATAACCTACATTTATCAATGGTGATTTTTGCAGTTGTATGCATTGACAGTACAAAAACACCAGGTTACATCTTGTGTATATACTGAAGGAAACCGGTAGGTTTGAACATATGCTCTGGTTAAACACATCGTTGTGAATTGAGTCAAAGTAAAACATGTTGCCATGAAAACTGAAAAAAAAACACATTTCTAAGCATTCCGAAACAGCAAAAGGCAACAGTTGACAACCTGGTCTTTGTGTGTGCAAAGTTTCATAAGAGCATAGTTTTAGAGATGTAATCTAGACAAAACATTATTACGAATGGACAGACAAGCTGTTACTATATCCACCCATATTACATACCGGGGGGGATAAAAACAAAAAAAATCCAAATCATCAAAAAGGCACCAGTTCACCATAAGACTGATCTGTATAGCAAGTTTCAACAAGAAATATTCAATGGTCTAGCAGTTCTGCTCCATAAACGGAAAACGGAAAGACATGCTTATCACTATATGCCCCTGTTAGAGTAAAGTAACAAGAAAACGAATGAGCCTATGCAAAGTGTTAACAACACACATATTTAGCCTTGATATTCTAATTCAGTAGCCAAAGTAGATTAGGCTAATAGTGTCAAGAATTTCCAGTAGGAACTCTTTGGAATCCCAGAACACTGAAGCCATCAGTAGATGGAAAGATTTTGCCTTTTTCTTCGGAGACGTTAGAAGTTGCCACTGATGAGGAATCTGGAGCATTTCTAATCACAAGCCTTGGAACTTAGTGGTGCAGAAACCTTTGTGATTCGTCAGAATGTTCTCAACGGTCTCATGAGAGATGCCTCCTGTACTGACACCGTGATGTGTGGTGAGTCGTTGATCATCTATTGTCATGTGCATTTTATCAAACATTTACCACAAGATACAATTCATGTCATTAAATGATTCACGCATGATGTTAGGGTGACACAGCAACAATCTTTGTTGTCCTTTTGGAGCTATAGATCTATATTGTTTAAAAAAAGAATTCCTACCTACCTACCCTATTTTAAAAATTGCTGTAATCGGAACCATGACATATTTTTTGAGTAGCCTTTGAAATAAAAAATATTGTACTTAAAAGGAAATATTTACATTAAATGTACAATTAAATGCCCATCTTTTTATTTCACGCCATGAAACCCCAGTAAACATATGTCCTCTCTCAAACTCTTTCTGAGTCAGTCTGGCTCCTTGGAAAAAAAGGTTGGCTCCCAAGACTTACATTTGGCTCCTAAAATGTTCATGTTAGGAGTCTTGGGCTTCCTCGTCAAAAAACGAACTTTAAGGGCTGAAATCGCCTGAACATACAGATTGCACTTCCTGACTTCTGACGTAACACAATCAAGTGGAAATGATGACAAATGCTATGTTCAGTTGACTGCATGTTTGTATTGGAATCTGTGTGTTCTTGGACTAACACTGTGATGTGAAATGCATCCTATTATCACCAAGGGTGCATGCAGGGTTCAAGTTAACTGATGAGATAGATTGTTCAGGACAACTAACACAAGAGGTGTAACAGCCAAACTCTTGTGAGTAATTTATGAGTGCTTCAATAAGTTTCTTAACATCAGATATACAAAAGTTGCTTCCCCTGAACCATGTTCAGTCTTTCCTTTTATGTTCAAAGAGACAGGATGTAAACAATGCATTAAAACTCAATCGATAATGATTTTTGGTAGCAATTTTGTAATAGCTGGACCGATTTTATTTACATTCCAGCACTTTTCAAGAAATGTCAACAAAATTGGCACACTTTTCCAGCACTTAATTTGATGGCTAAATGATGGCAGAATCAAGAACTTTTCATCGGCCATGGTTAAATTCAAGTACTTTTCAAATCTGTGCAAACTGGGGGTATGTTACGGTTCTGGGTGCAGAATCAAACTCACAGTTCCGAAAAAACAAGAGTAATGAAAGAAGAAACGACCTGAGAAATTGTAGGCCAGAACATGAAATCATGATGTAGAAGCAGTTGCTTTTCATGTAGCTGCAGTCTCGAAATGTGGTTAACAATGGAATATGAAGTTTGTTTGTTGTTTTATGCCGCACTTAGCAATATTCCAGCTATATGACGGCGGTCTGTAAATAATCAAGTCTGGACCAGACAATCCACTGATTAATATCGTGAGCATAGATCCACGCAATCGGGATCGCTGACATGCATCAACCAAGTCAGCAAGCCTGACCACCTGATCCCGTTAGTCGCCTCTTACGACAAGCATAGTCACCTTTTACGGCAAGCATGGGTTGCTGAAGACTTATTCTAACCCAGATCTTCAATGGAATATGACAAATTGACAAATCATATATGCACATGTAAGCAAAAGCCAAATAAGATCATGCTAGTGTTTTCCTTTAGTTACCCAGAACCCTTTTCTTAATTATGCACATGACGGTGTTAGAAAGTGATGGAGAGAGTATTATCCCAGATGGTTGTTCCACTGTCGGGGGAATATACACCTATCAAGGAGCTGGCACACACACCTGTAAACAGGAGCCCACTCTCACACATTTGCACCTCCACTGTTGAACATTTTCACCCTAGCCAAGATCACATTTGTAAATCCAAGGCATCTTATAAAAATGGAATAAGACTTTGGTATGGTGATTGTAAATCTGATGGTAAGAACGCAGTATCAGGAGGAACTAAGCTTGAACTGTGCACGCGTGTCCAGGTCCCTAGTTTAGACATCTATTGTACTTCATGTGGTAACAAACTAAGACTGTAGGTGTAATCGGGACCTTCACCCTGGAACTCCTCATGACATAACAGTCACAATAATTTCTTCAAGTCATATGGAATAAGTACATGCCTATAGCTGTGATAGGCAGGTAGGCACTACTGGTCTAATGACACTATTCAAGTCTTGCAATCACCAGCTGCTGTGGTATATTACCATACCCCACTCAGATGTATAACAAAAATATGTTTGGTTCCTAATACGTGGTAAAATAAAAGAAGGTAGGTAGGCACTATTTACATGGCACATCTATCACTTGAAGTCTCTTGTTGTGTACATCACACAAAGTACTGTAGACAGTTTAAAACAAGAGTCATCCGAAGATGACATATCCCCCCGACGTGGCATGTCGGTAAACTGTGTGTACCTTCAAATGTATTTAGATTGGCAAGGAAATATTGTTCCTTGATGCCAAAACCAGAAATATAATGAAGGTTATTAAATACTGGTTCATGTAGCTCACTTTCTGATGATCTCATGAAATTGTAATAACAATAACTTCGCAGATTTGCATATGAATAGCTCTGTAATAGCCTCATGACACAAAGGCATAAAGGGAATGTACTAGGTTATGTAGCTCACATCATATATAGTATATGATATCGGTAAATAGTACACCTAAGAATTATATGTCAGGGGCTACAAATCAAAAAGATTAAAATCTATAAATAACAAACTGCACTACTAGTGAACATGAATGATATGTGCATAAAGTTTGGTGAATCTCTGTCGCATGGTTTAGAAGATATGCTCCAGACAAGGACATTACCCTAAGTTCATCAATTTTCAATTTAAATTGAAAAAAGAAAAAAAAAAGAAAAATCTGTTAACAGCAAAGGCACCACTACATAACCTGCTTGATAGGTGTAAAAACTTTTGAGAAGCTAAGTTGTATGGTTCGGGAGATATGGTCCGGACAAGAGCACTACCCTCAAATTTCCTAAGTTCATCATATTTCCATGGAAACGACAAAAATAAAAAATTCTAAAAATCTCTAAATAGCAAAAGGCACTACTACTGAGCCTGATTGGTAAGTGTACCAAGTTTTGTGAAGCTAGGTTGTACGGTTTAGGAAATATGCTCCGGACAAACAATGATTACAGACAGACAGACAGACGGACGGACAGACGGACATACTGATGGCTATATCCCCCCGTCAAAAACATCTTACCAGAGGGAATGCTGGCATGCCTTTCTAAATATTTTTATACTATTATACTATTAATATTTCAAAAGTTTGAATGACGGTAATGATGAAAACAACAATGGCCATTCTAGTGCTGACTGTGAAGCAGTTTGTCATGATTTATTAGACGGAAGCTGAGATTGTAGGAATCAGTGATCTCAAACTTCAGAGGCATAACCCTTATGAGATGTTTGTGCAGGTTCTTCACTTCTATAATCAGTAAAAGCCTCCAATCGTATTCTGATTAAGTTAATCTTCTAGGTCTTAACCATGCGGAATTCAGTAAAGGCTATTCAACAGAATATATATACGTATTAAATGCCCTCCTTGACATTTGTTCCAGCCAAAAGAAAAAAGCTGTTTTGTGTTTTTGTTGATTTTCAGAAAGCATTTCATACTGTATGGACATATGGACTGTGGTCCAAATTAATAGATAGTAATGTTAAAGGAAAATGTTTTAGAGATATTTTACATGTATCAAAGTATTAAATGCTGTGTGTCTAGTAATGGAAACACAATGTCATTCTTGGTCTGCAAAATCTGTGTAAGACAGAGAGTGAAAATCTGTCACCTTTCCTGTTTGCATTGTATTTATATGATCTTGAGCAGGACCTTTTACAAAATGATGTTACTGGTTTGAAATGTGTTAATGATCAAATGCAGCATAAATTACATATATTTCGAAAGTTTCTCTATTATTATATGCAGATGATACAGTACTAATGGCAGAAATAAATAAGGATCTTCAGAAATCATTAAATGTTTTCAGTGATTATTGCAATCTTTGGAAACTTAAGATAAATTTAAGCAAAACAAAAGTACTCATTTTTTCAAAACATTCGTTGAAAAAAGAATATAAATTTATTCTACAGGGTTCAGAACTAGATATTGTTAAAAGCTATATATATATTTGGGATACATTTACATGTAATGGTCGGTTTTGTAAGACACAAAAGCACCTCTGCGAGCAAGCCTCAATTGCCATGTTTGTCGTTTTCACAAAGATTCAACAGTTGGAAATGTCCTTCAACTGTTAGTTACATTTGTTTTACCACATCATCCGACCAATACTATTTATTATATGCCCTGAAGTGTGCCTTTGAAAAGTCAGTTATGATTGAAAGGATTCATGTGAAACATTGCAAGCGTATGCTTCAAGTTAAGCAATCAACTCAAGGCTTTATGGCTTATGGTGAACTTAGAAGATACCCACTAGAAATTATCATAAACACTAAAAAGATTTTATGTTGGAGTACAATTTTACCATCACCAAATAAGTTGGTGCATGCAGTATAGGGCTTATGTATAAGATGCATCAATGTAACAGGAATTATAATTTCCCACTCAATCAAAACTATACTGGAAAGCATGGGGTTAAATTATGTATGGCTATCTCAGTTGCTTACTAGCATTTCATGGTTGAAGGGTAAAGTTAAACAACTCTGATAGATCAATATTATCAGGATTGGAGACAAGAGATGACCTCGTCTTCCAATGGTTTTATTTTTCTATGTTTGAGCAGCTACATATCATTGAACCACACCTATTATCACTGCTTGTAAACCTCAGATTATGTTTAACTTGAAATAGATTAGGTAATCATCATCTCCCAACAGAAACTGGTCAATGGTTCAGGTATTTGGAATACAACAATATTCAACATTAGAAGTGCTTAAGACGCTCTCAAAATTAGAAAAGGTGGGCGCTTACTAGAATGCATTTAAAAAAACAAAATTGAAAGATTGTAAAATTTGTGGTTTGGCGAACTCAGAATACGACCTGTGTCCGTATTTTACATTTTCATGTTTATCGTGATATGTGGCAGCGTAATGTAGGAGAAGTATTATCAATGAAAAGAGAACCTGATAACCCATCCATAAAGCATGGCAGTGTGATCACTTGCGTCATCACTGATTCAAAATATCAACATTCAGAAATCGCAGGAGGCCATGAGATACTGTGTCAACTACGCTGCTTAGGTTCACCTAGATTAGTTGCCCGACTGAAACAAGTTTTTCAGTCAGAATAAGTAAGTTTTTTGGTACATTGGTCAATCGGAAGGCGCTTATTGGGATTGTTCACTTGCCAATATATTAGCAAATACCACCATTGGCGCTTATTACAGCGGGGCCCTTATTACGTCAAATACGGTATGTACATTATGTAATCTTGGAATTGGTGACGAGTTAATGTTTTATTTTATTATATTGCTCTAACTTAAATGTCCTCAGAATTGGTATCTTCCAAAATACTATTTGCGAATATCCTTCAATTAACAAATCAAACAATAGTTATCATTGTTGATAATTCTAAGAATACTACCTCTATTACATCATTGCCAAATTCGTGTAATTTGGCTGCAATCACACTAGACTAAAGATTTTCAACAGAAGTCCTCTTCACTGTCAACTCCCTGACGGTAATTCCTGTGAACATCCTGTGATTCCATCATGTAAATCTGCTTCAAATCCCCAAGAGTTGACATCCACTGAATCACTTGAAAATTGTGCAGTGGAATAATCAGTCAATAATGTGACACCTTCTCTAGAACTACTATTGCTCATATTACCTTTAATTATTATCCCTGTACTCTCTTGGATATCATTATGCATAATTTTTACGTCACTTCCAGACTTTTACTACCAGTTTCTGACGTCACCTCCGGTCTAAATGACATCATTTCTGCCTTGAGGCATCATTTCCGGTTCTTATGATGTCATTTATGACATCACTTCCGGATGTGACATCATTACTGTCTCATCTCCTTCCGATTGTGACATCACCTCCAGTCATTCAGTTAACACTCTAACACTCAGTAGCTGAGGAAAAGGTAACTCACCTTCTGATGCTGCTGGTGAGAAAACCTCGCCCCCACTCCCCCTTTTCTGAGAAGGGATGAAACACTATTGTCTGGTAATTGCCTGTCCTGCAACAATAGAGCCCCTGAAGATCAGGCTGTATGTCAAGTAGATAAAAGCTGGTAAAGGTGTTCTTTGACCCCCCATTGACAGCCTAAAGGAAACTGAGGTCTCTGACACAAGACTCGTGGCCAGTGCACTAATTTCATGGGCAGAACACGATCCTAGAAGATGAGGAGAAGTTTGGGCCTGACCATAGCTTAAAGCTGTGGTGGACCAAGAGTCTCTTACGACCTCGTCGATGGGGAATCCTAGCAGCCAGGTAGAACGTGAGAGCTCTTAGAGGACACAACAGACGATCCGGATTATCTACGGTTTGTTTAATGTCTGTGACCCAAGGGACCAGTGGTAATAGCATGGTTCTTTGCCATGAATTCCGGAAGAGATCTTAAAGTCCAGTTTGGAGTAATGAGTAAGACTAGAATAGTCTAGTTCATGGAGCTCAGAGACCCTAGCCGCTGCAGCCATGGCTGGTAAAAAGGCTGCTTTCTTTGATTTCTTAAGCAAAGTATCGGACGCAAGAGGTTCAAAGGGTTCTGCTGGTAGAGCTGATAGGACCACCGATAAGTTCCATTTTGGAAATATACATGGGATACAAATATCTTATCGGAGGAATGAACGTATGAGTGTGTTAAAGATAGGATGATAGCTGATCATAAAACCGTCATGTTAGAAAACTGAATGAAGAGCCGACTGACATCCTTAGATAGTTCCATGAGTAAACTTTTATCCTTTTGAAGTTGTATGAGAAAATCAGTAACCATGGGATAGTAATGGCAACATCACCTAGACCATATCATCGTTGCCACTGGAAAAAACTTATCCCATCTATTGTTGTAAATGAGAGAAGAAGACATTCTCCACGATTTAGCCACAGCCTCCAAGGCAGATTCAGAGAATCTGACAGCTTGCATCTTTTCCAAGATAACTTTCAGGCAGTGAGATTCAGGCTGGGAAGATTTTCGTAGAAGAGGTCTGAACAGAAGAACTCGGCAGGGAGGTCGTGGGAGAGGATCTTCCATTAGTAGGGACAGAAGTCCCTGTAACAATGGCCTCCTGGGCCACATCAAAATGATGGTACAGTCCGTGAGTTCTATTTTTTTAATCACCTTGTCTAGGAGAGAACATGGAAGGAATGAGTAAGCGAAGAGATCTGTCCGATCCATCGACAAGGCGTTGATCTGTAATGGCCTTGGGTCTGCTACCAGACTCACGTAAATTGGGAGCCGATGATTCAGGCAAGCTGCAAACAGATCGAGGTACGGAGTTTTCCATATTGACGTGACCCATGTGAAGAAATCCGGATGGAGTGTCCATTCTGTAGCTACAATCTTTCCATGATATGGTGACGAACCCAGGTGTCCACGGATTGGTCCCGAAGTTAGTTGATCCTGGCTTGTGGAGGACATAACTGTAACCTTCCTCTGCAAGTCAGATCCTGGAGAGAGGTTAGCCTTCCGAGCAGGGACATCCACCATCTGATTGGGTGGATCAGCAGAGTTAGTGCATCGTCGATCAGGAGGAGCATGGAAACAAAACGATCTTCCAGTGGACAGAGAATGCATAGAAGGAAACAGGCCCCGATGTTAACCAGGCCCTGAGCGGGTGTGAGTTCCGACTTGGAAGGATGAATGAGGAATCAGAGGCATGTCATGAGTTGTGTCAGAACAGTTTGATTCCACTACAGTTGAGATTTGTCCTGTTCTGCTGCCAAGAAATCATCTAAGTATCCGTGAAGATGAACCAGATCGAGATGGGCAAAACTGATCACTGGGGCCGTTATTCTGGTGAACATCCACGGCGCAATCAAGACACTGAACAGGAGAACGATGCCTGTTTACTGCGAAGCGGAGATATTTTTGCGACGACTGATGGATTGGCACGTGGAGATAGGCAATTTGTAATGAAAAGCCAATTTCCCTGTCTTAATGTTAAACGTAGTTTTTTTAACAGGAGGGATCAGAAAGAATTTGATGAGCTTCTTGAGATCGATAATCATCCTCATATCGGTCCTATATTTCTTTGGTACCAAGAATACTGGAGAATAAAAACCCTTGCTTGTGTCTGTGTCTTGGAGTACACGATTGTCTCGTTTATCTAGCAGTGTGTTGATGGCAAGATCAGTTGCCTTCACTTATGCTTCTTCCAGATGGAATCAGTGACTCAGGGGTTGGGACACAAGAAGTGGACAGGTCCGGAAGTGTAGCTTGTAGCCCTGAGATACCAGTTTCCAGTTGGCAGCGTAAAACAACAGACGTCCCCAACTGGACCGGGGGTCGGTGTTCCGTTGAAAGGTGGTGGTCGTAGATCATAATCCGAAGGGCTTGTGACTGAAAGGGGAGCGGGGGAAGAGTCATCTATGCGTCCTCCCGACTTGAAACCTCTTCTGCTAGATCTACAATGTTTGTAGTCGAAAGGAATCCGATTGGTGTTGAGAAAGATTGTCAGAAAGTTTGGAATGTTTCTTTGCAAAAGGGAATAAACTTCTTCCAAGCTCTTTTCCCGCAAAATATCGTCTCTGGATTGGTCTCTTGGTCGTATGGATGATTCATTAGCTTTGACCTCAAGTTGATGGTACACACTTGAAATCTCGCAGCTGTTTCTTGTCTGACCTCATCCACATTCTTCCAGCGTTGACTACTTAATATCTTGGGGGCTGTGATAGGATGGCACATAACCATCCCCTTGGCCTGATTTGATACAGCCCTAGATCTGACCTGTGATAGGAACTCTTGATGTTGCATCCAAATGCATCCATACGGCGGTCGAAATGTTTTGACTACTGAAGGTTGATGATCAGAGTAGCCCGTGCAGTTCTTACGGCCCACTTGGGAGCCATGCAGTAGCTTATCTGCTGGTTTAACCAGACAGTTTGGGGGACTTTGTGGTGACTCTAACGGACGAGCATCCCTATGGGTTAGGAGGCCAACGTGGCCGTAGCACTGGTAGAAGTAGATGGACGTGGCTCTGACATGTCTCTTCCCCCATGCGGCCTCTTGGCCGGAGGATTCTCCCAAGTCTGGTGGAATTAAGTCTCTTCAGCTGTTCAGCCAAAAGACAATATTCAAATAAAGAGGCCATGTCGGCCTTCTGTTGAGTAAATAATTGCTCCAACAGAGTGCTATGGATGTCAGTAGAAGGAGCCAAAGGTATAGACGTCTGAGGAGTGGTCAGTTGATCAGGCGGTGGTGTAGATAACATGTCAGATTGAGACATAAATGTCTTTCTTCTTGGCCGCATCTTTCCTCTTGGCCTTTGTGAGAGACTCCAAAAGCCTCGAAGTGCCTTTCTTGGAGAGGGGAGTGCAGAGCGCGCAACACTTATCTTCCGTACAGGTGACTTCCCTGCATTTCCAACAGGCTAAGCGAGAGTCGGCCAAGAAAATAAAACGGCCCTCGCTTATTACACGCTGAAGGAGGAGAAGATGACGCCATCTCGAAGAGTCAGAAGGAACACCAGTACTTACCTAATGCTCATGTGTCATAAACAGCCAATAAGACTACTATTTTAAAGTAGAAGTAATGATTTGTTTACTGAAACGGACTCGAATATATAGTGTGACTGCAACCAAGTGCTAGAGAAGAGCAGTACATTGGAAGTTGTTGACTCTAGCACACAGGAAAGAAGTTTTTTCCCCGCCTTATGCATGACAGCGCTGTAGGCTGTTGGGTGCTATTGCTTTAACTACTGTTTGTTGTATAGTTGACAGCGAAAAGGATTTCTGTTAAAAACATCTGAAAGTTTTGTTTACTGTGACTGCAGTCAAAGTACAGGAATTTGGCAATGATGTAAAATAAGTAGAGGATTCGTAAGAATTATATATTATCACTAATGTCTATATAGGCCTATCCTTATAAACTTAACCAAGTATATCAATGCATCAATAAATTTCTACAAATAATGTTACTAGTATATATTTGTATATCTGTATACATGGTATATATGCTCACACATACTATGCATGTATCTCATATTATTATTATTATTATTATTATCTATGCATTCTCACTTAACATATCTATGCCTGCATATGTATACATGTATATGTATATCTATAACCCTCAGGGTTAGAATTAACCAAGTTCATAAAATCGCACATGCACTAGTGCAAATATCACTGCTCAAGCACCAGTGTATTGTTTCAGTCATCCTAACGGCATTGTTGACGTCAATCAAGTCTTATTGTGACATAAGGTCACCAGGACATCAGACTAGAAATAATGTCAGGGCTGAAGAAACTTGTGTAAGAATTCACGGATTACCCTTGCTCACTCGGGAAACACAAGAATTCTGACACTTGTTTCATAAAATCAGTATGCCACACATGCCTGTATAATAATCTCTATATATATCCTCTTTGTATCACATGTTGTGATTTATGAGAATAAACTTGACCTGACTTGACTTGTAGTTATTATTTAATATACTCATGTTTATCAGTCTCATGTATGCAATTGCTGTGGCTGTTAATCCTCCACCTATATAATTCTGTACAATGTCCATTATTTAGTCATGCTTGACAATGGTACAAGGATCTATACCGAAATGTCACCATTACAGTAAAATAAAGAGGTACTTATCCATAAATTGTGCTTTTTCGGAAAAGATATATGAACTGTCAATTTTGAAAGCCTTTCCCCATGACGATGACAAACATCCATATACAGGATCAAAATAATTGGGTCAACTGGAGGTCGGCATCCCCATCCCCATCCCCATGATCACTGCCTTTTCCAGAAGTCCCAAACTTCAAACCCGAGTGTCTGATGCTTCTGGCTACCTTCATAAGAAAGTTGAATGGATCTTCTTGCATTAATGATGTCACTTCCTGTTTTTCTAATCTGCAAGTTCATCTCTGACGTGACGTCGTAAAATCACCTTACTAAGGTATGATGAAATCCAAATCATATTTATACATTGTATGCACAAGACCAATAAATACATTACAATTACACCAACCCTGATAAGACTTTCACAGTGGCCATTAGAACTTATTAAGATTACTAACAAATACCAAGTCGAAATATGCAGTATCAGTAAATGTGCAGAAGTAACTAGCAATCAATGACAATTTTCTTATGACCTGAACAATGACCTTGACCTTCTGTAGACATGCCATTGACATCTCATATGTTAGAACATCCAAATATCACGACAATATTTCCCCCCATTTTTGAGTGAGTGAGTGAGTGAGTGAGTGAGTGAGTGAGTGAGTGAGTGAGTGAGTGCTTTTAGCAATATTTAAGCAATATCATGGCGGGGGACACCAGAAATTGGCTTCACACATTGTACCCATGTCTGGAATCAAACCCGGGTCTTCGGCGCGACGAGAGAACGCTTTAACCACTAGGATACCCGACCGCCCCGTCACTAACTGAAATGTTACAGACTATTTTCAGTGATACCAACATTAATACTTAGTGGGCATTTTAAACCTTGACCTTTGACTTGATACTCACTTGGTTACGTTCTAACACCTATGAATTTTCTCTTTCCATTAAACAAAAGTAGATTATTCGAGAAATCTATGTTTTCTTACATATTTGGTATAATAGATTCTGAGAAAAAAGAGAAATACAGCTACAATCACAAAATGGCAGCAATTAATGCCGATCCAGTTTTAACTCACTCACTCACTAACTCCCTTCTGTGTCATCGTCTGCAGCCCTGGACTTGAACAACCATCACGATGCCGTGAACAAACATATCATTATCATTATCAGTTTGTGCTCTCAAGTCTTGGTGCTCAAGAGTAAAATTTAGTACATTTTATTTACTTTTTGTAAATAGTTTTAAATATTTTGGTTTAGAATTTCAACAGGTTGCAGTTTTTCCCTAGCACAAAAAACTCTTATCTGAACAAGCTAGTAAGCATTATTTTCTCTACAAGTACTTTCTTTACACGTGTTTATATCTCCACTGCAACAGTATCAACTTTTGAAGTCTTTGCTAACACTATACCAGTTATGGTAGGGAAGTGTGGGGTGTATGGAAGCAGCAGCTATTGAAAGAATTCATCTTAAGTTTATTAAACAAATATTGAGAGTAAGAAGCTCAACACCTACAGCTTTTGTGTACGGTGAAATGGGTGTGCTTCCACTAAAGATACTATCAGATTTATTTCATATTGTTAACTATTGTGGATGAAACTTTTTAGCTGTAGTGAAGGAAGGTACATACAAATCTTTAGAAGTGATACTCATAAAGAAGAGAATTTATGGATGTCAACTTCTTTATTAGTTAAATAAAAAGTATAAAGTACTTACAACTAACATACAAGACCTTGTTAGAACATGCCAGACATAAACCAGAATGTAAGACTTGGGTCACCTTCATTAGAGATGGTATGGTTGATATGGCATGGTTTTGTGTGGTAATATCACAGAGAGTAATAAATAAAACAGGGTTTTTGAGTGAATTCAAGTAAAGATTTAATAACATTTATTCTCAGATGTGGCATAACCAGTTGATGTCTCTTAGCGCAACTAGCAGTAGACTTTATCTGCATATCAAGCAGTCCCTTATAATAGAAAAGTATTTGACTTTAATTGATGTTTCTAAATACAGAATATTTCTAACTCACTTTAGACTGGGTTCTCACAATCTGTTGATTGAAAAAGATAGATGGGTTAATCCCAAGGTACAACTGGAAAATTGTACTTTCCCTTTATTGCATTAGCAATAAAGAAAACGAATATATGTGCTTGTGGTCTGTCCTAAGTATCATTTGAAAACGATATCTACATGATTCATGCATATAAGTTTCCAAATATGCTAAAATTTGTCAATTTATTACAAGATGATCACCCTGAAACTGTTTATGATTTATCCAAATTTGTATTTCATATCTTTTAATTTAGAGATAATAATAATTATATTTTGCCATGAACTATGGGTAATATCCATATTATCTAATTTTGGCGCCAGGGATCGAGTGTATAGGTGGGTTGGGGATAGGGAACACTGTACAAGCCTGTATACATGCAATTATTTTTTTTTTATAGGTGTGGAATTGTATTTGGCCTTTGGCCCATGTGGAAAGTAAACTAAACTTTAACAAAACAAGTACCAGAGGTACAGAAGCTAACCTTTTTTCAGTTAAATAACATTTGAATATGACACAAGTTTGCATTAAATTGTATCAAGTGCGCTGATCTTTTTGTGATACTTTATTTGATACTTGGGAGCGAGTAAGAGATCTTGAGATAATACTACTGATGAATTTGATGGGTTTTTTTTATGTAATGCCAAGATGTAAAATTATTTTTAATTCAAACTAATTTGGGACTAATATATTCTCATGCCTCTGGGGTCATAAACAATTTGCTTATTTCATGAGTAATAACCCCTTCATTCAAAGTTAGCCTGTTACATGTAACAAAGATTAGGTTAACACATGCTACTCAACTGTAGATGAGGACATTTCTTCAATGTACCCAAGGACAAGTATTAACAAGTAGCACAGAAGAGTGTTTTTCATTCACAATCAGAAAATCACAGGTACAGATCCTCACCATAATTCATTGATACCAAATTGTGAATGATAACACTTGAAGTTGGGGAAAACGTGTGTGACTTTAAAACAGAATGTCCTATACATCCAGCTCTCTACATAAGAAAGTCAGAAGCTGTTCTGGTGGAATGACTTTACTTCCACATGTGTAATGCAAGACAACTGATTATTTCTAATTGAGAACAGGGGTGTTAGTTCTTACACATGTCCTGTAAACACAGAGGCTATGATGGTTCAGCACACAAAGAGGCAGAACATTCCAGTGACCTTGACCTTCAATAAACGTGTCTTTCCAAACCATACCACTTCAATTCCCAAATCTGATATTTCTTGAGTTATCATGAATTAATGTATAGAATTTTTCAAAGTAAAATCTTGAGAGTAAATTTGACCTTCAATATCAGCTGCAAGTATACTGAACAACAAAAGTTCCTGTGACATTGAATAAGATTTAATGCAAAATTATGTTTTTTACCAAATCTGAAACAATTTCGGTTTGCAACAGATAAAAGACTCCTGTAAGTGTTCAAATGGTTTAATTTGCCATACTGACTTCAGAAAATGTGTGATTTCATAAAAAACATGAACATGCATGCCAAAATGTCAATTTACAAATCAATAGCATGTGTGTCCACCTCTGGTTGCGATGCAAGCAACACATCTTTGTCTCATGGAATGGACCAGGCGTCGCACAAAGTCCTGTGGGATATCTGTCCATATCTGCTGGAGCATGTTTCGAAGTTCCTGGAGTGTCTGTGGAACTCGTGTTTGACGTCGAAGGCGCTGATCCATCTCATTCCACATGTGCTCGATTGGTGAGAGATCAGGGGAGCGAGCCGGCCAGGGGATGACATTCACATTGTTTTGTTGAAGAGAATCCTGAACAAGTCGAGCAATATGAGACTGGGCGTTGTCATTTTGAAAGGTAATGCCTGGGCCATGATGATGCAAAAACGGTAGAACAACAGGACTGATGATCTCATCACGGTAGTGCTGTCCATTGAGATTTCCCTCTACCACTATCAAATGTGTCCTCTGTCTTGCTGTTATCCCACCCCATACCATAACCGATCTTCTTCAATGACACAATGATTGACGTAACGTTCACCTCGACATCGGTACACTCGAAACCGTCCATTGCTGTGGCTGAGGTTAAAACTAGACTCGTCAGTGAATAGAACTTGTCCCCACTGCATGGCTGTCTAGCGTGGAGATGTCTGCACCACTGTAGACGTGCTTGACGGTGGTTTCCTGTCAAAAGGGGACGTCTGGCATGTCTTCTGGTGACAATCACTGCACATCCGAGGCGACGACGTAGGGTTTGTGAAGATATTCGTTGAAGGCCAGGGATGCTTCTTGCAGTGACTGTTGCTGGCTGGAATCGATTTCGTAGGTGTGTTGTTCGAATCCAGATGTCTTGTCGATTATTGGTTACCAAGGCCTGCCACGCCCGAGGATGGTCTCTGACCTGTATTCATCTGTTGCCAACGTTGCCATAAACACCAAATGGTGTTTCTGTGGACATTACATTGTCTTGCAACATCACATTGACTCGATCCTGCTTCAAGCATACCAATGGCTCGCAGACGCTCATTTTCGGACAAGCGTGGCACTTCGTAATGTTGAATAATTGCGTAATTTTGTTGTTTTTCTGAGTGGTTGTTGTCAGCACGATGCTAAACAATGCATATGGAATCCCGTTAACACACATGTTTTATACCCATTCTTGGGTAGTGAAATGCATGGGGCTTGCATAAAAGCCAACTTTTGCATGGAATGAATGCTTTTCTGTAGCAGTTGTGTTTTTGTAGCAGTTGCGTTTTTGTGACTTGATTCCATACATGTACTACAATATTGAAAACCAAACTTTACTTGTTTGAAAAATACACTAAAATATTGGTCACAGGAACTTTTGTTGTTGAGTATATTACAAGAACATGTCCACAGGCTCTCCAGCACTGTTACAAAGTACAGCATATACTATTTACTGAAAGTAGATTACTGTAACCTAAAGTGGCGTTACTTGTCATATTTTATGTCCTTGATATTTTCATGCACCACTGGTGTCCTTGAGAAGTACAGCACTGCTTGGTTTCTAAAATATAATGGGGTTGTTTAAACAGACATGCTTCATTGAGAGTTACTGTTAGTAAAGTAGGGAGGTTGGGGAAGAGGAGTGAGGTGGGGAGGAGAAGTGGTTCAACAGTGTGTGGCCAAGGGCTTGAAATATGCAACATACAAGAATAGACAGTCAATCTCCCTATCCTGGGTACAATGAATTGCTGAATTGCTGGTAGCTATGGGTTAAAAATAGCAGTCATTTCTGTCATTATTAATCAGTCACATGAAGGCATTTTGGATATTTGAAGAGAGAAAGTGGTAGACGCCACCAAGACAATTAAATGGTTGGTCGCTATGCATTATAAGTGACCTTGACCATCAAAGTGTACCAGTCATGCTATACTTGCCTATGCTACTGTCAGTTATCACAAAGAGACTTTGACAGAGATTTCTTTACGCGGGGGAAGCAAAAATATCAGTACTGAACTCGACTCTGAGGTACCCCACTTCTTGGCAATGAAAGGGACAAAATTGTGAAGAAAGCAGTCACCAAATTCTCTCGCTTAAGGGACAATCACCAAAGAATATTGCTGTACATTGCATGCTGTTCATAGGGTGTCTGCCCCATGATGTTCCACAACTAAACACTGGGTGAAGGAAGTTCAGCCTGGAAGAGCCTTTGAAACAACCTGGTTCTGGTCGATCCACTCCAGCACAACACAAGAAAACACTGATGCCATCCACAACCTGGTACTAAACAATGGACCCATATGGGTCAATGGATCACTAGAGTCCCGAGAGTAAACAAGAATCCATGGAACGGAAATAGGGTCTCTCAAAAGCAAGAAGCTTAAAGTAAGTGGATCCACTGGCAGTTATGGCCACGTTCTTTGGGACATGGGACAGAAGTCACAACAGACATGTTGCTATGATAGGTGAATATTTTACCAACTTATGGCAAAGATTGCAAGACCTAGGTTCATGCAGATATGAGACACTATCTCATTCAAGACTTTTTCATTTGGGTTATAACCCTTAGTCTGTCACTTCTTTTTAATCCTGCATACCAGTATGAACATCACAAATTTTCCAACAAGATTTATTCTTACAACCAATAAATATAATAAATTAAGCCATTAATTTCGATACTTTCAGAAACAAGTATATGTCATTTTGTACAATTCAAGGCTTTTCAAGCTATTTAGGTCATTTTCAAGGCTTTTCAAGGTTGACACTAAAAATAAATGCTTTTTCAAGAGGGCCATCTAAATTCAAGGCCTTTTCAAGCCTGTACGAACCTGTCAAGAGTCAACCAAAGAGAAGCATGACAGCAAACTTCAACATGATGTTCTACACTATGAGGACAATGCTCTGGTTCCCCCCAGTCATGTTGCCATGTCTGTATGGGAATGTGGGTACAAGCTTCTACCCATCATGCTTGTTTACCAGATCTGGACCCTAGTGACTAGCATCTGTTTCTAAATTGGAACAAAACAACACTTGCATGGTCAGAGCTTTAAACAGGAACAAGAATTGGTTGCTGCTGTGAAAAGACTGGTTGACTGAACAGGATTTGACCTTCTGGTTTAATTTCAATACTTTTGATTTGGGAAAACACACGCCCAATGCAATACAACTTTGAAACAGTGGGCCTATATCCCAATTGACTAAATTGATGCTCATGATGTTAATCACTGGGTAGTCTGGTCCAGACTAAATATTTTTTACAGACTGCAATTGTATAGCTGCAATATTGCTCAGAGCGGCATTAAATGACAAACAAACTTTGATAGTTACCTTAGAAACAAAGAAATATGTATGGTAAATTGCAAGTAAATGTGGTGTTACTAAACCACTAAAATCTTACTTGTGCTGTTACTAGGTCTTTCAACGTATGAATGTCTACTACATTTGTTGAAAAATCAAGCATTCCATGTTTTGACAATAAGAGTTTTGTGTGACCTTGACCTTTAGAGGTCACCAATAATTTTCTCAAAATTACATCCTAAGACTCAAGAGATCATGTTTTAATCATAAATACTCAAAATATCATGAACACAAGCTGATACAACATTGACCTTCAATCTTCACCCTTCACATTCGAAAGCATTTCCAGAGAGCTTCTGTGGTTTTACAAATAGGGAGTTTACATACCATACTGACCATACTACAAAATCTTGTCATGAGTGAATGACCTTGAACATGTTGAAAGTCACTTGACATAATCATGACATACAAAAAGTGTTTTTGCAGTTACTGATTGTTCATTTTCTATGTTTGGCAGCTGCTATGATTTTCCATGAAAAAAAAACAACATGTGACCTCAGAAGCCACATAAAACACTATTTGAGACCCCATCCTAGAAATCATGCATGTAAAGTTCTGTCAAATGTCAATAATAAATACTGACATACTGTATGTACATACTATGTCTGTCAACATTGTGTGTTCAAGATAACTAATTGTGCCAGTTGTCAAATTTGAGAAAACTTCTAAAAACACTGTAGCCAGTCATAATGGACTCTTTTGTTAGTTCTGAAACATGACGTCAACCAGATGTTGTTGTTGAGTGTTGTTTAACACAACACACTCAACAATATTCCAGCTATATGACAGCGCACTGTAAATGATTGAGTCTGGACCAGACAATCTAAGTCAGAGTTTACTGTTGTTTTTTTTGTGTTGAACAGTGTACCTTGGTGTTATAAACATGACACAGCATGACCACAACTGATCCTGTTTGTTATCAACATCACCGCGAGTGGGGAAAGCATGACACAGCATGACTACAACTGATCCTGTTTGTTATCAACATCACCGGGAGTGGGGAAAGCATGACACAGCATGACCACAACTGATCCTGTTTGTTATCAACATCACCGGGAGTGGGGAAAGCATGACACAGCATGACTACAACTGATGCTGTTTGTTATCAACATCACCGGGATCGGGGAAAGCATGACACAGCATGACCACAACTGATCCTGTTTGTTATCAACATCACCGGGAGTGGAGAAAGCATGACACAGCATAACCACAACTGATCCTGTTTGTTACCAACATCACCGGGAGTGGGGAAAGCATGAGACAGCATGACTACAACTGATCCTGTTTGTTATCAACATCACTGGGAGTAGGGAAAGCATGACACAGCATGACCACAACTGATCCTGTTTGTTAGCAACATCCCAGGGAGTGGGGAAAGCATGACACAGCATGACCACAACTGATGCTGCTTGTTCTCAACATCACGAGGAGTGGGGAAAGCATGACACAGCAAGACTACAACTGATCCTGTTTGTTATCAACATCACCGGGAGTGGGGAAAGCATGACACAGCATGACCACAACTGATCCTGTTTGTTATCAACATCACTGGGAGTGGGGAAAGCATGACACAGCATGACCTCAACTGATCCTGTTTGTTATCAACATCACCGGGGGTGGGGAAAGCATGACACAGCATGACTACAACTGATCCTGTTTGTTATCAACATCACCGGGAGTGGGGAAAGCATGACACAGCATGACTACAACTGATCCTGTTTGTTAGCAACATCACCGGGAGTGGGGAAAGCATGACACAGCATGACTACAACTGATCCTGCTTGTTCTCAACATCACCGGGAGCAGGGAGACCAACATCAACGGAGTAGGGAGACCAACATCACCGGGAGTAGGGAGACCAACATCACTGGAAGTAGGGAGACCAACATCACCGGGAGTAGGGAGACCAACATCACTGGGAGTAGGGAGACCAACATCACCGGGAGCAGGGAGACCAACATCACCGGGATTAGGGAGACCAACATCACCGGGAGTAGGGAGACCAACATCACCAGGAGTATGGAGAGCCAGACCAACATAAGTAATCAGGGAACATTAATGTGGAATGAAACTCATCACATGAAATGTGATCTCTGCAGCCTCATTTCGTAACTACTGACATCTGCTTTTCTGTGATTGCAGCAAGTATGTTCATGTCACTATTTTGACTAGTACAAATTACCGAATCTACCTGATCGGGAGGGATTTCATAATACATATTGTAGCTGCAGTGGGGACAATATTGAAACTCAGATTCAGACCTTGTGAACAAATCAAGACACCATCAGCGGTGGGAACAAACATGAAGTTACAACTTCATCGGTCAAGTAGTTTCTGAGGAGATGTTAACAGTGAAAGGAAACACAATTTGAGGGAATTTAGGAATATGGTCAGTGTGCAAAGGTCAAATTAATGTCTAAACTTAAAATTGGTAAAAATAGAACATATATGTGGAGCCCCACTGCTAACTACCCTTATACCAAATGTCATTACATTTTTAACCAAATCTTAGCTCAAATTGAGGTCATAGTTTATACATATGTTCAGCCCCACTCCTAACTACACACGTACCAACTTGCACTGAATAATGGCCATAAATAGCTTTTTCAATATGGATGAAAATAGGATTTAAACCTCTTGAACAAATTCAGGAGTAAGGATTGGTGGAAACAAACGTGAACTTTCAGCTTCATCGGTCCAATAGTTTCTGAGGAGATGATGCTCGAGACAGATGACTCACAAAATTTGTACTTTACAGTCCAGGAAGACACATCCACACAAAATATCAGCTGAATCCATCAAGCCATTTCAGAGTAGAAGTTTAAAATGAAAACAGTTTATGGAACATAATGGACAGCCTGCCATGACATAATTAAATGAGGTGAAATGGTTACAGGGAAAGTGCACTTAGTGAAAAATATTTTCCAGAGTCATTTCAAATTTCTGTGATCCAAACAAAATGTAGACTTTATTTTTTGGGTTTTATATCATACATTAATTTATTTATAATGCTAAATTCCATGTGCTTATTTTCATTCTAATGGCTTTACTTCCTGTTTCATTACATCACTTGCTAGTATATTGTATGAACAAGCTTTCATGACCATAACAATGTATGGTGCAACAAGTAGGTAGCAGGTACAACAGTAACCAGCACCAATCATACTGCCATGTTTCAGAATTACCCCAAAGATGAAACCGACCTTGGACAGTTGTGCAACAACCTTTCATGTGGTAGGACTGGTAAAGATATATGCAAACATAAAGTTTCATGTCTGCAGAGATAGCCATGCCTCAGAAACTTCCAATGACATATAACCATGTTTTCGTAAAACCTGAATGCTAACCTTGAATTGACATGTTTTCAAGACAAGGTGACAACCTGGAGAAGATATATACCAAGTGTAATGGTACCTGCATTAATATATCTTGTGGAAGTATAACCACAAGTAACTGAGTGAGTTACTTTCCATCTTGTGACACTGCCCTGAGACATTCTCACTGCATTTTCCAATAGAATTCACCAGGTCCATGTGGAACCAGTCCACAGAAGGACATCTTTAAATGTCAAAAATCTTTGCAACATAGTCAAGATACAACTACATTTCACAATTACCTCAAAGGTAACCTTAGAATTTGTAAAGAGATCCATGCCTGATGAGGTAGCCCTGCTTCAGAAGCTGACAATGATATCCTTATATTCTCACTGTCAACAAAGTGTGAGTAGTGAGTGAGTGAGTGAGTTGGGTTTAACGCCGCTTTTAACATTATTCCAGTTATATCACGGCGTGTGAGTAAGTGAGTACCGTATTTTCTTGAGTATAGTGCGCACTTTTTTTCCAAAAATCACAGCTGTGTAGAAGGGGGTGCGCATTATACACGAATTAAGGAGTTTTGATGTTTTTGTCCCCCATGGAAAGACATTACCTTGAGCACGTAACACCGGAAATACCATGTCAACAAATCCATACTGAAGTACGCAAATTAGTCATGTAATTACACTGTCTGGCTATAAAAGGTGTTCTTTGTATATCTGGACTTATGTTTGTAACTTATTTTATAAATTTTATTCAAAATTCCTTTTAATATTGTTTTAATTAATTTCGGCCGAATCATGTGTGAAGCGATCGGAAGATCACACAACTCACCGTTATTAACAGCAACCACGGTCAGATTACCGCTATTGACGCCTTGAAACAAATTTTAGTTGACAGAGAATGTCTATCTAAATTAACAAGATATTGGAATATATTATTCCTGATAAAAAAATAGTTTCAGATATAATTTTTGCCGATCCTTACATTTAAAATCCTGTAAAGTTATATCGTGTGTACAGCTGATTGCTGTGTCCGGCTTGGTTTACGAGAAAACACACAAGGTAATCTTTATTCCTGGATATAAAACAATGCCTAGCAGAACAAAAAATACAATTTAAACGGTAAATCAACATGTCTGGTGATTTTTTATCTCAAATTTGTACTGACCAAGTTTCTCATCACCCGTTCGTTTGCCGGACTTCGCTAAAGGGGTACGGTGTAAAAAAAATTCTGCGCTTGGTATTCGAAAAAAAATAATTCCAAAATATTGAATCCGTTAGAGGGGGGTGTGCATTATACATGGGTGCGCACTATACTCAAGAAAATACGGTAAGTGAGTATGGTTTTACGTCGCTTATAGCAATATTCCAGTAATATGATGGAGGGGGACACCCCAGAAAATGGGCTTCACACATTGTACCCAGGTGAGGAATCAAATACAGGTCTTAAGCGTGATGAGCCAACGTTTTAAACGACGAGGCTACACCATCGCCTCTGTCAACAAAGGAAAAACTAACAATTAAGTCTGATGATTAGAACAAAAAATGTCCTCAGATGGAGAAACATGCCAAAGTTCACTTCTCTCAGTCTAGCAATTTCAAAGGAGAAGAACTATGCATTCTGAGAGGACTTGAAAGCATGGTCAAAAAAGGTACAAATTAATGTGTTAAATCCCACATCAAACTTAACAAAAACCAAATTTCCTTACATTTTGTACACATTCTTGCCACAAACGTGACTATGTCACCAGCCGCAAACAGCACAGGATGATCTGAGGGTGGACAGTACTTCTAGTCTCTCCTAGTATTTATATGAAAAGATATTTTGATCAAACCTGATTTGTGATGAGAATTCATTAAGTAATTAAACTCTACCTCACAAAACACTAAAATTGGGTCTGGATTGTATTGTATTATTTTCTTTTGAATAGCCTATTCCAAAATCTACTGGTAAAGGAGTTGTTTTCTGCTGACTGGTGCCACTAGAGTACCAAGCACAGAAAGCAAGCTCTCTATATTTCCATATATGGAAGCAAATGCATGCATAATTTTGGAGATGAAAAGCATACATTTATCAAGCAAATCATCTGCTTGTAAAACATCTTTGTTACTACATGCTAAATAACATTTGAAAGGTCTAGTCCTACTGTTTATACATATTAAAGTCATGTTTATCACATTATTTAAACTTTTATTCACAACTTAATTAGTTAGTCTTATATAAATGTACGCTAACACATTTATATCATCACGCAATGTGCAGCCCCAGCACTACGTAAAGGTCCCCGGTTGAAAGTGTAACAAATACTACAATACACAACAAGCTGCATGCTGTTTGTCCTACCACAAGTAGTGCATGTCAAATGTCATAAGGATACATGCAGAAACGACAACATGGACAAAATAACATTACAAAACAAGTGGAAAAGTGAGCGTGGCTCACTAATACCCCTGACCCGCCTAGTGTGTCAGTAGTTACAAATTAAATAGCTAGGATAGGGTTAGGGTTTGAAAAATTCATAAAAAATTGGAAAATTAATAACAACATTTTTTATCTTTTGACTGCACCCCTGCATTAACACAGATTATATGTACTAAGTTTGAGATGAATCCACTGAATAGTTTAAGAGAAATCGTGCGGACAAAGTTTTCGGACGGACGGACAGACGGACGGACACAACCTTGGTATAACTATATAACCACCAGTCTGGATTGATAATGTCAAAATTTTGTCATGTTGCATAAAGTACATGTTGAGTTTTCAATGTCAGATTTGTTTTGACTCCACATGATATTTCTTGTGTGTTATTTGTTGCATCTACAGTAGCTGCAATGCTGCAATGCTGCGACGCCATGCTCTAGGAAGTCACCGTGAGGCCCATGGTTTTGAGTTTGTTTCTCTGCTATGTAGTAATTGACAGTGTTTCGAGAAGTCCATGGACAGCAACCTACCTTTACAACTCTCACAGGTAAGCAGGCCATAGTGGTAGCCTGACACCTTGTCTCCGCACACTGGACACAGCTCCTCAAACCCACTCTTGATGTCCGGTGGATACTGGGCATCACTGCTGGAGGTGGACGCTGTAACATGGCAAGGGAGACAATCACCCACATATTCATCACACCACTTCAATTTCAGTGTAAACATTTCAATGCTTTAAAAGAGCTCTTTTTCCTGTACCCTACTCACTATCACAAATAGTGCCATGGCACTGTATCTCACCTGGAAATGTAGTCAACAGTTAAGGATGTAAACAAAGATGGACACTTAACATGAGATGCTTCAAGCAGTCACAGTGAAAATTGGATTTGAGCCTCCTGAATAAATTGGGGCATCATCATTGGTGGGAAGAAGCATGGGAAGTGTCAGCTTCATTGGTCCAGTGGTTTCAGGAGAGGATGCTTAGAGTGCAGGGGAATGCATCATTAGAGAATGTTAGGGCCCAAGGTAATGCATGCCTTAGACATTTACACTGTGGGGAACCCAGGAGCACTGCTGTGGTGCTCACAAACCATGAAACATGAACAGAGTGTGAAATTCAACCCCACGATCATAGGTCTCTCTACACACCACAGGAACTTTACTTGAGACCTGTAAAGATCACATGACCTACATGACCTGATGACCATACAAAACAAGCATGAAATACTCATATACCCCCCCAATATGACATGTCTGGTTGTGCAATGCATTTGCTCCTGTGAACTATGTTCACTGGACCTTTTTGTAAATGGCCTAATTGCAGCACTTTAAAAAGTTATTAGTGGTGTTGTTTTGCCTTCTGCAGTTTATGATAGAATACATAACTGTAATGAGTTGTGTTATTACTTAAACAATAATCAGAGAAGAAAGGGAGTTCTTGCTTTACTTAGAGATCATTGAGAGCAGGGGTCAACGTGAGGTGTACTGAGAAGTACAGTACCAATCATCTGATGATCTGAGTAGAAGACTGGAGCCTGGAATGCTACAGCACTGGCATGATCAGTAAACAACAAGTCCAGTGTTGCTCCAAGACAGTGAGTTTGACAGTGAATGAACTGAGTCATTTTCCGCACATTAAAGAAATCTTCAAGTTTCAGAGTATTGTTTCATGTTACCACCATGCACTGCAATGAAGTATGCTGCTTCACGTGCCACTTGTAAATTGTGTTTTCACAATAATTCACCACATACCCTGTCCAAGTTCCTTTGTCAAGTGATATACATCACAATTAGGTAATTATGGTAACGGTTCTCAGACAACCCTGCGTAGATGTTTTTGTAGAATATGTTAACAGTTTCTGAGTTATGCTCTTGCTAAGGAAACATTCGTTAAAACCTCCAAACCATCAAAAGGCACCAGTTTACCTCTAGACCTATTCATATGCCAAGTTTGGAAGAAATATTGTACGGTTTTCAAGATCTGTGCCATGTTTCGTGATTTTCAGTCTAAGTCAAAGTCACTGCCATGGAAACTCAAAAAAAATTGTTTTTAAAATCCCAAACTATCAAAAAGCACCAGTTTACTTCCAGACCTATAATTTATGTGCCAAGTTTGGTGAAGAAATATTGAATTGTTTTTAAGATCTGTTCCGGAAACATAGACTACCGCTATTTTCAATCTAATTTAAGTCAAAGTCGTTGCCAGTCTACCTTATCAGTCAAGAAGTATCAGAGAAGAACATACTTAAGAGCATATAATCATAAAGCTCACAGAAAGGTTTGCATTCGGTCAGTCTGCTCAGATTCAGAATAAACACATTTGTTAACAAATGAGAAAAATTCCAGTATCATGATATGTAAATTAGCCTGCGCTCATTCATCACTGTGCCGGAGTGGGATGACAGTTATGCAGTCAGCTGATACATTCTCACCAATGAAATGTTTTGCTTTGATATTCGCCATATTCTGTCAGAACTCAAAATATTCTGAATGCCAGTCAGTCACTGAGATTACGAGAACTTTGCTTTTTATAGCAACAAATATTTCCCATTTCTTATTTGGATTTTTGCCATATATCCTTGACTGCAAAGTTGTCAGGCTTAAAAAACTTGCGTCGTTGCACTCCTTAGACCAAATGTACAGGGTCAAGCCATGGTGACAAGGTGGCATACTCTCTGTTTGAGTGCACATGCCGAATAACGGTGATAGGAAGATAATGCAACACCCTCTGATCTGTCACTTTACACCTTGTTCCACGGTAAGGGACACGTCTGCTGGGCCTTGCATCATACGCATGTGATTTTCAACTCGTCTGGAGTCATGTTGATAGTTCGATAGATAGTGATATCTGCCTTCATGACATCTGTGATGAGACGCCCATGAAGCACACTCTTTTTTCCATGAATTAAGAGGATCAAACCAAGAAGACCCACAGTAGCTTCATGTGTGAGGAAACCAATTGTGGCAGCGTCATTGGCACTCATCAAACATCTCTTATAACAATCAAAAACAACATTCAAATAAACAGAAATGGCTAAAATATCAGATTTGAACCTCTTGAACAAACTGGGATGTCATCATTGGTGGGAACAAGCATGTGAAATTTCAGCTTCATTGGTCCACTGGTTTCTGAGGAGATGATGTTTCTGATGCATGACGGAAGACGACTGGCAAGGCCATGACATAAGCATGGTAAGCTTGCTTGACTTTAAAATAGTGCCACAACAATGAAGCTTATCTGGATATATGAAGTCCAAAGCATGTATGTAACAAAAACAGCCACTAATAAAAGTTGTCGTCAGCATTAGTATTAACATATTTTCTTCATAAACACTGAACTCTTATCATGCTTATTATTTGAACAAATTATGATGATAGCCCCGCCGCCTCAGTCCCTTGAATTCTCACCAACGGAGAATATATGGTTGATATCTATCTCCTAGTTCCAGAGAAGAAGCCGTTTAAAGCAATAAAGCCAAATTACCCCTATCTGGCCCGGCCCCTTGGGAGGTCAGCCCCACCATTTGTACACTTTTGAATCCTCACCACAGGAGAATGCTTCCAACCATATATGGTTGATATCTATCTCTTAGTTCCAGAGAAGAAGCCCTTTAAAGCAATAAAGCTAAAATAACGTACCCCTATTTGGCCCCGCCCCCCAGCCCCTGGGGAGGTCAGACCCACCATTTGTACAATTTTGAATTTACACAACCAAATCAAACACTGCCTTCACTTGAGCCCTGGAAACAAAAAAAATAAAACTTTCAAATACTCATTAACAGAGACAAGAACCAGTTCAGTGCATTCCTGATTAATATACAAAGTATTGTGAAGAAATATTGAACAGTTTAGGAGTTATTCTCTGGAACAGAGACGGTTGGATGGAGCCGATTTATGTATCTCCTACAAAACTCTTACTGGTACAGTGAGCATGTGGGAGGGAAAATTGGAAATTGGAGTTCTCTCTAGTTCACGATGGCCAGTTTAATTTTTTTGAAACAAAAAGGTTACTTCATTGTAATTACCGTATTCAACGTAATAAGCGCCCAGGGGGCTCTCAAAATTAGAAATGGGGGGCTCTTATTAGAATATTATTTTGGTGAAAAAGACAGAGTTGAAAGACAAATTTCGTTGTTATGCTGACAGCCTGAAATGTTTATATACGAGAGATACATTTTTCCAGAATTTAAATGCCCATAATTAAGGGTGCATATAACACACTAGTACGTATTATACGCGAATAAATAAGTGTTGTGTACATTGATCAATCGGAAGGGGTGCTAATTGGTATTGTTCACTTGCCAATATATTAGCAAATATCGCCGTGGGCGCTTATTAGAGCAGGGCGCTTATTATGTAGAATACGGTAACAATGTTATGAACATCCTCAAGTTAGTCAAGTTTGGTCTAATTCTCAGTAAAAAGATTGCTCTCAAGGCTTTGGGATGCAAGGAGAGACCCTGACCGTCCATCAGTGCCAATCACAAGCATGAAGATTTGTTGATGCAACCTTAGATCTCCACACCACACTGCCAACACCTTCTGAATGAAATGAATGAGTAACTGAAGTGACCTTGACAATTGAACCTACTGTGATTGGAGTTTCAATCTTTGTGTTTGAAATATGTTTCAAAATGTAAACTCTGATGACCTTGACCTTGAACAGGTCCCTCACACTGTCATCAAATCCACACACCCACCTGTGAGGCCACATACATCAAGTACACAAGCCTCTTTCCTGCCTAATTCACACAGAGTAACCTTGACGTTCAATATTTGCAAGTCGTATGTGAGAACTTATAGTTACCAACGTACCATTCACTGAGTTTCGGGTCCTCACCAATACACAAAAGAGTGCATAGGAATAATGAACAAGTGTATCATGCTGCAATCCCAAACTCAACAAAGCTGCAGTAAAATCTCCACAACTTGTCACAGCTTGTGCATACACCCCAGCAAGTTAAATGTCAATACTTGACAGTCAAGCATTGTAACAGGATGAAATATTGTATTCATGATCATGAACAGCAACCCAAGATCTTAGGATGTGGAAAATCATAATTTTCATTTCAGCTCACGTAAAACAAGTAGATATCAGCATAAATCAGAGCTGAAAAATATGGATCAATTAACAAAGCAATGTTTGTTAAACTGCAACATTAAAATTTTATATTGAAAATCAACAAGAAAGCAGCGTTAGAAATTGGCACTAGTCCTATATTCCTTGCCAAACAGCCCTGTTTAGGTCATATAAGGACAAGTAGAAATTTGCCATTTTGAAGGGTTTTGCTAGATGTTTATCATTTATAAGGACCAGTGGACTATAACAGTTAGTTTCTATTGCTGGAAAGGTGTTCGCATAACAGGCAATCAGGAGCACCTTTTCCTGAATGCCTAAACCTGTCCTGTCACAAAGATATACCGTGAACCATCATAACTTCACCACTTCAGTTCAGTGATAGTGACATCACACATACCCAATGCAGTACAACTCTGCAACAGAAAGTCCTAAGCCTCTAGCTATCTTAACAAAGTCACAAGCACTTCCAGTTTAATGACATCTCTTCTGGTTCACATAATCACTGTATGCTGGACACTGTACAACTTTGAAATAGAAACTCCTGTGCTTCTGATATTTTAAAAACAAAGTTGTAAGCACTTTGAAATAGTTAGAAAAGTTTCAGAAAGTGTTTGCAGCACAATTACAGGGCTGGGATTATGGAGAACTTTACATTCTGGCTAGACTAACGAGTCTGTGCATAGTCCAATCAAAATCGCAAAACAAAATCAAAATCCAGTTCATAAACTGTACTGCAGATTTCGGTCGATTGCAGGATTTGCAAAACATGTGCACCACCAACTCTTTGTCAACAGATATTTTCTAAATCTTTTGATGTTTTTAATCAAGGTGCTCGCGTGATTTGATGCACTTCGCGATGTAAGACCCGTTTTATCACAATATAGATCTTGATTATCCATCAGATCGTCTTGACTGGGCACTGCCATTTTTATTGAAGCAAATGCAAGTGATACTTGAGGTGGGATCTGATTGGTCCATAGGAGAGGCATGGAAGGGACATAACGGGTTATAGCCACAAGTGGTGCTACAATCAAGCCCAGGAATTCCAGCCTAGTTCGGCAAGGGTAGAAACTGGACTTTTAAAGTCAGTTAATTCTCTTGCTTCGGGAAGATGCTTCCCCACCTGCATCACTACCTAACACCTGCCTTGCATCATTATATTGCCTACAGATGAGCAAAAACACCATATTTGTCCCCTTCTGTCTTTACTTGATATGTTGTCCAACCAAACATTCATGATTCATGCAAATCACATCTACAAATTTTCACATCACCTGATTGGCAAAAGGCACCAGTTCGGCACCTCCCTGATGTGCATACAAAGTTTCATTAAGAAATGCTGAGGCAACAATCCCTACCATGATGTGAACTACAGTAAAACATTCCTGAGCAGCAAAGGACAGCAGTTTAATGCATGCCTGTTTGTTGCCTGTCAAGTAAGGAGACGGTGTCTAGTAAAATGTTATCCGTGCGTTTGATGTCAGAAGACAGCATGGTAATATTATTTTGCTCTTGTGATATCAAACATTATCATAAAGTCTCACCACATTAGATTAACATGTTTCTGATAGGATACGTTGAATATTATATATTCCCTACATCCTAAGCAAGAGCAGAAGGTGCCCAAGAGAAACTTGATCACAGACTTTTAAAGAAATAAATGTAAATGTCAATAACATGATGAATAAATCTGGATCCATCGTGAACCTGGTTATCAGGTTTCTCAGCGAGCGGTGTCTGAGATGATGATGGACATCATTTTCCATAACTGAACCTAAGAATATTATTGACATGTCAATGAAACTCAATGTTAAGGTTAAGCTTGGGTCATAGTTCATAAGAAGAAGTCTATTTTTACTGACGTCACATGTCCGATTCAATTCTCAAACCCAACAATAGAGCTCCAAACAATGAAGCCAGCAAGAGGACAAGTCATCAATATCCCCCGCGACGATAAATACTTGTCTTGAATAAATATATGAAACTTGTTGCCATGGAAACTCAAAAAATTTCAAACAATCTAAAGGTACCAGTTCACAGCTAGACCTATCTATGTGTGAGGTTTGGTAATATTGTAACATTGTAATATTTCAAGATGTACTCCTGAAACAAATTGAAGAAAAAACTTGGGTGTTTTACTTATGAATGAGTTACAAATACTAAATGTCAGCTTGAATAGAATAGAAGATAGTGTTTACTAAAGCCTAGATTACCTAAAAAATAAACAATGAGTGGAAGTTGTTTATCTTACAATAAAACACTGTGGTATATTCTCCCTGCAGCATTTTTTCCAAAACAGAACAGGTACCCAGCAACCTATACTAGTCATCAGGCGAAGACAAATGGATTGGATGGTCAGGCTCAGTCACCTGGTTCATTGCATGTCATCATACGCTGACGGCCTGGATCGTGGCTCACAATAGCAATCGCTAGATATCAAATGGCCACTCTTATTGTAAATCAAAGCCGTACGTCTTTGCATAGGGGTATTTATTGCCAAACAAGACAGCGAAGCATGTTGATAACACTTCCGTTTGCTAAACCAAACCAGTTTCATTATTCTCTCGGAAGTAGTGCACTTTACCAGGTGCACTTTTTCGGATCCAATAAGCGCTGTGGGGCTTGAACGTGCTCCCTGACCAGCTTGGCTAATTAATGCGTTAATTAGCCAACGCTCTACCACTGGACCACGAGTGCTATCACATGTAATCAGTGCTCGTTTAAAGAGTCATTAGCAACCCATTAACATGCATACGTAATTCAGTAAACAATGAATTGCGCATGCATGTGACATCACGGTCCGCTCTCCCATTCATCTTTTCTTGAAACCACACCCGAAATTGTTTATGTCAACATGACCAACCAATTGGATTAACCGGATTAACGCTTGAAAAGGTAAGAATTTATGGCTAACCCTTGCCCAAAGCAAGCTAACCAGAAGGACCGAAAAGGGGTGTTGGATCATAAAGACGTGTAAGTTTCCCTTAGACCGAAAAGGGTGTAGGGTGGTAAAGACTTGTTAGTTTCCCTAAGACCGAAAATGGGTGTTGGATCGTAAGGACGTGTAAGTTTCCTTAAGACCGAAAACGGGTGTTGGATCGTAAAGACGTGTAAGTTTCTTTAATACCGAAAACTGGAGTTGGATCATAAGGACATTTTAAGTGTCCCTAAGGCCGAAAACGGTTGGTAAATTGAAAGGATCTGTAAGTTTCCCTAAGACCTAAAACGGATGTTGGATCGTGAAGCGACCGGTAACGGTAACGGAATAGCGAGACAGCGATGGCACTATACCCAAACCGGGATCTATTTTCGGTTTTGCATGTATTAATGTTCGCTACAAAGGTTTGCTTCAGCCAATCATGTGCCGCATATTAAGCCGCTCGGATACATTCGTAATTCTTTTAGCTTGATGATTTGTTGATAACATCACAACCTTGTGTCAAACTTAAAATAGCCAGGCACATCAAGAGTATGTACTTCAGAACGTTGTAACAGTGACCTGCAAGATCAGGTGACCATGCAGGTTGGTGCTCTATATAATCGCGGTAGTTAATTTATAATGGATTGTAATGGGGCACGCTTGCAAACTTATTAAATATGTGATATGCCAAATGTTTGTTGTTCTTTGTTCAACTTTTATGACACATAAATTAGGATTGATAGATGCTGATTTTCTTTACAAATTTCGGTAAACAAAGTACCTGTCATTAGCGAATCTTACCGCAGTAAGGCTGTGTGGATTATGTTGTAAACATCACTTCCTGTTTTGTATTTTGCATAATCAGTATGCATACGACCGAGGTTGGGTCAAGGGACTTCGTCTGAACAAATGGGTTCTTTTCTTATCAATTTTGAATGGAGGTAGGGGTGATTCCACTTCAAAAACATCCCAGAAACTATAATAAAATAGTTAATGTGTGTATACTTGCAAGTAGCCGTGACACAGCGCAACGAGTCCTGTATTCGATCATGCGATGAAATATATCGTGCTTAGATTTGCATAAGTAAACAGTCGACAGGGTGTGTGGATTACAAGATTTATCGATACGATAAAGAACAAATGGGAATACTGTATTCGACGCAACAAGCGCCTGGGGCTTCTTATTAGAATATAATTTTGGTGAGTTGAAAGATAGTAAATTTCGTAGCTTATGCTGACAGCCTGAAATGATACAAAAGAAAAGTATGTGCGTATCCTACACAACATATATTTTCCAGAATTTAATTGCCCATAATTAAGGTGCATATAAGTTATAACACACGAGTGCGTATTATACACGAACAAATAAGTCTTGTGCACATTGATCAATCGGTAGGGGTGCTAATTGGGATTGTTCACTAGCCAATATATTATAGCAAATATCGCCGTGGGCGCTTATTAGAGCAGGGCACTTATTACGTCGAATACAGTACTTGAATGTAAACATTGTTTTTATTTAGCGGACTCTGAACATTTAGTTATTCTACAACAGATTTATCCAGCTCTTAATAATTCACTCTTTGCTGAGTTATATTAAGAATTGCAAAACACATTTTGCCAGAACAGTTATCAGTGTAACTGACATGTTTAAACATTTATAGCACCTGAAACATGTTGACTAGATTTATCAAGGAAATGCTTGATCCTGAATACACTCTTACTAAAAAATGTTCGTTATGCCAATTATGTCATGACTCATTGATGTAATTGTCACAGTTACGACATGAACTCACTACTCAGTACAGTAGCATCAGAAAAGCCATTGAACTTGACTGAATCCATAAACTTCAAATCATTGGTAGATCTAGATATAGACATTCACAGAGCTCCAGATAAGCTTTTGGTGTTGTGTGTATTTTACCAATGCATTTTAAAATCATTGGGTATCAGTAATTCTATCTGGGTATTCAAATTTCTGTTACCCACTAGTTTTTACACATGTGGGTATTTAAGTTAAATATTTAAAAACACTATTCATCTAGTCCCTGCAAACTGGTGTTGTGTGCGTTCGAGAGCTTTATAGGACTAAAAAATACCACGATACTTCCACAAGAAAGTGTGATGGCAAATGATCGTGATGTAACTGTCATCGTGGAGTTTGGCAAGGTTGACGGAATGGCCGTTTATAATTTCAAAATAAGTTGCTGATTTGCTAATCGAATATGCAGGGTTACTTCACAATATTTTGATGATACGCACAAGTTTTATTTTTGTAGCTTATCTGTAATGTTCGTTGCGTATTTGATACGCTTGAATTTCCTTTTACTGCATATTTCTGCATTTCTGATGCGTATTTTTACGAAGATACGCAGCTTATCTGGAGCTCTGCATTCACAAATTTCTGTCCCAATGACCCCTTACCAATGGCTGATGACCCGGACTTGTACTGCCTTTTCATTTACGAAGTTAGACATTAACATGGATAATTTTGTGTTAAAATATTCATTAATATCAAATTTCCATTTTAAGAAATTGTTTGTGCCTTCATGTAAACCTCTTGGTCATGAGAGCAGGATGCGCCCTGATGTGAACCTTTCTCTCACTTTGCCTGTTGATATTTTGCAGTTGCGAAAATATTACTAATTTTTTACAACCACTGTGTTATGTTGTTAATGTTATGTTACAGTGCTATAAGTTGGACCCATCCATTTTTGTTTGGGACCCCTAATTTTATGATGAAGGGTCCAAGTGACCCCAAGAAAATTTAAGCCAGAGCAGACACTGTGTAAGGATTGATTTATTACAGAAGATCTTCAATTCGCTAATGTTGCACAACGTAACAAGTGAGAAGGGTCTGAGTCTTGTGGAGCATGTACCACCAGTGAACATAATGAGGCCTTCATCAAATATATTTTCAAAGTTTATACTTGATCAAATAATAGATTCAATAGTTTAGTTGCAATGAGGTTCCACTGTAGCAGTAATACATTTGGTCACCTTACAGTGGTATTTTCAGTTAAACACTGGCTTTTTGGAATGTGAAAACTAGTTCAATGGCACTGTACTTCACTTTGGACGTGTATGTAGTCAACGGAAAATGACAATAACAACCACTTAAAAAAATCTGTTAGCGTTGACATAAAAATATTTTCTGCAGAAACTAGAGGAGTTTCCAGGTACTTGCAAAACATAGAAGCAGCCTCTTCACCACCATTTTCCTCTAAGCTCCAAAAACATTTACAGACTGTACATGTATGTCCAATCTGAAAACATTACTTCCAAGGATCCAGCAATTGCCCAAACTTCAGGATTCTACAAGTAACAGTAACTGATACAGTTTTATACTAACAATTAAGATGACCTTGGCCTTTGATGGATAATGGCACCAACATTTCATGTGGAAGGATTTGTATAGATACATGCAAATATGAAGTTTAATTCCTGTTGAGGTAACCCTGACAGAACACCTGACTTCAGACCATGACCTTTGACTTATTTTGACCAATCGCTTTTAATGTAGTTTCATCATACTGCCATATTGAAACTATGATACAACCACACTTGCCCCAAAGAAGACCTTCACCTTTGATATAAATGCAATAGACTTTTGATGAAGTAGGATTTGTTTGAAGCTCATCATGCTCATGACAATTAAGTTCCGGTCAGGAACTGACCATGATACACATGTAACTATTTTACAAAGATGGGACTTTTTATGTTGTGTCCTTGTTTTAACTCCTCACTCAGAAATAATCCAGCTGTATGACAACAGAAAATAGATTCTGGACTACACAATCCAGTATTTGACATCATGAGGATTGATCCACATTGTTGGGATATGCTGACATGCAAATCAACCAAGCTACCAAGCCTGATCACCTGATCCATTCAGTCTCCTCTTACCAGCATAGGGTTGCAGTACACCCATACTCTTACCATGCTGTTTCTGTATTCTTAAAACATGTCTTTAAAATGAGGAATGTGTAACTAGATTTAAAATCTTATCAAGTACATCACGTGACAAATGTTAATATCCAATCTGCATTGTACTATGGGCCTAGATGCTTAAATTACTGAATAAGCTGTCTGTCTGACTGTCTGTCTGTCATATTCTTATCTAGAAATCCCCATCAGATAAGTACACCCATATTCTTACCTAGAAATCCCTATCCGATCTGAATGATGACCTTGACCTTTGACTAATCCCCCAAAAGCTATTCAAATGTATTTTTACTATTTTGTGAATATAAATTTTTTACGTATCCTGCTTTACTCCTTAATGCGTCTACTGCTTACCTTATGACAGGAACAGCACCTTGTGATGGTCCGATTGTCTAGACTACTTACAGACAGTGGTAGACTTTCAGCAGAGACAAATAGATCATATGAGGAATCACCAGATATCAGACATGCGATTGATTAGCATACAACAGAGGTTCAACGTTCCCTCAACCCTATGGCAGCGCATGGCCGTTCTACGACAGTTCCCACCAATCCTCACGTCTATCGGTTTATGTTCAACATTGGCTAACGTTAGTAGTCGCATAGAATTTGTTTCATGTTGTGTCTGGTATCAAACTTGAAGATCATCACACATTCACGATCAAGTAGACATTTGACAGAATCGTCATATGCTACCAGGTACCCACCTGTTGGGATCATCATACACAGGACAGAACCAGGCGTCACAAATTTCATGGAGATCAACTCGTGCCTACACCAGCCAAGTCACACATCCTACACAGAACTTGGAAACACCACTTGTCAGTCTACCACACAGTTCACAGCTGGTTGTCCATGTGTGGAGCTCGAACCTTGGCTCCGGCAAAATGAGTGAATTGAGGTTACTGCTGAGGTTGATTTATATATATCGGGTCAAGAACTCTGTAAACATCCAGACTTAACTGGAGTTAGGTCAACTGACCAACGCTAGCTGTGCAGGGTAATAGTACAAGATTGGTTTGCATGCTTACTTCAAGTCTTGTACAAAATGCTGCAAAAATTTGATCAGATGCCTGTCGCTGTACATCAATGTGACCACGTCACTAACTCTAGTAGACCACAGTATCGCGGCACCTCCTTTCATCGTCACCTCAACATAAGAACAGGAGCACCCAGGGGATGGAAACGATCACCTTACTTCGTATGATACAATCGTTTCAGACCAAATGCGATCGGTTGGGGAGCGCATTTATTCTACATGGAATTTGCATTGGTTCACATACGAACATGATTTTCCATGTCTCGTCAAGACACGATCAGAAGGCCTTCTGTAGTTGATTTTTCTTTACAGCCTTGTAGACAACCTAATCTAAATCTGCTTCATGCTCTTCAACAGCCGCTTACACATTGTCAGGGGCAAGGGTTGCTGGGATTGCTCACATAAGCACAGGATTTGACAAGCAGAGGGCATCTGCACCTACATCCAATACAGCAGTTCGTGCTGTCTTACATCAGACATCCGTACCCGTACGTAGCCATCACTCTGCCGTCTCACCTCAAGACATCTCACTTGGATGATAGAGTCGAACGTCTTAGGAGGCACCACTTTATACAGAACTAACTCCAACAATACACCTGTTCGTAGACGTCTCCCTACAGGGGTGGCGTGGGGGGGGGGGAGGTGGGTCGGGTGCACATCTACAGGACCAGACAGTTTCAGAGCTGTGGTCCCACGCACAGCAAATATGGCACATCAACAGCCTCAAGTTGAAGGTGCTTATTCTGGCAATTTCACATTGGCAGGAGCGTCTCCGGAACACTCATCTTGCCATCTTCAGCGACACTGTGGATTGGTGCCTGTGCAATCAAGGGACAAAGCACACTCACTCCCTGCTTCAACAGACGTTTCGGTTCTTTCATCTGGTGGATCGACTGGGTCTACAATTTCTAGTCCAGTACATCCCCGGATATTGATCATCTAGTGACCAGCGTGGGGGCTTACATGATGATAAGTGGCGATCATTTGAAACCTTCTGAAAGGTCAAAAATCAAAATCCCACTACAGCGTCACCTCAATTCTTGGCCGAGTACCTCCTACACTTGCGTACCAAACCACACTTGAAAGGCAGCTCGATTACTACATACTTGGTGGCTCCGAATTGAGTGTTGGACATTCCGGAGGATCTTAAGATGACCAAAGTTCTGGAACTCCTATGCTCATTCAGGCTTGAGGATCAGAAGGTCAAATTTCGTCTCCATGCTTGGTGGATCGACTGGGTCTACAATTTCTAGTCCAGCCTCTTGGCTTTAGCCACAGCGGCAAGGGTTAGTGAGTTACTCGCACTCAATATTACCTGTGTCCGTTTGTGAGCACGGTACACAGGGTGTGGTTCACCTCAGGCTGTGCTTGGATGTTACAGCTAAGTATCAGCTTCCAGGACAACCCGACCGGTCTACGATTGTGGGGTTGAATATGAGAAAGAACTCTAATTGTGCCCTGTGAGTGCACAACTAATTTTTATCCGCCGCTCCAGGACTAAGCGTGGTATGTGGAAATGGTTGTTTATTTCCATATCCCAGACACCCATGACTCGAATCAGTCGCAACACCATATCCCATGGTTACTCGCAGTCATCCTTTGCTAATTTTGATCCTCCGAGAGCAAACAATCCTCACAAGATAATGGTGTTTGCCTCAACCATGGTTCTACATAGCAATTGTGCTAAAAGAGCAATCATGGAAGGATGTTTTTGGAGGACTTACACTTTCTGTTACCTAAGAGATGTGGCACTTGAAGACGTCGAAGGAGTTCGCAGCTTTGGCCTTCTGGTTACAGCCCAGCAGGTAACCAACCCCCGACACAAATAATGATCTCATCGGTCCGGAGCCAGTCTTACCCGATTCATGCAGTATTTGGACACGCCTATTAGGGGGATTATGAAGCTTATATCATAGCAGTTTTTAGATTACAGCTCATGCTATTTTCTTCTAACTGTTTTTTATCTGGACTTATCTGCAACTCTCGTTTTCTTCCCGTTCACAGGATTGAGCGAGTAATACCGATAGCCACTTGACACACCATACGGTCCCCTGGTCTTATGACCATGATGACCATACAGTCTTATGAGCGTTTATCTATATTGAGGATTACATCTGAAGGTATGACTACCGCCAGATAAATCTGAGGCAGGAATTCTTTATATACTGTAAATCGTGAAATTAATGCTTCTCCAAGAGAATGCGACTGCTGGCCCCTAGCCAAAAGTGCGACTCACTATGAATGCGACACCCCCTCCTCTCAAGCATCAGTGGATTTATATCCAAAGAAAATGTCCTCTGTCAGGTTGACAGGAGAATCCTCATCTTAATCCTACCTTGCATTAATCCAATCACACACCAAATAGCACCACTTATTAGGGCTGAGTAGAGTACTTCCACAAAAGCAAAAACAATACATGCGCGCTGGCTCGTGTTGGCCTTTGACGCAGTCACAAAGAACAAAGACACTGTGTTGCGTGGGTGACCTCTGTCTGGATTTGCAGGTGTGATCGGTAATGACATAAATGAGTAGGACTCTTGACTTGACCCCAACCATTTTCGCATTTAATTCACACTCACGTTAATTTCAAGATTGACAGTATTAAACAGAGAGGTCGAGACTTGGTTGTGTGAATGTTTGTGATCAAGTTGATGCTGTATAATGTCATGTACAGAAGAAAACCAAGTGTTTCTTACTCATGTTACCATGATAACTGGTGCTATCTATTCACTTGGTTCATTGCATGTCATCGTATCGCAATTGCGTGGAATGATGATCATGATATTATTCATTGCGTTGTCTAGTCCGTACTCAATTATTTACAGACTGACATCATACTGTGTTAATATTGCTGAGAACAGTGTAAAACTACTAGAAACAAACTATTTTTTATTTGGCTTTGACAAACTGACCATTTCAATAATTAATGCAAATTTTTCAACAAAACCAAATGAATGCATTTAAATGCACCAATTCCACTTCATGATGCATTCACACAATTTGAAAGTGATTCTCATAAACTGTGTTTTCATTGTATGAAAGCTTTCATAAGTTACAGTAAACTATGTTCATAATGAACATGTTTATAACAAACTTAGGTATATTACTGTTTTTGTGGTCACAACCATTTGCTGTATATATGCTGTATATAAGCTTATAATGAACTACGGGTTATAACGAACAAAACCAGTTTGTTACAACCATGGTTTCCTGTATTACACACAGATGTTCACTCATAATGACTGTCTTTATGTTCTCATAACCATAACCATGAAAACCTATCACAAAAGTCCACCAAATATCGAAACTATTCTCAGACAATATGATATGCGATACACATACACTCGTACAGATTCATATTTTAATCCTGTACCATTTCACACATGGAAGGTTTACAGTGACAATAACAAACATACACCTTGAAGCACATTTTGTTCAGCAACTTCTGCGATTTCAAGCCCTTTAAAAATATAAGAGTTCACACATAACTGCAGCGAATTAAGCATTGTGATCCATACCGTATTGTGAACAATGTATCATGACACATATCATATCGGAGATATTCATGTCGCGACATCCAAAGTGAATACCCAATCATGAAATATCAAGTTCTTGGGGTAAGAAGGAGTATTTCCTTCAAAGTCTACAAATCATATGCCTGAATAATCACATCAATATACATCTGTCAAAACTGTTACATTGTACAAGACAAACTTGGACATTCAACAGATTACAAACACCCTATTTCTAACAAGTACTATGCAAAAATCTATTTTTTAATCTTCAAATATATAGACCTTACTTAATTGCAAAGAAGATCTCATGAAAATCTTCTAAAAATTTGAGAACAATATGTTCAATGATATTTTAGGAAATGTGGTTGGTGCATAGGTTATTCTTTTTCACTAAAAAGAGTTGACTGTTGTAGCTTGAGACATGTAGAATGTGGAAATGATATGGAGAGATTTTCAAGAACTTAACATTTCAATGGTCACTTAGATTTTTATTTCTTGGGGAACCAAAAAGTATAACCCTACTATAAAGAATAATAAGTATGAAAGTTTTGGCTAGCATGTTGGGCTATCAACGTCAGCGATGTTCAGGCAGTGTATCACACAATGGTAGGGATGTGCCAATACCACGTGTAAGCAGAGACACATGCATGGCCAATATGTGACCTGGCTGTTGTGTTGCCAATCCCTGAAGCAGTGGCGATGATGACAGTTTTGGACATTGGTTTGCCTGCCCCCAAGCCCATCTAAACATAGCATGCTGCCTGCCATGGTGTTGTGTACAGAATGTCACACACCTACCCAGCAGACAGACACCGACTATTGGACACAGCAAGCACATTCATCACAGGTCTACAGGAACTGACAGCCATTTAATTCAACATCTTCAAAGTTTCCTCCTGTTTTTGGTCATGCTGGTAGGAACAAAAGTGGCCTCAGAAGTGTCCTTTATTTACTGAGATAAAATTTCCTTCAAAGTCAACAAATCATATGCCTGAATAATCACATCAATATACATCAGTGGAAACTGTTTCATTGTACAAGACACTGTGTTGAGAGTGGTGTTGGTCCAAGTGAGAGTAGACAGTGGTGTTGGTCCAAGTGAGAGTAGACAGTGTTGTTTGTCCTAGTGAGAGAGAAGACAGTGGTGTTTGTCCTAGTGAGAGAGTAGACAGCGGTGTTGGTCCTAGTGAAAGAGTAGATAGTGGGGGTGGTCCTAGTGATAGAGAAGACAGTTGTGTTGGTCCTAGTGAGAGTAGACAGTGGCGTTGGTCCTAGTGAGAGAGTAGATAGTGGGGGTGGTCCTAGTGAGAGTGTAGACAGGGGTGTTGGTCCTAGTGAAAGAGTAGATAGTGGTGTTGGTCCAAATGAAAGAGTAGATAGTGGGGGTGGTCCTAGTGATAGAGTAGACAGTGGTGTTGGTCCTAGTGAGAGAGTAGACAGTGGTGTTGGTCCTAGTGAGAGAGTAGATAGTGGGATGGTCCTAGTGATAGAGTAGACAGTGGTGTTGGTCCAAGTGAGAGTAGACAGTGGTGTTGGTCCTAGTGAGAGAGTAGACAGTAGTGTTGGTCCTAGTGAAAGAGAAGAAAGTGGTTTTGGTCCTAGTGAGAGAGTAGACAGTGGTGTTGGTCCTAGTGAAAGAGAAGAAAGTGGTTTTGGTCCTAGTGAGAGAGTAGACAGCGGTGTTTGTCCTAGTGAAAGAGTAGATAGTGGGGGTGGTCCTAGTGATAGAGAAGACAGTTGTGTTGGTCCTAGTGAGAGTAGACAGTGGTGTTGGTCCTAGTGAGAGAGTAGACAGTGGTGTTGGTCCAAGTGAGAGTAGACAGTGGTGTTGGTCCTAGTGAAACAGAAGAAAGTGGTTTTGGTCCTAGTGAGAGAGTAGACAGTGGTGTTGGTCCTAGTGAGAGTAGACAGTGGTGTTGGTCCTAGTGAACGAGTAGATAGTGGGGGTGGTCCTAGTGATAGAGTAGACTGTGGTGTTGGTCCAAGTGAGAGTAGACAGTTGTGTTGGTCCTAGTGAGAGTAGACAGTGGTGTTGGTCCTAGTGAAAGAGTAGATAGTGGGGGTGGTCCTAGTGATAGAGTAGACTGTGGTGTTGGTCCAAGTGAGAGTAGACAGTTGTGTTGGTCCTAGTGAGAGAAGACAGTGGTGTTGGTCCTAGTGAGAGAGTAGATAGTGGAGGTGGTCCTAGTGATAGAGTAGACAGTGGTGTTGGTCCTAGTGAGAGAGAAGACAGTGGTGTTGGTCCAAGTGAAAGAGTAGACAGTGGTGTTGGTCCAAGTGAAAGAGTAGACAGTGGTGTTGGTCCAAGTGAGAGAGTAGACAGTGATGTTGATCCTAGTGAGAGAGTAGATAGTGGGGTTGGTCCTAATGAGAGAGAAGACATTTAATGGACCTGCGTCGGCTTCGATGTCAATGGTAACAAGGTGAGAGAGCAATGGTGATGGAGACTAAGAGCGTCACATTTAATGCTTCACAGTGCGGATGGTAGATGTCCTGATTACAAAACTGCATACAGGAAGTGAACAGATTTGGTGGTGGTAGTGTGATGATGTGGACAGCCATCTCCTACACTGGTAGAACAGACTGAGTACAAGTTCTTGGGAATTTAATGGCACAATGTTACACAGATGAGATTCTTTGGCCACACATCCTTTCCATTATGCAACAAGTGAACGTCATTTTCCAACAAGACAACACCCAACCTTATACTGCACGACTGTCCCACAGTATAACTGACAACATCCTATTTCCAGAATCACAACATCCATGTCCTGCCATGGCCCTCCAGGTCTCCAGATTTAAACCCAATCTGACTGCAAGTACATCAGCAACAACCACAGAACCTCAGTTGGCACAAGCACTGCAGGCAGAGTGAATAAGACATACACACAAAAAAAGTTTTGGACTCTGATGGTGGCCGTACAAGATATTGAGAACAGATGACCTTCACCTTGAAAAAACATTTGTGCCACATGGAACCTGGGTCGATGACAATGATGTGTGCCAATTTTTAACAATCAATTGAAGAGTTTTGATAATTTTCCCCGAACACAAGGACATTACTATGAGCACGTAACATCAGAAATACCATGTCAACAAAACCGTACTGAAGTACACAAACTAATCATGTAATTACACTGTTCTTTGAAAATCTGTACTTATGTTCGTAATCAACTTTATTAATCTTATTCAAAATTTCATTCAATATTGTTTACATTAATTTCGGCGAAATCTATTGTCAAGTGGTCGGAAGATCGCACAACTCACCGTTATTTACAGCAACCATGGTCAGATTACCACAATTGACGCCTTGAAATGAACTTTAGTGGATAGTGAATGGATATATACTGAACAACAAAAGTTCCTGTGACATTGAATAAGATTTAATGCAAAGTTATGTTTTTTACCAAATCTGAAACAATTTCGGTTTGCAACAGATAAAAGACTCCTGTAAGTATTCAAATGGTTTAATTTGCCATACTGACTTCAGAAAATGTGTGATTTCATAAAAAACATGAATATGCCAAAATGTCAATTTACAAATCAATAGCGTGTGTATCCACCTCTGGTTGCGATGCAAGCAACACATCTTCGTCTCATGGAATGAACCAGGCGTCGCACAAAGTCCTGTGTGATATCTGTCCATATCTGCTGGAGCATGTTTCGAAGTTCCTGGAGTGTCTGTGGAACACGTGGCTGACGTCGAAGGCGCCGATCCATGCTCGATTGGTGAGAGATCAGGGGAGCGAGCCAGCCAGGGGATGACATTCACATTGTTTTGTTGAAGAGAATCCTGAACAAGTCGAGCAATATGAGGCCGGGCCGTGTCATGTCGAAAGGTAATGCATGGGCCATGACGACGCAAAAACGGTAGAACAACTTGACCGATGATCTCATCACGGTAGCGCTGTCCATTGTGATTTCCCTCTACCACTATCAAACGGGTCCTCTGTCTTGCTGTAATCCCACCCCATACCATAAAGCTGCCGCCCCCGAACCGATCTTTTTCCATGACACAATGATTGACTTAACATTCACCTCGACGTCGGTACACTCGAATCCGTCCATCGCTGTGGCTGAGGTGAAAACGAGGCTTGTCAGTGAATAGAACTTGTCCCCACTGCATGGCTCTCCAGCGTAGACGTCAAAATGGGACGTCTGGCAGGTCTTCTGGCGACAATCCCTGCACATCTGAGGCGACTACATACGGTTTGTGAAGATATTCATCGAAGGCCAGGGATGCTTCTTGCAATCACTGTTGCTGGCTAGAATCGATTTCGTAGGTGTGTTGTTCGAAACCAGTTGTCTTGTCGATTATTGGTTACGCGTGGCCTGCAATTCCGAGGATGGTCTCTGACTGCATTCGTCTGTTGCCAACGTCAATGTTTCAAGCATACCAATGGCTCGCAGACGCTCATTTTCGGACAGGTGTGGCATTTCGTAATGTTGAGCAATTGCATAATTTTGTTGTTTTTCTGAGTGGTTGTTGTCAGCATGATGCTAAACAATGCATATGGAATCCCCTCAACGCACATGTTTTTATACCCACTCTTGGGTAGTGAAATGCATGGGGCTTGAATAAAAGTCAACTTTTGCATGGAATGCATGCATTTCTGTATCAGTTGCGTTTTTATGACTTGATTCCATACATGTACTACAATATTGAAAACCAAACTTTACGTGTTTGAAAAATACACTTAAATATTGGTGTCACAGGAACTTTTGTTGTTGAGTATATATACTCACATACAAAAGAAACGCAAGTCGGGTATGCAGTATACATGTTATTTATTTTCAACAGTAAAGACAAGAAATACTAATAGGGCAAGATTGACAAAAATTTGACTCAAGACAGTTTAATGGATTAAAAGGCAGATGACATAATTGGTTTTTGCAAATGTTAAGGGCTTACACAGGTTCGGGTCAATACCCAAAATGTCAGTCAATACCTGGTGTGACCACCATTAGCATTGATCACTGCCACACATCTCCTGTACATTGTGTGGATCAACCCGTGAAGATTCCGGGGTAGACTGGTCTTCAGCAACCCACCCTTGCCGTAAAAGGTGACTATGCTTGTTGTAAAAGGCAACTAACGGGATCGGGTGGTCAGGCTCGCTGACTTGGTTGATGCATGTCATCGATCCCAATTGTGTGGATCGATGCTCATGATGTCAATCACTGGATTGTCCGGTCCAGACTCGATTATTTACAGACCGCCGTCATATAGCTGGAATATTGCTGATTGCGGCGTTAAACACCAAACTAACCAACCAACCAACCAACATTGTGTGGATCAGACGATTTGTGAAGGCCCTAGGGATCCTCCTGCACATATCCAAAGCAGCTGTGCGTAGTTCATCGGCAGTGGTAGGAACTGGGTGCACATTGTGCAGACGCCTTTGAACCTCATCCTACAAGTGTTTGATGGGGTTCAGATCAGGGCTCAGGGCTGGCCACGGTAGAACACGGATGTTGTGTTGTTGCAGAAAGGCCATGGTAGCTCTGGCAACATGGGGACGAGCGTTGTCCTGCTGGAAAATGTGTTGTTGATGTTGTGCAAAAAATGGAACAACGTGGGGTCTGATCACTTGGTCGATATACTGCTGAGCAGTGACACCGTGTCCCCGACCTTGACCAACATTCAGAAAGCACATGGGTCCAAGTCTCGCATTAAGTCCAATCCCTACCCATATCATGAAGCTAGGTCCACCCCATGGATCCCTTTCCACAACGTTTCTGTCAGCAGAACGATCACCTCGCCGCCACCGCCGCCATGGGAGACACAAAAGCGACTTTCATCAGAGAAGATGACACGCCTCTACTCACGATGACGCCAATAATGATGACCCTGTGCCCACTGAAGTCATGCTTGTCGATGCCGTGGTTGGAGAACAGGACGACGTGCTGGTCGGCGACATCTAAGGTTGTTGGAACGGAGACGTCGGATCACAGTGTCCCGGCTAATGTGTTGATTATGTGTTCCTATGGTCTGTCAACCACTTTCACTTGCAGTTAGGAACGGATGTCGCTGGTGCTGACAGGTAATCTGCCGATCGTGTCGAGGTGTGGTGACCCTAGGACGACCACTCTAAGGAAGGTCATCTGTGGTCTTTGTAGCATTGTATCGATGCAGGAGACGGTAAATTGTGGTTATGTTAACGTTGAAATGACGGGAAACATCTTGGACAGACTCTCCAGCTCCTAAACGTCCAATAACCTGGTTTCTCTGAATTTGAGTTAGGCGTGGCATTGTTGACCAGGGAGTGGTGGGTCCAAGAATCGGCCACAGTTTTATACCCACTACAGATATATATATATATCATAAATGCCATACACTGACTGGCTGAAAGTCATATCTGTTGTAGTTTGACTATTATATGTCAACATAAAGTTCTTGTTATCACGAGCGCTTAAGCATCGACAGTGAATGGTCAAATTGTTCCATATGAAAAAATATCCATCAATAGCGATCAGCTGTACCAAAGTGCTATGTTTATGGTTATTAATTTATCTTAAATATATAACTAACATGATTTTGGAATGAATCATTCCTGATAAAATAATAGTTTCAGATACAATTCTTCCAATCGTTGCATCAAACTTCTTTAAAGTTATATTATTGGGTAATTCTTAATCGAATACCCGGCTAATGCTGAGAAATGTGCACAGCTGATGGTTGCTTCCAGTCAGTTTAAGAGACAATACACACGGTAATCTTAATCTCTGTATATAAAACAATGCCTAGCAGAACAGGAAATACAATTTAGCATCGATTTTGAAGGCTTGTATGGGGGGGGGTCGCCTTATACATGGGGTCGCTTTATAGACAGCGATATACAGTACATGTCACCATAATGTTTTCATGATAAAAGACACAGGAGCTTTGACGGTGACTGGTCAAATTGATCCATATGTAAGATATATCTGGCAATAGCAATCAGCCATACCAATGTGTGACACTTATGATTATTATTATTATTTCAAAAATGAATATAAAAAGCTGCAACTAAAATAAAATATATTGGAATATATTATTCCTCATAAAATAATAGTTTCGGATACAATTCTTCCAATCATTACATCATAATTCTTTAAAATTATATAATTTATTGGGTATGTTTTTAACCGAATCATTGGTAGACTAGGAAAGAATTTGTGTACAGCTGATTGCTATTTCCTGCCTCGTTTACTAGATAATACACGCATAATAATCCCTGCATAGAAAACTATGACTATAAGAAAAAGAAATACAACTTAAATGGTAAATCATAACCTTGTATTCTTTAAATGCTTTCAACTCTTTGCAAGGACATGCATTATGGCACAGTTCAGTAGACAGAGCCTTTCATTATAGCAATGTAACATACATTATCATATAATGGGTAGGTCTCTTGGAAGGATAAAGCCAATGGATAAAAACGATATCCATTGGATTCATATTTGGATAGAGATGCAAAAATCAAAGGTCAAGAAGGGACTACTTTCAGTGTTTACAAACATGGCATCCCCCTTGTCATTCGTCGATCAAGTCAGAATTAACCATCGGAATTTGGAGAAACTACTGTGATAATTGCTATTGTTAGCAAAAGAATAGTCTAAAATACTGAAAATTAGTGCTTAACTGTGACATAGCTAAAGCATTTTCCAAGTTTGGGCAACTTTGGAGATATAAATTGCGAAACAATTAAGCGAGGACACTTGCCTTACGGGATCAGTTTTCATATCCATGCTTGTAGACCTCTGCGGGTTGGAACCTTTTCCCCAAAATTAAACAGCTTGCAAAATACATTGTTTATTCGTAATACAGGATATTTACGATCCCCAAACACACTCACGTGATAACCTCTATATATGTTTAAAATCTACACCATAATTCCACAACAAAATAGCAAAGACATGAAACAATTCTTCAAATCTCACAATCAACTCCAGTCACCAAGCCTGACCAGTCACCACACGATCCATTAGTTGCCTGCCCTGGACCCGTTTTAACACGGAATTCAACAGGCTTATATAATATATTGAAATATGAAATGGTTTATGGTTTATGCTCCACAAAATGTTTTGGAAACAAAACATTATGGACAGAGCCCATTTCTATATCCTCCACAAAACTTTGTTTGAGCAGGCGATCATCAGGTACAAGTGATCCAATGCATTTTAAGCAGAATACATTTTAATAAATGTGTACTCATAGTTGAACATGTTGATACACAAAGAAAACCTACATATCCAGAATGATTACCATGATTGCATGGAAGTAATTCCGACAACGGCTCAAAACATTATCGGCAGCACGGTTCAGCAGCAACTTATCATGCTCATACTAGTCTAAGGATAACTATATGGTACCGACGACACATTCAACTGTTCAAACAGCTGGGTAATTCATGATAGCTGAAAGTGGAAAACCAAACCTTTAGAACCAAATCAGCCAAATCATTAACTGGTGGGAATATGCATATCAAGCTTCCAATTAATCAGAAGACCACTAACAGACTTCTAGTCCATGAGTCAGTGAGTGAGTTTATATCCACTCTGAACACTATTTCAGGTGCCGACCATACAGTCTATGAAAGAAGTTCACATGAGCATCAAGTATAGCTGATTTTAAAACTTTCTATACGTTCAAAAACTATATATTATCAAATTGAATGAAGTAGGTACACGTCTCTTTCTTTAAACCAAGATCCTGTCCTGTATACAGTCAAGCCTCGTGTCTCTGACACAGTTAATCCCACATTCGGCTTTATCTGACAATAATGAGGGGAACTGATTAAATCAGTGCTATTTAGACCCATTAATCCCACAGCCTCACACTCTGACTGGGACACAACAGATTTGCAACCAATTGCTGATATCAGTCATTAATAAGTCTCGTTAATCTGACACAGTCATCAGCGTATTCAGTGGTCATCTGCCTGTGAGTACATGGTCTCGCGTTTAGACCTGAAACGAGTCGGATAGTGGCTGCATATTATAATGGCTGCAGAGAAACTTGCTCAACAATAAACAATTTATCATTTAAATAACCAAAACAGGATAAATCACATAAGCTAGATAAGCTCCCATTACAGTTTACATCAGAATGACCTTTCACGAACTTTGACCTGCCAATGAAATGACTAACTGGAAGTCAACATTGCAGCTTTGCCGCACCAGTTTTAACTGGCAACTTCCATTTCAGACTATGCTTTCAAAAGTATTTTGAATCAGTCATACAGCCAGTAACTGTAGGTTGGAATACCCTGCATGTTTAGAAAAAAATATTCTGCTAACAATATAACATAACAATATTAACTTTCTCTATCGTGTAGTTGTCCCATTTTCGATTACTACTGAATTTCCTTTTTCCGACAAACAGTGAACCCTCACTACAACACTACCTTTGGGTCCAAATAATTGATGGCGTTTTTATGTTTGTTTGTTGTTTAACCCTGCACTCAGCAATATTCCAGATATATGACGGCGGTCTGTAAATAATCAAGTCTAGACCAGACAATCCAGTGATTGACAACATGAGCATCGATCCATGCAACTGGGATCGATGACATGCATCAACCAAGTCAGTGAGCCAGACCACCCAATCCCATTAGTCGTCTCTTACGACAAGCATAGTCGCCTTTTATGTCAAGATGGTGTTATTAACCAAGGTGGAGTTGTATATGGGGTAGATGACCGACACAACAGTACATGCCCTGTCTACCTAACACAATCTACATTGCACGTTTCAGAGTTTGAAAAAGATTAGAATAGTAGTTGTTTATGATTAATAATAAAAAGAGACTCATTGAGTGTCATGAGCTTTAAAAATAACGACATCATATCCTTTCAGCAAATTCAGGTGAACGAACAGGTGACAACTCATTAATCCGACATATTCATATGCAACGAATGGGACTTGACTGTATATTCTACAGGTTTAAGTGTGTTTTTTCTTCTTATGCTGTGGTTGGTATATATTTCTACAGGTTTAGGTGTGTTTTGCATTCATCAAGATATATAAGATTATCTGATAGCCTTCAGCAAATGTTTATCTGACTTTTTTTATGCAAACATGTCAAATCATTAAATGTGTTAAAATATCTCTTTGCAAATGGCAGTATATGGTAGGTGGAGGAATTACATATCCTAGCTACATGCCAGTGATATACTCCTAAGAAGGTCCTACCTGGACCAGTGGATATGTCACAAAGTAAATTCTGTGAAATGCTTTACTTATGTTATCACCTCTGAAATGTTTATTGTCCATCAATTAACTAATGGTGCAACCTGTGCTTGTCGAAAAAGGCAACTAAATGGATCTGGTGGTCAGGCATTGACAGCAAGTCATGGTATTACAATTGCATGAATCGATGCTCATGATGTCAATCACTGGATTGGCTAGTCAAGTGTCAACTGGTCCACTGGTCCAAGTCTTGTAAACTTTCTTAAGGACCAGTAAAATCAAACAAATGGTGGTCCAGTGGTCTAGTGTTATTTTCGGGACAAAATAATTTTAAGTTTGTATTGATTTGAAATCAGCCATAGATTTATTCTAAGCTCTGAGCAGCACCAGCAACCTCAACAACGCTCTTTAGTGCAGTGGTTACTTCTTTATTGGTTTCTCATACTAATTAGGAGATAAACATACTGTGTTTTCAACGTAGAGCTTTGTTACCTGTAGATTTAACCACGCTACATTGAATTTAGAACCGAACGCGCAGCATGAGGTTTCAAATTCTACCATGACTAAATGAAACGCAAACTCTTTGGTGTTAGCAAATATATTGAATGAAGCGGCATGTGTTGATGCCAGGGTTTTGAGTGGGTTGTCGATGTAAATTACGGATTCACAGACAACAGCCTTTAAACAAAATATGGCGCTGTATATGCTGAGGCAGTTTGTTTACACCGTAATACTTCACTCGAACATGTGACAGGCATTAACAGCATATAAGCATGGCAACTTGGAAAGCTAACATGAGGTGGGCACCCCTAATGAAAGCTAAACAAGCTTTGCAAAGCTTTCGTTCTACACTGCACATCACCATTATGACGTCCTATTGTTCAATGTGATGCAAAAGATATGACGTCACAATCGTATATAGAAAAGCGCCAAATTCCAAGCTCTCTGTTGTCTCCAAAACTTAAAATAATTCTCTTTGTTGATTTCTATCATGTTTTCTGCACGAAATGTATTGCCATACATTCTTTGAATATTGTAGTAACCGCAACTTTGCATTTTGTAACCTATAAGTGTAGGTATAATTATTTAAATACGCCTACTGACTATGACTGAAAAAAGTACAATTCTATGAATATTAGCTTCCGAAGTGATGTGTCCGTCAAACCAACTGTTTCAATCAGAGGGCGTTTATTGTGATTTAATAGCCCTTGATTGACCAATCAGAATCGAGTAATTTCCCAACACAATGTAGGATTACCGTATATGACCGCGGATAAGCCGACCCCGCAGATAAGCCGAGGTGTTAACTTGACCATTGAAATACGAAAGAAAATGAAATGACCCGTAGATCAGCGTTAGAAATTGGCACTAGTCCTATAGTCCTTGCCAAACTGCCCAATGGTAAAGGTATCATAAGGACTAGTAGAAATTTGCGCTTTTTAAGGGTATTGCTATATGTTATCATTATAAGGACCAGTGGCCGAAAACTGTTAGTTTCTAACCCTGCCTGAGATAAGCCGAACCAGGAAGTGAAAGGCAAAAAACACTGCGAAGTCGGACTGCAAGACATGTGCCAGTACTCACAAATATTAAAAAATATAAGATGAAAAATACATTATTATTTCTAATAAAGATTTAACAAACCAGTCATCCACTTTCAGATTGTGGGAAGCTGTTTCTCCTGTGTTTTTTTAATCTCATAATGATCGTTATATGTTGCCATCAACAATGAAGCGCCATTTTGTGAATCGGTGTATATAGAATTATGAACCCGTGAGAAAATATATCAGCTAGAGCGAAGACTCGCAGTTTGAATTCAGCAACGTAAGCATGGCGTTTTCGTTTCAAACTCATGATGAGAATGTCAGTCAGTTAAAATATATAACTTTTATAACCCCCTTTACACCACTCTTGTATGTTAATCCAATTGAATTAAATAAACTATCATACTATGAACACATTGAATGACCATCACTTACTCACAGGCTTCTCCAGTTTATTAAACTAATCTCTCGAAAACAAAGGAATTAGGCCCCTACTCCCAACACGATCGCTAAGCACCCAGAACTTGAAAATGTTTGTGTAAACAACATGACAATACCATTCGGCCCGTTATTATCAGTGCTCATTTCCTTGGGTACCGTGTTGCTTTTTAAACAACAGGAAGCAATCACAGTGGTCACCGTTTGTGACGTCACAGGAAACAGCTGATCACATGTTTTTGCAAATGGCGAACGGAATAACTCGCCGATACAGTTGTTTATTTGCCTCTTTCAATAAAGGTAGACACTTGTTCACTATCAATTTATGAACTTTGTAAAACGTACGTAATAGCTATTGGCGATTTCATCTGGGGATTATATATTATATATGTGAATTACATATATTGTTACATGTAAAGATTGTGGAGTTTATGAAGAACGATAAACTTTGAACATTCAATTGAAAACTTATTATCGGAAGTAACATGCATAACATTTTTTTAATAATGACAACATTGGTGTATAATAATAACTTTATTGATAATTTATAACAATAATGGCTCTAGTCGTGGCAACTTCCAAACTTTCAGGAAGTTGTAATCTATCGGACCGTCATTCAGGCGATGTTTCTGACAGATCACAATCTGAAAAATACTATCATGAAAGTGTATCCAATGGATAAGCCGACCCCTTTCTACAGAATATTTTTTCTGGTCCTCAAAATTCGGCTTATACGCGGCCATATACGGTATGCATGTTCACTTGGTTTTTTTATGACCAATAGATGTGTTTCACACTAAAAGAGGAAAGGTGAAAAGTTGACCAGTTGCAAACAAATAAACCTCTGAAGTTAACCAGCATTAACTTGTCCCTTATTGCTGTCATTTTGTAAATATGGAGCTTAAAGAATTAGAATGATGAAGTAATGTGATTTAAAACCCCTGTTGGTCAGCACCATTGTGTCTGGTAGAGAACCATCAACAGGACCAGTATAATTTTCAATGTGATGGTCTTTTGGAAGACTGACAAATGTTGGTCAGTGTCAAACACTGCCATTACATAGATGCAATACTGCTGAGTGCGGAGTTAAATATCACACGAACAAACAAACTGATGATGCACTGTTAACATGTGCAGGTGCTGCACATGTTTGATGCATGTATTTTGGGCCTATCGTCTCTATCTACTGAATGAACTACCTGTCTGTCCTGGAACCTGTTATTTCCCTGTCTGTGTACATGGTGTAATGGCTTCTGGTCTCGATATACCGTATTTGACGTAATAAGCGCCCCGTTCTAATAAGCACCCACGGCGATATTTGATAATGTATTGGCTCGTGCACAATCCCAATTAGCACCCCTTTCGATTGATCAATGTACACAAGTCTTATTTATTCGTGTATGATATGACCTCGTGTGTTATATGTGTCCTTAATTATGGGCAATTAAATTCTGGAAAAATATATCTGTCGTATGTAAACATTTCAGGCTGTCAGCATAAACCACGAAATTTACGATCTTTCAATTCTGTTTTTTTTTTCACCAAAATAATATTCTAAGAGCCCCTATTTCTAATTTTGAGAGCGCAGGGCGCTTATTACGTCAAATACAGTGTTATATGGGCCTCTGGTCTCTATATACTCTATGGGCTTCTGGTCTCCATATACTATATTGGCCTATGGTCTCTATATACTCTCTGGGCCTAAGATCTATATATACTATATGGGCCTATGGTCTCTATATATTTTATTGGCCTATGGTCTCTATATACTCTATGGGCTTCTGGTCTCTATATACTTCATGGGCTTCTGGTCTCTGTATACTCTATGGGCCTAAGATCTATATATACTATATGGGCCTATGGTCTCTATATACTATATTAGCCTATGGTCTCTATATACAATATGGGCTTCTGGTTTCTATATTCCTGGGGCTAGATTTTCGAAACGATCTTAGCCCTAAGATTGTCGTAAAGTTATCGTAAGGAAATCGTTGGCTATCGTAGCCTATTTTCGAAACTATCGTAGCCCTAAGATATCTTAAGTTTGTCGTAAATCTAAGATAGCCCTATACCTGTCGTAAGTTTATTTTATCTTCATCCAAGATGGCGGCATACTTTTCCATAGATATTTTGCCAAACAATTAGTCCGCTTAACGTTCAAACATTGACATTTCATATTGTAAAACTGAGTGATTCAAATTCACACTTCGAAAACACGAATAACGCATCAAGGATTTCACGTCAAAAATGTTCTTAATCGCGACAGCGATACACATAACTGTGGAGTCGATAGCTTACGTTATTTTTCTATCCGAGTCCATGCTGAAGAAGTGTGAAACAACATACCTTTTCGATAATTTGGGAAGGATAAAAACGGAAGGTGTCGGCAGGCTACAGTAATGACCGTGACCTTATTGATAGTTTAGGGGGAGCTAATCTTAGTTCAAACTCTAGTTGAGAGTGGTTTCCCTTTGTATTCGCCCGGGACACCTTGCTCAATGGTATAGTTTTCATAAAGCACAGATTTTTGTATCGACAAATCAAATAAAAAATTTGTTCCCATGCTCGTTCTGGTTCTCGTCAAAATGTAGCATAGATTGCACATTGTCCAAAATTCACATTCAAATATATGGTCGCAGAAAAAAAGTTTATTGAATGAAATTTACTGATCAACATAAAATACACATTTTCAACACAATAATCTTTGCATTCAATAAACCGGTTTTAAAATATTTTGGTCTTTTTAATATTTAAGTCTACATCTTCCCGTTTTATGTTTTAAAAATTATAGATATCCTTGAGACCACTCAGACAATAAAATCGTTGTAACGTATAGGTTCAACGGACAAATACTAGTAAATGATCCTCAGCAATTCTGTCAGACAAGCCAAACATCATTGAACTACGTTCTGGAATAGATTTGACACATTACAAAGTATTTCGCTCCTCAGCCAGATTTAAATGAAATCAGACAAATCAGTTTATTAGCTCTACTTAATTTAAAAGGATAGAAAATGACTACATTATATGTATGTTCACGTAAACTTGTGGCGTGTTCCATGAGACAACATAACTTGACATTCCTAAATTATCTCTCTTTGCGAACGAAAATTAGTGTCACTTTTAAATTTTGAAAATAATTATGGATCTAGATAGATAAAAAAATAATTTCATCATCTAAATACTGATAGCTTGATATTGTATTTAAGTCCTTGGTTTATTCGTGAAATATATTGGATACATAAGTAACAAAACAAACTTAACAAGCTTAGATTATCATATAAACTTGCTTGTGGGTGCGCTGCTTCCTGAACAATTTTTGTTTTGAGTGTTTCCACGTATAATGACTTTTGACATAAACATAAAAATAAACAGTATACATCGCTTAACATCAGACTTGAACACGCATGTTAAATGCTGAACGCATATGCAGCTGGGAAATCCCCGTGACGTCACTGGGAAACACCCCGCTTTTTCAATCTCTAACACAAATGAGTTCTCTGTCAGAGTTACGACAGGTATCGTAACTCTGAACGATCTGCGACAGGTTTACGATAGTTTCGAAAATCTATCTTATCTTAGCCTTAAGATATCTTATCTTTGAACGTAAGTTGTTAAGATTTATCTTAGCTAAGATCGTTTCGAAAATCTAGGCCCAGCGTTAGAAATTGGCACTAGTCCTATAGTCCTTGCCAAACTGGCCAATAGTTAAGGTACCCCAAGGACTAGTAGAAATTGGCCATTATTAAGGGTTTTACTATATGTCATCATCATAAGGACTAGTGGACCAAAACAGTTAGTTTCTAACCCTGTATACTCTATTGGCCTATGGTCTCTATATACTCTATGGGCCTAAGATCTAAAAATACTCTATGGGCTTCTGGTCTCTATATACACTATGGGCCTATGGTCTATATACTTTATTGGCCTATGATCTCTATATACTCTATGGGCTTCTGGTCGCTATATACTCTATGGGCCTAAGATCTATATATACTATATGGGCCTATGGTCTCTATATACTATATTAGCCTATGGTCTCTATATACAATATGGGCTTCTGGTTTCTATATTCCTGGGGCTAGATCTATATATACAAAATGAGCCTACATACTGAACAACACTATCTATCTGTCTTTCCTGGGTCCTGTTATTTCCCTGTCTTTGTACATGGTTTATGGTTCCATGAAGATCCGAGTTAGAATAGGTCTTCAGCAACCCATGCTTGCCGTAAGAGGCGACAAACGGGATTGGGTGGTCATGCATGCAGACTTCTTTATGAATGTCATTGTATCCCAATTGTGTAGATTATGCTCATAATGTCAGTCAGCTTACTGTTGGAGGAAAGCCCGAAGTAATGCAGGTCTTCACTTAGGTGAAACCCCTTGAGTACGGGTATGGTGCTGACAAACCTAGAAACATAATCGGGGCGAACCAGTATTCAAACCCACAATCATAGGTTTCTGGCGTGCCAAAGGGACGCAACTCTGCACAGCGAATCACGGCACCTTAGACAACTGGGCCACCCGTGCCCCCTCAGGTGAATAAACAGGTGATAACAAACTTGGTCAATAGATATGTGAAGAATTTCAAAACAAACATCTTGAAGCGTGGTGGCTGTCTGGTAAGTGAGGCACAACAGTGTGCATTTGGCACTGTTTGTAATTGAAATTCACTGTTGGGATCCTAAAACTGGATTTCTGGATAAATGAAGAATTTTATGTAGTACCTTGGGTCTGGATAAGTGTTCCACTGTATACCCTATTTACTGAGAAACCATCTATCTGTCTGTCCTAGGTCCTGTTATTTCACTGTCTCAGTACATGGTATATGGGCCTAGCTGTGTTATGATGATGATGAGGCCTGCAAGCTGATTTGTCTATACAACTGGAATTTTGTAAAGGGAACATTTTGAAAATGTCCACCCCAACAGCTGACTTCTCGATAATTAGAATTAATCATCACTCTCCCAACTTGGATATATTTCTCATGCTGAGAGCTACAACAGACTGTCTGCCACCCCCAGTCCCTTCCCACACACATACTGACAGTCAGGATTAACAAATACTAAATTATGAGGAAGACTTGACCATGTGCATAACTAAAGATTTCCCACAGAAACATACAATACAATGGCACCCAGTATCATGCGTAATACATGTGTACATGAAATGTTAATACTTGCAGCTATGTACCGTATTTTCTTATAATTCTGCAGTGAAAACTGCATGTTTTACATGCATAACGTTGTGTGCAGGCATCTCTCGGCCACTGAACACTATAATCACATCCAGATATGATCCGAGAAACACCTGACACTTTGCCATTAATGAAGATGTTGTGTTGGTGGATTTAGGTGGTGCAGTTGTAGCCTACAGTTGGCCACCTCTCCCTGCATGCACAGATGACAGCAGCGAAATATGTCAGTGCTGGGTTACCTCACTCCACAGAAATAGGTCAGCACTATTTCACAGTACACACAGACAATCCACTCTACATACCCGCACATTCGCCAGAGTAGAACCATTCCGTCTGACCTAACTTTAAATTGTCCACAGTTGTACTCATGACAAAGACTAGGATGAGGTAACACCAAACTCAACATGCTAAACAAGGTATTGATCGGTAGCCATCTTGGATGAACTTAATTTGACCTCTAACACCAAAGAGCTCAGTGTTCTATAGTCTGTTTCAGTCAAGCTGCATGTAAACAACTGGCCTGCTACTTCTGCTGCGGTACAGTGATCCTTATCACTGGGCATTTTCACGTTTCTTGTTACAAGGATCATGTCTACTGTTTGGCTTCAGAATGATGTCATGTCTACTGTTATGCAGTAGTATGACACAATGTCTACTGTTACACAGTAGTATGACACAATGTCTACTGTTTTGTAGTAGAAAGACACAATGTCTACTGTTTTCAAGTAGTAGGGTGCCATGTCTACTGTTTTGTAGTAGTAAGACACAATGTCTACTGTTTTGAAGTAGTAGGGTGCAATGTCTACTGTTTTGTAGTTGTTAGACACCATGTCTACTGTTTTGTAGTAGTAAGACAAGTTGTCTACTGTTTTGAAGTAGTATGACACAATGTCTACTGTTTTGTAGTAGTAAGACACAATGTCTACTGTTTTGAAATAGTAGGATGCCATCTCTACTGTTTTGTAGTTGTAAGACACAATGTCTACTGTTTTGAAGTAGTAGGGTGCCATGTCTACTGTTTTGAAGTAGTAGGATGCCATCTCTACTGTTTTGTAGTTGTAAGACACGATGTCTACTGTTTTGAAGTAGTAGGGTGCCATGTCTACTGTTTTGTAGTAGTAATTAAGATGCGATGTCTACTGTTACGAAGTAGTAGGATGCCATGTCTACTGTTTTGTAGGAGTAAGACACAATGTCTTCTGTTTTGTAGTAGTAGAATCCCATGTCTACTGTTTGGTAGTAGTTAGACACGATGTCTACTGTTTTGTAGTAGTAAGAAACGATGTCTTCTGTTTTGTGTTGGTATGATGTCATGTCTATTGTTTTGTGGTGGTATGACATAACTGTATATGAGGTAGATGCACATTATACCACAGGTGTCAATGATTTCTTGATTTCATACCCCAAATATCATAATCATGATGATCATGGAACGACATATGCAAATAAAAGGAAAATTAGTGATGTGGACAGAACATCATGCACATTGTAAAATTACATCAACGATGTTCCAATAATGTCCACAAGTAGAAGGTATCAAGATGTGACAATCTGTTCTCAGTCTGTGCAACAACCACTGGCATATCCTATCACACACATGGCCTTTAATGATGAAAAGTATTTTGACATTCTGGAGATTAGAAACGTCACTGACAGATGGACAAAACAGACGATGGATGAAACTCTATGTCAGTTGTTTACATTGGGCAGGTAAAGGGGAGCTACTTCCGGCAGTGTCCTCAGGACTGACAGGGACCTTCTCACTGCCTGCTCACAGGATTAACTTCCTAGGTCCTATGAAAGGAGGAGTTCCATCAGAAAGTCTGTAGTTTAAATCCCAGCATGGGGTTCTGTAATTCCATGGCTACTACACCCCCAAAACTTCAACCCTATGGAATGACATTTTCAAGTTGGCCTAAATTTTATCTGTTATCAAGACTTGCAAACAAACAACATGATAACAATGCAAATATCCTACATGATTGACAAAAGATTTAATTCAAAGATTTATTCTAAAAACAGAGCATAACTGAAAGTGGGAGAGATGTGTAGTGAACTGAAAGCGTGGGAAGTACATGTATTGTAGACAGTGAGCTGGGAGCAAGGGAGGAGGACACAGTGGGAGGGGGAACCCAAGGAAGTCGCTTTCAGCTGCGGCAGCCACCTACACTGCCACGTGAAGACATCGCCTACTCCCATCAAAACACATACCTTCACCAATCACAAAATCAATATTTGACTATTTCACTGCATTTATCTTGGCGGAGATTGTGTCCACTTCCTCATGTTATTGGAGTAAAAGAATATGTGCATAAATTGGCCCTAGTTGACTTCCCTTTATTGCATAGCTTACACTAATGTCGGATAGATGTAGGCTTCACAAGACCCTTACCTCATGTTCATAACAGAATCTAAAGAATCAATTGTCAGATCTTCAGAAAGATAATTTTCCAAATCTTCTTTGGAGCACAATCTGAATGTGAATGTCGTGAAGTTATTTGATTGGTGTCTAGGAGCTCATGTAGACACTGAACATTGGTGTCTAGGAGCTCATGTAGACACTGAACATTGGTGTCTAGGAGCTCATGTAGACACTGAACATTGGTATCTAGGAGCTCACGTAGACACTGAACATTGGTGTCTAGGAGCTCATGTAGACACTGAACATTGGTGTCTAGGAGCTCATGTAGACACTGAACATTGGTGTCTAGGAGCTCATGTAGACACTGAACATTGGTGTCTAGGAGCTCATGTAGACACTGAACATTGGTGTCTAGGAGCTCACGTAGACACTGAACATTGGTGTCTAGGAGCTCATGTAGACACTGAACATTGGTATCTAGGAGCTCATGTAGACACTGAACATTGGTATCTAGGAGCTCACGTAGACACTGAACATTGGTGTCTAGGAGCTCATGTAGACACTGAACATTGGTGTCTAGGAGCTCATGTAGACACTGAACATTGGTGTCTAGGAGCTCATGTAGACACTGAACATTGGTGTCTAGGAGCTCATGTAGACACTGAACATTGGTGTCTAGGAGCTCACGTAGACACTGAACATTGGTGTCTAGGAGCTCATGTAGACACCGAACATTGGTATCTAGGAGCTCATGTAGACACTGAACATTGGTGTCTAGGAGCTCACGTAGACACTGAACATTGGTATCTAGGAGCTCATGTAGACGCTGAACATTGGTATCTAGGAGCTCATGTAGACGCTGAACATTAGTATCTAGGAGCTCACGTAGACACTGAACATTGGTGTCTAGGAGCTCACGTAGACACTGAACATTGGTATCTAGGAGCTCATGCAAACACTGAACACTGGTGTCTAGGAGCTCACGTAGACACTGAACATTGGTGTCTAGGAGCTCATGTAGTCACTGAACATTGGTGTCTGGGGACTCACATAGACACTGAACATTGGTGTCTAGGAGCTCATGTAGACACTGAACATTGGTATCTAGGAGCTCATGTAGACGCTGAACATTGGTATCTAGGAGCTCATGTAGACGCTGAACATTAGTATCTAGGAGCTCATGTAGACGCTGAACATTAGTATCTAGGAGCTCACGTAGACACTGAACATTGGTGTCTAGGAGCTCACGTAGACACTGAACATTGGTGTCTAGGAGCTCACGTAGACACTGAACATTGGTATCTAGGAGCTCATGCAAACACTGAACACTGGTGTCTAGGAGCTCACGTAGACACTGAACATTGGTGTCTGGGGACTCACATAGACACTGAACATTGGTGTCTAGGAGCTCATGTAGACACTGAACACTGGTGTCTAGGAGCTCATGTAGACACTGAACATTGGTATCTAGGAGCTCATGTAGACACTGAACATTGGTGTCTAGGAGCTCATGTAGACACTGAACATTGGTGTCCAGGAGTTCACGTAGACACTGAACATTGGTATCTAGATGCTCATGTAGACACTGAACATTGGTATCTAGGAGCTCACGTAGACACTGAACATTGGTGTCTAGGAGCTCACGTAGACACTGAACATTGGTGTCTAGGAGCTCATTTAGACACTGAACATTGGTGTCTAGGAGCTCACGTAGACACTGAACATTGGTGTCCAGGAGTTCACGTAGACACTGAACATTGGTATCTAGATGCTCATGTAGACACTGAACATTGGTATCTAGGAGCTCACGTAGACACTGAACATTTGTGTCTAGGAGCTCATGTAGACACTGAACATTGGTATCTAGGAGCTCACGTAGACACTGAACATTGGTGTCTAGGAGCTCACGTAGACACTGAACATTGGTATCTAGGAGCTCATGTAGACACTGAACATTGGTATCTAGGAGCTCACGTAGACACTGAACATTGGTGTCTAGGAGCTCACGTAGACACTGAACATTGGTGTCTAGGAGCTCATGTAGACACTGAACATTGGTGTCCAGGAGTTCACGTAGACACTGAACATTGGTATCTAGGAGCTCACGTAGACGCTGAACATTGGTGTCTAGAAGCTCATGTAGACACTGAACATTGGTGTCTAGGAGCTCAATGAAGACACTGAACATTGGTGTCTAGGAGCTCATGTAGACACTGAACATTGGTGTCTAGAAGCTCATGTAGACACTGAACATTGGTGTCTAGGAGCTCAATGAAGACACTGAACATTGGTGTCTAGGAGCTCATGTAGACACTGAACATTGGTGTCTAGGAGCTCACGTAGACACTGAACATTGGTGTCTAGGAGCTCATGTAGACACTGAACATTGGTGTCTAGGAGCTCATGTAGACGCTGAACATTGGTGTCTAGGAGCTCATGTAGACACTGAACATTGGTGTCTAGGAGCTCATGTAGACACTGAACATTGGTATCTAGGAGCTCACGTAGACACTGAACATTGGTATCTAGGAGCTCACGTAGACACCGAACATTGGTGTCTAGGAGCTCATGTAGACACTGAACATTGGTATCTAGGAGCTCACGTAGACACTGAACATTGGTATCTAGGAGCTCATGTAGACACTGAACATTGGTATCTAGGAGCTCACGTAGACACTGAACATTGGTGTCTAGGAGCTCACGTAGACACTGAACATTGGTATCTAGGAGCTCACGTAGACACTGAACATTGGTATCTAGGAGCTCATGTAGACACTGAACATTGGTGTCTAGAAGCTCATGTAGACACTGAACATTGGTGTCTAGGAGCTCAATGAAGACACTGAACATTGGTGTCTAGGAGCTCATGTAGACACTGAACATTGGTGTCTAGGAGCTCACGTAGACACTGAACATTGGTGTCTAGGAGCTCATGTAGACACTGAACATTGGTGTCTAGGAGCTCATGTAGACGCTGAACATTGGTGTCTAGGAGCTCATGTAGACACTGAACATTGGTGTCTAGGAGCTCATGTAGACACTGAACATTGGTATCTAGGAGCTCACGTAGACACTGAACATTGGTATCTAGGAGCTCACGTAGACACCGAACATTGGTGTCTAGGAGCTCATGTAGACACTGAACATTGGTATCTAGGAGCTCACGTAGACACTGAACATTGGTATCTAGGAGCTCATGTAGACACTGAACATTGGTATCTAGGAGCTCACGTAGACACTGAACATTGGTGTCTAGGAGCTCACGTAGACACTGAACATTGGTATCTAGGAGCTCACGTAGACACTGAACATTGGTATCTAGGAGCTCACGTAGACACTGAACATTGGTGTCTAGGAGCTCATGTAGACACTGAACATTGGTATCTAGGAGCTCACGTAGACACTGAACATTGGTGTCTAGGAGCTCATGTAGACACTGAACATTGGTATCTAGGAGCTCATGTAGACGCTGAACATTGGTGTCTAGGAGCTCATGTAGACACTGAACATTGGTGTCTAGGAGCTCATGTAGACACTGAACATTGGTGTCTAGGAGCTCACGTAGACACTGAACATTGGTGTCTAGGAGCTCAATGAAGACACTGAACATTGGTGTCTAGGAGCTCATGTAGACACTGAACATTGGTGTCTAGGAGCTCACGTAGACACTGAACATTGGTGTCTAGGAGCTCATGTAGACACTGAACATTGGTGTCTAGGAGCTCATGTAGACACTGAACATTGGTGTCTAGGAGCTCATGTAGACGCTGAACATTGGTGTCTAGGAGCTCATGTAGACACTGAACATTGGTGTCTAGGAGCTCATGTAGACACTGAACATTGGTGTCTAGGAGCTCATGTAGACACTGAACATTGGTGTCTAGGAGCTCATGTAGACACTGAACATTGGTGTCTAGGAGCTCATGTAGACACTGAACATTGGTATCTAGGAGCTCACGTAGACACTGAACATTGGTATCTAGGAGCTCACGTAGACACTGAACATTGGTATCTAGGAGCTCACGTAGACACTGAACATTGGTATCTAGGAGCTCACGTAGACACTGAACATTGGTGTCTAGGAGCTCACGTAGACACTGAACATTGGTATCTAGGAGCTCACGTAGACACTGAACATTGGTATCTAGGAGCTCACGTAGACACTGAACATTGGTGTCTAGGAGCTCATGTAGACACTGAACATTAGTATCTAGGAGCTCACGTAGACACTGAACATTGGTGTCTAGGAGCTCATGTAGACACTGAACATTGGTATCTAGGAGCTCATGTAGACACTGAACATTGGTATCTAGGAGCTCATGTAGACACTGAACATTGGTGTCTAGGAGCTCATGTAGACACTGAACATTGGTATCTAGGAGCTCATGTAGACACTGAACATTGGTGTCTAGGAGCTCATGTAGACACTGAACATTGGTGTCTAGAAGCTCATGTAGACACTGAACATTGGTGTCTAGGAGCTCATGTAGACACCGAACATTGGTGTCTAGAAGCTCATGTAGACACTGAACATTGGTGTCTAGGAGCTCACGTAGACACTGAACATTGGTGTCTAGGAGCTCATGTAGACACTGAACATTGGTGTCTAGAAGCTCATGTAGACACTGAACATTGGTGTCTAGGAGCTCATGTAGACACTGAACATTGGTGTCTAGGAGCTCATGTAGACACTGAACAGGAATGGTACAGTTGTCGGTCTATCACAGTAGCAGTTCCTGTTCTGGAAGTGATTCCCATGCAAAACTGGTCACTTCAAAAACACCATAACTCATTACTTTGAGTCGAGTGACTGGTATTTGATAGTATTCAGGGAAAGACATGACCGCTCATTTGGTAAGATCAACCTTTTCGCTCCCATTTCTAGTTGTTTTACATGAACCACTTGTACAAAACAAGATATGAACTAGTTGCATTAAATTCATGGTCGTCTACACCTGTTTATCAACAGTCCTAGTGTCATGATGTCTAGAATTATATATCATGGCGCAGAAATGAATTAAATCATGATTTCAACATTTCTCACTTTAAACTGCCAAAACATGACTGGTCTAAAATATACTGAACTATTAATCAATGTTGAGTTCTACCATCCACCAGATATTCCTATTCATTCATTTGAACATCACCATCTATTATGTCAACCAGGCTTCTCTTCAACACCCATAAACTTTGAAACAAATATCATTAAATATTCCACACATGCTCTGTTTTTCCTGATACTTTGGTACTTTCACAGGAACTTATTCACAATATTGTATGAGTAACTGTAAGCCAAGCCTTCACCACAAAGTTCAGTGAAACGTCTGCTGGATTCTACTACATGGATAGAGAAACAGTTTCAGCATTATTTCCCAGTCCTGGCATAAAGTCCCAAGTCCTGGACCTAGTCAGACATTGTCAGTATTCCCTGTGAGGATTGGAGAAGAGCAGAAACTTAAACTGAACAGACAGCAGACTAGAGGATGGGGAACGCAAGGTATGATCTTGGGAAGGAGGAAAGGGACCAGAATGAACAAGTTACATCATGTTTTCTACTCATGTCACTCGTTACTCCATATCTCTGCTGCTTCATATAAATAGGTATTTACAATACAGATCATTAATATATTTTGAAAAAATTATTTTGACATAGTTTCTTTGGGTTTTTTCAAGCCTTTATGGACATTTCTTTCCAATAAGGGAAGCCATATAGAGGGTATTCCTCTTCTGTAATGCTCTTGGGAGTTACAGTTTTTCTATAAATAACTCTTAAATAAATAATTTTTCACTGGTTGCCAGTACTCCTATTTAACATGTTTAATCCATTCAGTCTATCATCCACATACTGATATGGAATGAGATGTCTGAGATGACTGCGAATAAATAACTACAACTTGACAAATAGTCCATATCCATCCTTCATCTAGTGGTGGTATGCATGTCTGGCATTAGCCTGTTAATGTTTGAAAACTTAAAAATTTGCTTACTGAGCCGCTGTAATTTCAACATGTGTGGCCCACTTCAACCGACAACGTTGCACTCACCAGTGTTGACTTGCATTTGTCAAAATTAATTAATTAAATGCAACAACACATTTCTTATGTTTCGCATGTTATTGTACAAGTGTAAGCATGGTAAGTGATAAGAATATACTAAATCTGAAAGGTAATCAGCTCATAATAGAGAGCTAATTTACACAATCCAATGTATTGTGAAAGGTCGCCTGTTTACTGTTGCATACGGATACATTTGATGTGGGTTACAGCTGCAAGAAGTTTCGGAGGTTCTGAGGGATGGGATCTAGAGATGGTTGCAGTAAATTTGATTATTGTTAAGAAACAGAATGACCAAGTCGAAATGTTTATCTTTCCCTTAATTCCCCGTATTTCATTACTTATTCTCATGAAGGCCCGGACTTCGATCCCTGGCCGCGTCATACCAAAAGACATTAAAAGATGGTACTTGCTGTTACCCTGTCTGGCCCTTGACATTAAGGGGCTAAAACAAGGACTGGTCGGCTTGGAGTCAGTATATTGTGTCTGAGTGGGTTATTCATGTTAAACTGCATACGTCATAAGGCTAGCACTATAAAATCGGCATCAGTCCGGAACAGTACAAGCAGCCACACACACACATGTGCATGCACATCACTATATAAGTGAAATAATCTTGAACGCGACGTTAAAGCCCATTTCACCTCACATCACTTATGCTCATATCCTTTACAGGTATATCTGGCAGTATGTACCTAAAAATCTAAATTATTCCTTTAATAGGCAAGTGACTTCAGCCCCAACAAGCTTCTTGGGTAATGCATTGCCATGCAAGACGTCATAATTCATACAACAATGATGTCACATAGGTATACCAAGGGTACAAGGGAGATAATCATGATGCAAGTCATGATTTCACAATCCATATCATGATTATCTCCCTTGGACACTTGGCATTGTATTCATAACTAGCTACAGTAGTACTGATGTATCAACACAGAAGTATTATGATATATCAATTAATAATAAGATCAATTGTTCTGTAGGTGTAAGGGTAAAAATTACCAATGTAGATCTGGAATTGATGTGAAATATGAAGCTGATCCATTTAAAGTTAAAAATTGAATTTTCTACCGTCTCATTGTCCATCTGAACTGTGGTAAACTAACTACATTTAATTGTTTCTGTGTCAGCGACTTATTAATTTAGTATTGAAATTCCTAATGACATCCCCATGACATGAGCTATGTCACACAGCCAAACACACAGTCCTCTTTGTGCAGGCCCCGCTTCAGAGGCAGACCATCAACACAAACCATCAGAAGTACGGAAACTCCTGTTCAGGGATATAGATGTTCAGGGGTTAAACCAGTTACTTTGTCTTGAAAACAAACAAAACTTGGATATCATACATTTGTTTGTTTGTTTGTTGTTTATCGCCACACTCAGCAATATTCCAGCTATATGACGATTGTCGGTAAATAATCAAGTCTGGACCAGACAATCCAGTGATTGACATTATGAGCATCGATCCACGCAGTTGAGATACGATGACATGCATCAACCATGTCAATGACCCTGAACACTTGATTCCGTCAGTTGCGTCTTACTAAAAGCATAGTCGCCTTTTAAGGCGAGCATGGGTTGCTTGACATGATAGAAGTGTTTCCATTCATTGTTTCAAGTTTTGATCATTTTGTGTAGGCTTTTACCGGGTGCAAATATTGCATCCTACATGCAAACATATTGAGCATAGAGGCAAATATTGCATCTTACATGCAAACATACTGAGCATGGAGGAAAATATGGCATCCTATAGAGCCTGGAGGCAAATATTGCATCCTACATGCAAACATACTGAGCATAGAGGCAAATATTGCATCCTACATGCAAACATATTGAGCATAGAGGCAAATATTGCATCCTAAATGCAAACATATTGAGCATAGAGGCAAATATTGCATCTTACATGCAAACATACTGAGCATGGAGGAAAATATTGCATCCTATAGAGCCTGGAGGCAAATATTGCATCCTACATGCAAACATACTGAGCATAGAGGCAAATATTGCATCCTACATGAAAACATATTGAGCATGGAGGAAAATATTGCATCCTATATGCAAACATACTGAGTATGGAGACAAATATTGCATCCTCCATGCAAACATATTGAGCATGGAGGCAAGTCTTGCATCCTCCATGCAAACATATTGAGCATGGAGGAAAATATTGCATCCTATACGCAAACATATTGAGCATGGAGGCAAATATTGCATCCTATATATTTAACAAACACATTGAGCATGGAGGCAAATATTGCATCCTGTATGCAAACATATTGAGCATGGAGCCAAATATTGCATCTTATATGCAAACATACTGAGCATGGAGGAAAATAGTGCATCCTGTATGCAAACATACTGAGTATGGAGGCAAATATTGCATCCTATATGCAAACATACAGAGCATGGAGGAAAATAGTGCATCCTGTATGCAAACATACTGAGTATGGAGGCAAATATTGCATCCTATATATTTAACAAACACATTGAGCATGGAGGAAAATAGTGCATCCTGTATGCAAACATAGTGATCATGGAGGCAAATATTGCATCCTACATGCAAACATACTGAGCATGGTGGCAAATATTGCATCTTATATGCAAACATACTGAGCATAGAGGAAAATAGTGCATCCTGTATGCAAACATACTGAGTATGGAGGCTAATATTGCATCCTACATGCAAACATACAGAGCATGGAGGAAAATAGTGCATCTTATATGCAAACATACTGAGCATGGAGGAAAATAGTGCATCCTGTATGCAAACATACTGAGTATGGAGGCAAATATTGCATCCTATATGCAAACATACAGAGCATGGAGGAAAATAGTGCATCCTGTATGCAAACATACTGACTATGGAGGCAAATATTGCATCCTGTATGCAAACATACTGAGTATGGAGGCAAATATTGCATCCTATATATTTAACAAACACATTGAGCATGGAGGAAAATAGTGCATCCTGTATGCAAACATAGTGATCATGGAGGCAAATATTGCATCCTACATGCAAACATACTGAGCATGGTGGCAAATATTGCATCTTATATGCAAACATACTGAGCATGGAGGAAAATAGTGCATCCTGTATGCAAACATACTGAGTATGGAGGCTAATATTGCATCCTACATGCAAACATACAGAGCATGGAGGAAAATAGTGCATCCTGTATGCAAATATACAGAGCATGGAGGAAAATAGTGCATCCTGTATGCAAACATACTGAGTATGGAGGCAAATATTGCATCCTACATGCAAACATATTGAGCATGGAGGCAAATATTGCATCCTACATGCAAACATACTGAGCATGGCGGCAAATATTGCATCCTATATGCAAACATACAGGGCATGGAGGCAAATATTGCATCCTACATGCAAACATACTGAGCATGGAGGCAAATATTGCATCCTACATGCAAACATATTGAGCATGGAGGTAAATATTGCATCCTACATGCAAACATACTGAGCATGGAGGTAAATATTGCATCCTACATGCAAACATACTGAGCACGGAGGCAAATATTGCATCCTATATGCAAACATATCAAGCATGGAGGCAAATAATTTACATTGCGAGTCCCGAGAGATGCAACAAACAGGACAAAGTCATCTCCCGCAATGGTAAATATTTGTCGTTGATATATATGTAAAATTTGTTGCCAAAGAAACTTGAAAGTTGTTTGTTAAAAAAATCATCCAGAAATGAACACAACAACCAGTATGGTATATAGCATGTATAAGTTATGCTCTGGTAATGCAAGTCCAACTTGTTGCCAAGGAAACAGCAAAAGGCACTAGTTCTGCATGTGATTGCTACATATGCAGAGTTTCATAATTAAATATTATACAGTCTCCGAGTTATGTCCCGGTAACGAATGTTTAATATATTTTCTAATGTGCCCCATGACGGGGGAAAAGAATGACACAGTTTTCTTGTTGAAGTTGTATTGTGCTTTTGTGTTGATGAATACTAGGTTCAAGTTGTACATATGACATTGTAATAACATTGAGAATGATTCACATCTACCACTTCGCATTTATCATGTATCTGATCTTAATCTACCTTGGCTTAGAATGGTAGTACTTTCTATAACTCATATGTCCACTGCCATGAGTAGAAGCAGGTCATGAACAAGTACTGCACAGCTTCCTACATGATAACATGATGTGCCACACTGTTGCCAAGTGTTCAACATGACCTAGCTTGGATATCATGGATACTTGATACAACTTAATCAACAGTCAACAATTGATCATTTATAGGTGGACTTAAAAGAAATTTTAGAATAGAGCTCAATATCTTACCTGCAACTACCACATGTTACTCCCTGAATATACCAGATGGGTGGTTGAGAGCCCCATTAATGTAGAACCTTTTGTCAATTTTATTAAATGGTTTCTTAAGCCTTTTTATGTTTTTTCCTAGCATCTACTTACACAGACCATGGAGATCTACTGTAAACAGACCATGTATATCTACTGTACACAGACCATGTATATCTACTGTACACACATCTTATATATCTACTGTACAGACCATGTATATCTCCTATACAGACCATGTCTATCTACTGCACACAGGCCATGTAGATCTACTGTACATAGACCATGTATATCAACTGTATACATACCATGTATATCTACAGCACAGACACATGTATATCTACTGCACAGACCCATTTATATTTACTGTATACAGGCCGTGTATATCTTCTGTACACAGACCATGTATATCTACTGTACACACCATGTATATCAGCTGTACACAATATATATCTACTGTACATAGACCATGTATATCTACTGTATACATACCATGTATATCTACTGTACACAGACCATGTACATCTAATGTACACAGACCATGTATATCAACTGTATAGACCATGTATATCTACTGTACACAGACAATGTATATCTACTGTACAGACCCATGTATATCTACTGTACACACATCTTATATATCTACTGTACAGACCATGTATATCTCCTATACAGACCATGTATATCTACTGCACACAGACAATGTATATCTTCTGTACATAGACCATGTATATCTACTGTACACAGACCATGTATATCTACTGTACACAGACCCATGTATATCTACTGTTCAGAACCATGTATATCTGCTGCACATAAACATAGACAATGTTTATCTACTGTACACAGACAATGTATATCTACTGTACACACAAATGTATATCTACTGTACACAGACAATGTATATCTACTGTACACAAATTAATGCATATCTACTGTTACAGACCAATGTACATCTACTGTACACAGATTAATGCATATCTAATGTACATAGACCATGTTTATCTACTGTTACAGACCAATGTATATCTACTGTACACAGACCACGTACATCTCCTGTTACAGACCACTGTATATCTACTGTTACAGACCATGTATATCTACTGTACACAGGCCATGTAGAGCTACTGTACTGACCATTGTATATCTACTGTACACAGACCATGTATATCTACTATACATAGACCATGTATATCTACTGTACACTGACCATGGATATCTACTATACACAGACCCATGTATATCAACTGTACACAGGCCATGTATATCTACTGTACACAGACCATGTATATCTACTGTACAGACCAATGTATCTACTGTACACAGACCATGTATATCTACTGTACACAGATTTATGCATATCTACTGTACACAGGCCATGTATATGTACTGTAAACAGACCACATATCTACTGTACACAGACTATGTATATCTACTGTACACAGACCATGTATATCTACTGTACACAGACCATGTATATCTACTGTACAGACCAATTATCTACTGTACACAGACCATGTATATCTACTGTACACAGATTAATGCATATCTACTGTACACAGGCCATGTATATGTACTGTAAACAGACCACATATCTACTGTACACAGACCATGTATATCTACTGTACATAGACCATGTATATCTACTGTATACATACCATGTATATCTACTGTTACATACCAATGTATATCTACTGTACACAGACCACATATAACTACTGTACACAGACCACGTATATCTACTGTACACAGACAATGTATATCTACTGTACACAGACCATGTATATCTACTGTACACAGACAATGTATATCTACTGTACACAGACAATGTATGTCTACTGTACACAGACAATGTATATCTACTGTACACTGACCATGGATATCTACTATACACAGACCCATGTATATCAACTGTACACAGGCCATGTATATCTACTGTACACAGATCATGTATATCTACTGTTACATACCAATGTATATCTACTGTACACAGATCATGTATATCTACTGTACAGACCCATGTATCTACTGTACAGACCCATGTATCTACTGTACACAGACCATGTATATCTACTGTTACATACCAATGTATATCTACTGTACACAGATCATGTATATCTACTGTACAGACCCATGTATCTACTGTACAGACCCATGTATCTACTGTACACAGACCATGTATATCTACTGTACACAGATTAATGCATATCTACTGTACACAGGCCATGTATATCTACTGTACACAGATTAATGCATATCTACTGTACACAGGCCATGTATATCTACTGTACACAGATCATGTATATCTACTGTACAGACCCATGTATCTACTGTACACAGACCATGTATATCTACTGTACACAGACCATGTATATCTACTGTACAGACCCATGTATCTACTGTACACAGGCCATGTATATCTACTGTATACAGACCATGTATATCTACTGTACAGACCCATGTATCTACTGTACACAGACCATGTCTATCTACTGTACACAGATTAATGCATATCTACTGTACACAGGCCATGTATATGTACTGTAAACAGACCACATATCTACTGTACACAGACTATGTATATCTACTGTACACAGACCATGTATATCTACTGTACACAGGCCATGTATATCTACTGTACACAGACCATGTATATCTACTGTACACAGACAATGTATATCTACTGTACTGACCAATGTATACCCAGCTAACACACGACGTTGTCACAACGTTGTGGAAAGGTTGTGGATTGGTAACGTCGTGATATAACATTGTCACAACGTTATTATAACGTTAAAGTGCAACGTTATTTCACAACGTTGCAGATTCACGTTGTGAAAATATCTTGTGTATATCTACTGTACCGACCAATGTTTATCTACTATACACAGACCATGTATATCTACTGTACACAGACCATGTATATCTACTGTACACAGACCATGTATATCTACTGTACACAGACCATGTATATCTACTGTTATGACCAATGTATATCTACTGTACTGACCAATGTATATCTACTGTACTGACCAATGTATATCTACTGTACTGACCAATGTATATCTACTGTACTGACCAATGTATATCTACTGTACTGACCAATGTATATCTACTGTACTGACCAATGTATATCTATTGTACTGACCAATGTATATCTACTGTACTGACCAATGTGTATCTACTGTACTGACCAATGTATATCTACTGTACTGACCAATGTATATCTACTGTACTGACCAATGTGTATCTACTGTACTGACCAATGTATATCTACTGTACTGACCAATGTATATCTACTGTACACAGACCATCTTCTTACTCTGACCCTCATATATAAGTTCTGAATTGCATGCATTAGGCTAACATTTAGTCTGTCATAGCACTATTTCACAAAATATAATCACATACATGTATGTCAATATAAGTCAAAACTGAAGTACTTTTCCGCAAATAACTTGAATCCATCTACCATTGTTTGGAACAAGCTATAGGCGCAGTGTGTCCACATAGCAGGCTATTTACCATATACACAGCTATATATATATACACATACACCAGAAAACGAACGTGTATTTCATTAGCAGTCATATCATTTCCTTGCTAGCTTAGATTTCACTAACAAGCACTATGGCCAGTGTCAGTGTTCCAGTTTGGCCCAGCTTGTGTTGGCAATGTTGTCAATTCGTCATTGAGCTGGTTCACTGTGTCCAGCTTGGCGAGCTGACCTCACATAAACTCCAGGGAACAGCATGCTTACCGCGAGCTTGTTTGCTAGAATGGCCGGGAAAAGCGTGCCGCGGGGGCCTCGCCTTTCGCCTGACATACTGCAAGCAGAGCTTCACGACCTTCCAAAACAAGGCAAGACAGACATGATTCAATCGCAAAACAAGCTGAGTAGCAAGTGGACGTTACCTTCGACCGAGTTTTCTCTAACCGCCTGTGTTTCGTTCTCAACAGGGTTATGGTCGAAGCTCATATGCCCGACAACTGGGGGTCTGGTTGTGTCCACTTTTTCTGAGGTTTGAATCATCCTCTTCGTTCAGTCACCTCCCATCTGCCAGTCGGGGTACTCCTCGATCGTGGGAATTACTTACTCACGACTGACAAGCACGAATTATGTAATAAAAGAGTGTTTTTCAATATCCTCTGTTTCCTCAAGGGCTACACTCTGGACTTACGCGACACACTGCGCATGCGTAATGTTGATAAAGTGGGTCACCCACGAGATAGTGGTAAACACAGCTTCTCCAGCTTAATGTACTCGCCTGTTACTGTTAGTTGGGCGAACAGTGGCGCGAGCTCTGGTCAGCTGGGAAGTGCTGTCATATCTCCAGAAAAAGTTACTATGCCACATTTTGTTTTATGTGTAGCAGGGGCTAGGGGTTCGACGCTGACACGTGAGCTCTGGGAAAAGAGTAACTTTGAATGTTCTAATCACGGTGATTTATCCCGAGCTAATATACAAAAGATAAGTATGCTTTCTGCTTCGACGTGACAGTGGGTGTATACTATAGTTATATGAAATATTAATGTGGTACCACTTATTAAAGTGGTCCCGATTTCTTTCTTTTTAATTTCTATCCCTTAATAAAGTCTCGTTACTTAACTTGAACTGTGAGAAAGGAGGCCTGCTCCAGTGCAGTTCGCATGAAATGTACCTGTCTAGAAGGATCATATGTTTAGTAAAAATGTCAGCGGGTCAGTATAACGTGTGTGAGCTGACATTTAGTCCAAGAAATTTAAAGATTATTTAAAGATATCTATCTATTAATATATAAAATCAAATGGAGCCCAGAACAATATGAGGCAACCCAGACTTGCCAAATCATTCCAGACTTGAGTTGGACTCTTTTAATTTATTCTCTCGGGACTGGGCGACATTCCTCGATCCCCAACTTCCGAGCTTGACACAAATCAGTATCATTTAAGGACAAATAAACACGTCATGTGCCTATATATAGATAGTGTAAGAGGAACTGCTTCCTGGATATATTGTATTCCCTTGAAAACTCTGAAATCTGGTTCAAACTGACCTGCTGGCTTATGGACTGTGACAGGCACAAGCTTTAACTTAAGGACAGATGGAGCTATGTGTGGTGGAAGGCAGGGGGTATCGATTAGTTGAATTCACATGCTTTCTGTGATATTTTCATGGGAGTAAAATGCACATTTTCTCAGGTATAGACTGCCCCTCAAACTGTGACATCAGAAACATCTGCTAACGTAAAGAAAAAAAGTTCTCGAACAATATGTAGAGGCCACGGATAATTTCTTCGGTTGACCTCGAAATTCGCAGTGCAAGAGTTGCGCCCCTTAGACCTGCCAGAATCCAGTGATCGTGGATGTCAAACACGCTCCAAGATCTCCAGAAATCGCATTTCCTAATTCAAGAAAGCAGGACTTTATATATAGTCCTCGGCCACTTGAAATAGAATCACGAATTTTCGCGATGATTGATTAACGGAGATAGCTGTATTCGTGCTAACACTTATAAAGTAAAAACAAGCCATTCGGCCGATAAGGAATATTACTAACAGTAATGACAAAAATTGCAATGTTCGCTTTAGAAGGAATGTCCATTTCTTTAGCGATAAACATCATGGAGTTTTGATCACGTGGTTACAATCCGCCTGAGTGTCGGCAGTCAGGTGACTATATTTAGCAGGGTGTGCAGCGTACGTACACCATCTGACTGCCGATTCTTACCCGACGTTAAACCCATTTCACCTCACCACACCTCACCTTACCTCGTGCTGTCGTGACCGCAGCAGTGGAGATGGGCACCAGACTGCGAATCACTTCCCTCCTTATAGTCGTGCGGTCGTAACCGCAGCAAGTAAGATGAAGTCGTAAAGCAGTAGATCTGCTCAAACAGTCGTGTCCCATCACAGAATACAACATCGGCCGCACACAGGTGTTCAGTGTCTTGGTCCCTCAGCTCGGATCTAACGGGTAGGGTGCCGTGGTCCCACAGCTCGGATCTGACAAGTAGGGTGTCGTGGTCCCTCAGCTCGGATCTAACGGGTAGGGTGTCGTGGTCCCACAGCTCGGATCTGACTAGTAGGGTGACGTGGTCCCACAGCTGGGATCTGACAAGTAGGGTGCCGTGGTCCCACAGCTCGGATCTAACGGGTAGGGTGTCGTGGTCCCACAGCTCGGATCTAGCGGGTAGGGTGCCGTGGTCCCACAGCTGGGATCTGACAAGTAGGGTGCCGTGGTCCCACAGTTCGGATCTAACGGGTAGGGTGCCGTGGTCCCACAGCTCGGATCTAGCGGGTAGGGTGCCGTGGTCCCACAGCTGGGATCTGACAAGTAGGGTGCCGTGGTCCCACAGTTCGGATCTAACGGGTAGGGTGCCGTGGTCCCACAGCTCGGATCTGACAAGTAGGGTGTCGTGGTCCCACAGCTCGGATCTGACTAGTAGGGTGCCTTGGTCCCACAGCTCGGATCTAACGGGTAGGGTGTCGTGGTCCCTCAGCTCGGATCTGACTAGTAGGGTGTCGTGGTCCCTCAGCTCGGATCTGACAAGTAGGGTGTCGTGGTCCCTCAGCTCGGATCTGACAAGTAGGGTGTCGTGGTCCATCACCTCGGATCTGACAAGTAGGGTGTCGTGGTCCCTCAGCTCGGATCTGACAAGTAGGGTGTCGTGGTCCCTCAGCTCGGATCTGGCTAGTGGGGTGTCATGGTCCATCACCTCGGATCTGACAAGTAGGGTGTCGTGGTCCCTCAGCTCGGATCTGACTAGTAGGGTGTCGTGGTCCCTCAGCTCGGATCTGACAAGTAGGGTGTCGTGGTCCCTCAGCTCGGATCTGGCTAGTGGGGTGTCATGGTCCATCACCTCGGATCTGACAAGTAGGGTGTCGTGGTCCCTCAGCTCGGATCTGACTAGTAGGGTGTCGTGGTCCATCACCTCGGATCTGACAAGTAGGGTGTCGTGGTCCCTCAGCTCGGATCTGGCTAGTGGGGTGTCGTGGTCCATCACCTCGGATCTGACAAGTAGGGAGTCTTGTCCCTCAGCTCGGATCTGACTAGTTGGGTGTCGTGGTCCATCTTCTCGGATCTGACAAGTAGGGTGTCGTGGTCCATCACCTCGGATCTGACAAGTAGGGTGCCGTGGTCCATCACCTCGGATCTGACAAGTAGGGTGTCGTGGTCCATCTTCTCGGATCTGACAAGTAGGGTGTCGTTGTCCCTCAGCTCGGATCTGACAAGTAGGGTGTCGTGGTCCATCACCTCGGATCTAACGGGTAGGGTGTCGTGGTCCCACAGCTCGGATCTAACGGGTAGGGTGCCGTGGTCCCACAGCTCGGATCTAACGGGTAGGGTGTCGTGGTCCCTCAGCTCGGATCTGACAAGTAGGGTGTCGTTGTCCCTCAGCTTGGATCTGACTAATTGGGTGTCGTGGTCCATCACCTCGGATCTTCACGGTTTGAAAGACGTGCCGTACAACCCGGTGACAACACATCTCCAATACTGTTCAACACGCCACGGAACCTGTACACGTCACAGTACATTTGTTGTCCGCCTCTTACTCTCATTGTGCATTTACCATTTTGATGGTATTTTTGTAGAGTGAATACTTATATAGCATACATTTTAAAATATTTTTGTCATAATATATCGATGTTATTGCAATACAGCATATCAAAGCTTTTCGGTAATTTTGATTTTCTAAAACAAGTGCTTTATCTGTGACCTCATGTGATTTACAGTAACTGTACAGGCAGTCAAGATCTCTTCAGTAATTTTAATCTTTTAGCATGTTATATGTACATACACCCACCTCGTGTGTACTCACTACTAATTATCTGTGCATACAGCCACCTCGCGTGTACTCACTACTAATTATCTGTACATACACCCACCTCGTGTGTACTCACTACTAATTATCTGTACATACACCCACCTCGCGTGTACTCACTACTAATTATCTGTACATACACCCACCTCGTGTGTACTCACTACTAATTATCTGTGCATACACCCACCTCGCGTGTACTCACTACTAATTATCTGTACATACACCCACCTCGTGTGTACTCACTACTAATTATCTGTACATACAGCCGCCTCGTGTGTACTCACTACTAATTATCTGTACATACACCCACCTCGTGTGTACTCACTACTTATTATCTGTGCATGCACCCGCCTCGCGTGTACTCACTACTAATTATCTGTGCATACACCCACCTCACGTGTACTCACTACTAATTATCTGTACATACACCCACCTCGTGTGTACTCACTACTAATTATCTGTACATACACCCACCTCGTGTGTACTCACTACTAATTATCTGTACATACAGCCGCCTCGTGTGTACTCACTACTAATTATCTGTACATACACCCACCTCGTGTGTACTCACTACTAATTATCTGTACATACACCCACCTCGTGTGTACTCACTACTAATTATCTGTACATACAGCCGCCTCGTGTGTACTCACTACTAATTATCTGTACATACACCCACCTCGTCTGTACTCACTACTAATTATCTGTACATACACCCACCTCATGTGTACTCACTACTAATTATCTGTACATACACCCACCTCGTGTGTACTCACTACTAATTATCTGTACATACAGCCGCCTGGTGTGTACTCACTACTAATTATCTGTACATACACCCGCCTCGTGTGTACTCACTACTAATTATCTGTACATACACCCACCTCGCGTGTACTCACTACTAATTATCTGTACATACACCCACCTCGTGTGTACTCACTACTAATTATCTGTGCATACACCCACCTCGCGTGTACTCACTACTAATTATCTGTACATACACCCACCTCGTGTGTACTCACTACTAATTATCTGTACATACAGCCGCCTCGTGTGTACTCACTACTAATTATCTGTACATACACCCACCTCGTGTGTACTCACTACTTATTATCTGTGCATGCACCCGCCTCGCGTGTACTCACTACTAATTATCTGTGCATACACCCACCTCACGTGTACTCACTACTAATTATCTGTACATACACCCACCTCGTGTGTACTCACTACTAATTATCTGTACATACACCCACCTCGTGTGTACTCACTACTAATTATCTGTACATACAGCCGCCTCGTGTGTACTCACTACTAATTATCTGTACATACACCCACCTCGTGTGTACTCACTACTAATTATCTGTACATACACCCACCTCGTGTGTACTCACTACTAATTATCTGTACATACAGCCGCCTCGTGTGTACTCACTACTAATTATCTGTACATACACCCACCTCGTCTGTACTCACTACTAATTATCTGTACATACACCCACCTCATGTGTACTCACTACTAATTATCTGTACATACACCCACCTCGTGTGTACTCACTACTAATTATCTGTACATACAGCCGCCTGGTGTGTACTCACTACTAATTATCTGTACATACACCCGCCTCGTGTGTACTCACTACTAATTATCTGTACATACAGCCGCCTCGTGTGTACTCGCTACTAATTATCTGTATATACAGCCGCCTCGTGTGTACTCAATAATTATATGTACATACAGCCGCCTCGTGTGTACTCACTACTAATTATGTGTACATACACCCGCCTCGTGTGTACTCACTACTAATTATCTGTACATACAGCCGCCTCGTGTGTACTCACTACTAATTATCTGTACATACACCCGCCTCGTGTGTACTCACTAATTATATGTACATACACCCACCTCGTGTGTACTCACTACTAATTATCTGTACATACACCCACCTCGTGTGTACTCACTACTAATTATCTGTGCATGCACCCACCTCGTGTGTACTCACTACTAATTATCTGTACATACAGCCGCCTCGTGTGTACTCACTACTAATTATCTGTGCATACACCCACCTCGTGTGTACTCACTACTAATTATCTGTACATACAGCCGCCTCGTGTGTACTCACTACTAATTATCTGTACATACACCCACCTCGTGTGTACTCACTACTAATTATCTGTGCATGCACCCACCTCGTGTGTACTCACTACTAATTATCTGTACATACACCCACCTCGTGTGTACTCACTACTAATTATCTGTGCATACACCCACCTCGTGTGTACTCACTACTAATTATCTGTACATACAGCCGCCTCGTGTGTACTCACTACTAATTATCTGTACATACACCCACCTCGTGTGTACTCACTACTAATTATCTGTACATACACCCACCTCGTGTGTACTCACTACTAATTATCTGTACATACACCCGCCTCGTGTGTACTCACTACTAATTATCTGTACATACACCCACCTCGCGTGTACTCACTACTTATTATCTGTACATACACCCGCCTCGTGTGTACTCACTACTAATTATCTGTACATACACCCACCTCGTGTGTACTCACTAATTATATGTACATACACCCGCCTCGTGTGTACTCACTACTAATTATCTGTACATACACCCACCTCGTGTGTACTCACTACTAATTATCTGTACATACACCCACCTCGTGTGTACTCACTACTAATTATCTGTACATACACCCGCCTCGTGTGTACTCACTACTAATTATCTGTACATACACCCACCTCGTGTGTACTCACTACTAATTATCTGTACATACACCCGCCTCGTGTGTACTCACTACTAATTATCTGTACATACACCCACCTCGTGTGTACTCACTACTAATTATCTGTACATACACCCACCTCGTGTGTACTCACTACTAATTATCTGTACATACACCCACCTCGTGTGTACTCACTACTAATTATCTGTACATACACCCACCTCGTGTGTACTCACTACTAATTATCTGTACATACACCCACCTCGCGTGTACTCACTACTTATTATCTGTACATACACCCGCCTCGTGTGTACTCACTACTAATTATCTGTACATACACCCTTCTCGCGTGTACTCACTAATTATATGTACATACACCCACCTCGTGTGTACTCACTACTAATTATCTGTGCATGCACCCGCCTCGCGTGTACTCACTACTAATTATCTGTACATACACCCACCTGGTGTGTACTCACTACTAATTATCTGTACATACACCCGCCTGGTGTGTACTCACTACTAATTATCTGTACATACACCCGCCTCGTGTGTACTCACTACTAATTATATGTATATACAGCCGCCTCGTGTGTACTCACTACTAATTATCTGTACATACACCCGCCTCGTGTGTACTCACTACTAATTATCTGTACATACAGCCGCCTCGTGTGTACTCACTACTAATTATCTGTGCATACAGCCGCCTCGTGTGTACTCGCTACTTATTATCTGTGCATACAGCCGCCTCGTGTGTACTCGCTACTTATTATCTGTGCATACAGCCGCCTCGTGTGTACTCACTACTAATTATCTGTGCATACAGCCGCCTCGTGTGTACTCGCTACTTATTATCTGTACATACAGCCGCATCGTGTGTACTCACTACTAATTATCTGTACATACAGCCGCCTCGTGTGTACTCGCTACTCATTATCTGTGCATGCACCCGCCTCGTGTGTACTCACTACTTATTATCTGTACATACACCCACCTCGTGTGTACTCACTACTAATTATCTGTACATACAGCCGCCTCGTGTGTACTCGCTACTAATTATCTGTATATACAGCCGCCTCGTGTGTACTCACTACTAATTATATGTGCATACACCCGCCTCGTGTGTACTCACTACTAATTATCTGTACATACAGCCGTCTCTTGCGTACTCACTACTAATTATCTGGGGGCGGTCGGGTAGCCGAGGGGTTAAAGCGTTCGTTCGTCACGCCGAATACCCGGATTCGATTCCCGACGAGGGCACAATGTCTGAAGCCCATTTCTGATGTCCCCCAGTGTGATATTGCTGGAATATGGCTGAAAGCGGCGTAAAACTATACTCACTCATTCACTTATTACAGTACCTGTAAATAATCCGCCTCGTGTGTACTCACTACTAATTATCTGTAAACACATTCGCCTGGTTAATAACTGTAGACAGTAACTGTAGATAATAACTGTAGGAAATAACTGTAGACAATAACTAGATACTAACTGTAGGCTGTAACTGTAGGTAATAACTGTAGATAATAACTGTAGGTAATAACTGTAGACAATAACTGTAGATAATAACTGCAAACAATAACTGTAGATGATAACTGTAAATAACTGTAGACAATAACTGTAGATAATAACTGTAGGTAATAACTGTAGACATTAATTGTAGATAATAACTGTAGGTAATTACTGTGGACAATAACTGTTGATAATAACTGTAGGTAATACCTGTACACAATAACTGTAGGTAATAACTGTAGACAATAACTGTAAATAACTGTAGACAATAACTGAAGGTAACAACTGTAGACAATAACTGTACATAATAACTGTAGATGATCACTGTAGACAATAACTGAAGGTATATAAACTAAATACTAACTGTAGACAATATCAAAAGATAATAACTGTAGGCAATAACTGTAGACTCTAACTGTAGACAATAACTGAGGGTAACAACTGTAGACCATAACTGTACATAATAACTGTAGACGATCACTGAAGGTAAATGAAGACTAAATACTAACTGTAAACAATAACAATAGATAATAACTAGAAAATAACTGCAGATAATAAATGTTGGTAATAACTGTAGACAATAACTGTAGACGGGAACTGTAGATACTAATTGTAGACGATCACTGTAGACAATAACTGAAGGTAAAAAAACTAGATACTAAATGTAGACAATAACAATAGATAATAACTGTAGGTAATAACTAGAAAATAACTGCAGATAATAAATGTTGGTTATTACTGTAGACAATAACTGGAGGTAATAACTGTAGACAATAACTGTAGATAAAAACTGTAGATAATAACTTAAATAACTGTAGACAATAACTGTTGATACTAACTGCAGACAATAACTGAAGGTAAAAACTGTTGACAATAACTGTAGGCATTAACTGTAGGTGCTAACTGTAGACAATAATTTGAAAATAACTGTCGGCAATAAATATTGACAATAACTGTAGACAATAACTGGTGGTAATAACTAGATAATACCTGTAGGTATTAACTGTAGGCAATAACTGTAGACTATAACTATAAGGTAATTACTGTAGACAATAAGTGTAGATAATAACTGTAGGTAATAACTGTAGACAATAACTGTAGACAATAACTGTAGGTGCTAATTGTAGACAATAACTTGACAATAACTGTCGGTAATAAATGTTGACAATAACTGTACCCAATATAACTAGATACTAATTGTAGGCAATAACTGCTAACAAAATAATTGTACACAATAACTGTACACACTATAATTGTTGATACTAACTGTACACAATAACTGTAGGTTATAACTGTACACAATAACTGTAGGTAATAACTGTACACAATAACTGTAGGTAATAACTGTACACAATAACTGTACACAATATAATTGTTGATACTAACTGTACACAATAACTGTAGGTAATAACTGTACACAATAACTGTAGGTAATAACTGTACACAATAACTGTAGGTAATAACTGTACACAATAACTGTACACATTATAACTGTAGCTACTGACAGTCTACATACGCTCTATTGTTCATTGATACTAGTACATGTATTACCCTTGTTTGATTATTGTTACCATATACGGAATAATTGCAGCAAGGGTCAAGAATTGTCCCTAGAAAAGGTTACATCTAGATGCACCCAGGGCAATATGTGGTGCCGTGAGGGGCACGAGTCATATAAAATTACATAACGAAACCAGTCTATCCTCCTTGGCTGAAAGACGGCACTTTCACAAATTATGCATTTCTAAAAAAATGAAAAGTGGGACAACGCCAAATAATTTATGTGATATTGTACCTGTAAAAACCTTGGATCGTCAACATTATGAAACACGTAACACCAACGAATACTATGAGCCTAATTGCCGAACTGAATTATTAAACAAATCATTTTTACCTTCCACAGTTTCCGCCTGGAATGTACTAGATTCTAATTTGAGAGAAGCTGCTTCATGATCTCAGTTTAAAAATCTGTATAACTGTAGTAAATCAGAAGTGCCCGGCATATTTAAAAAATATTGGTTCACGCGTAAATCAGATAATCCACTGTAAGTTAAGACTAGGATGCAGTGATCTGAACGGTCACAAATTTGAAAGATTTGTTAGCGATAATGCTGAATGTTCTTGTGGTTTTTTTCAATGAAATTGCTTTTACACTACCTTTTTACTTGCCCAAATTATACTGTGATTAGATCTGAAAGCTATTATAATGTTAATGGATATGACCTTCGAACCGTCCTGTTTGGTAACGTCAGCCTAGACAAAGAAATACTGCTGAATATCGTTGACTCTGTACATCATTTCTTCTCTATGAGCAAAAGATTTGTCTAAACATGCACTCTTATATATATCTCACTAACAACTGTTTACCTTTGATTTTCCACATATAACTTAATATCAAGTCTATACTACTGTATAATTATACTACTGCTACTTGTTTGAATTTTGTCGGGGAGATATATTTATATAGGCTCTGTCTGTTTATCAATCCCCTTTCACTGTACCAAGTGGAAATAAATATTGTTTAAAAAAAGATACTGACAGACAGAAAGTATATTCGTATATGTGGCCAAAAGACCAATAGTACATCATGTCTGCCTTAAGGCGTAAATGTTACAATGAGCGCATCTTAATATATGCTGTCCAAGTAACAAAAGACACTAGTTCACAAACGGACTGTTCTCTTGCGAAATACATGACATAATGATAGAGATAGC